>NC_136429.1:129703991-130303991 GCF_052849685.1 Lactuca virosa
TGTTTATCATAGTATCGTTGGAGCGTGTGTGGTTAACCGGCACATCGATTGAGGGGTAAATATTAAGGGTACCAAGTATTTTTTGCATGGTTACTTCACACCTTGTTTTGTGATCCTCGGCATCCCAGTCACAAAACCTGAAGGGCACACTCGAGATTGAAACATGCCATTGAAAAGTTCAATGAATCTCAAAAGAATCTAGGAGTTTCAAAACCAATTAAAACCTAATAATACATTTCGTTTATCTTGGTGGAAATTGGTGAATCATCATTCACCTACCTTCAAATATTTTATAGCTTGGATTACGGCATCCCTCTTCCAAGTTATAAAATAGTTTGTTGGGTCCTAGCCTTAATATATCATATTGGGTGTTATATTAAGGACTTAAATCAACTTTACGTGAATTTCTCCCATTGTTGATGTCTGGTTTAGACAACAATGATCTTCCCAAACCAAGCTTTCCTAAAGAATATGACTTCCCGAGTTTGGCTCATGGAAGTCATACTTCTCTTCCTCCACCTGCTCCAATTATTCTCCCTAACCCACAAGTTCAAGGTCACTCAAGCCCTAATGGCAAGCAAGGTCTATGTGTGATCACATCTTAGAGATGAAGTCACATATTGACAAGCCGGGAGAGTTGGGTGTCAAAGTCTTGAGAAAGTTGGATGTTCAATCACTTTCTAAGTCACATAGTGAGTTCCTTTGGGACTACTATGAAACAAACTATGACATGAACCTTAATGATCATATCTATTTGCTTGGTGCTGCTGAATCAGCAATGATTTGGAACGATAGTAAAGCAAATTTGATTAAAAGATCAACTTCCCAAAAACTTTATGGACAGTGACAATGGTGACACTGGAAATCCAGAAAAAGCATTCTCTTCCCAATGGAAAGGGATTGGCCATAGTCAACCCGGTTGACCAAATGGTAAAGAGAAAGGCTAAGTCTGAGATAGTCCCATTACCAAAGGGTCCATATGTTTATTTTGCCAAAGGAAGGGGCGTTGATTGCAAAGCTGCCAAATTTACCTAAGGATGTTAAAGTCAATAAGTTTGACTCTACATCAGGTAGAGCTCATTATCTAACTCTGTTAAGTTCTATTCTGAGATCCTCATTACATGATGTGACTGGGTCACATGTTGATGTTTTAAGAATCAAAGAATAGAGAGAAATCTTAAAGGAAGTATATGCTGATTCTGATCGCGAAGGTGGATTTCGATCGCATCAGAATTTTGAGCAGTTGCTTAAGAAGTTATGATATATTGCTAAGGAATAGATAACAACAATTTTCCATGTGGACTGTAAGGATAAGTTTTTCCGCAAAGTTTTAAAATAAAAGAAAATTGTTTAATTTTATTTATTTGAAGTATCCTTACAATGGGATTTGTGGAAAATTGTTGCTTATATGATTCCACTAACAACAATATTGGAAAATGGATTTGATTCTTTCATTTGTGGTAGTGTCTAAATTTACCAAATCAGGAAAGTTCCTCATCACCCAAGTTTCAATTGGACCGAAACTTGGAATCATGCAAGTTGAATAGTATGATGAATGAGAACTTTCAAGCATTGGAAAATCAAGACTAATTACTTGTTCACATGGATGTGTGAGTCAAGTGAAGGACTAAAGGGATCGAGTACACATTTTTGTGCACTGGTCATGTCCACCACAAAGCTCGTTAAGACTATTTGATTTACTAAAGTTTGGTAAATATGGTTATACTTACAAGTTTAAGTATAATTCTGAAACATTGGAAAAGTCTCAATGTATGGCAGAACGAATGGGAAGAATCAAAATAGGCAGAAAGATAAAAGTTTCTCAAATCTGAAAAGATGGGAGAGTACTTTAGTATCATGTTTGTGATCATCTTAATGATTTAGAAATCATATCACAATTAGTCCTCTAAAGGTCATCTTAGTGCATTATTATGACTAAGAAGAGGAGTCATGAATTGTTGAAATGGTTAGATCAGGAAGATGAGTCATACTTCGTTCCAAAACAATTCTTAGAGTCATACTCCAAGATTGTAACTTGAGTGACATATCTTAAAGAAAGGTTTAAAACACTTGTCAAATGTAAGAGTAAAAGTGTCCTACTCTTGTACATTTGAAATTGGTAAGTTGTGATGTTTTGGATAAAACAAAGACCAACTAAGGCCAATTATGTGAAGTGTTTGTCTTGATAAAGAATCTGTTCTATCTCTTGAATATTTGGCAAGATAGTCTTATATGTCAAGAGGATAGTGGGAGTCTTAAGGATCCTAAAAAGAATTTCAAGAACTAATCAGGAATAAAACCTGAGGTTCTTCACTAGCACACGACTTGAGGTTTATAACCTATCGTGTTGACATATTCTGTGCCCATTCCAGTTAAAGTTGGCTTTGCATAGGAGTTCTGAAAGTTCTCAATTGGTTGCATAACAACTTGGAAGCAATGGCAGGCCCTGTACTGCCAGGTGGCAAGAAGTTAAGATTGCATAAGTTCAGTCCATATGAGTTTGGATTTGTCATTATCCTTGTCTTATGACTATGGTTTTGACGATTCACATGGATAAGAACACATACACCATAAAATCTAAGGGTCATAAGGTTTCTCTCCGATTCATGAAAATGATGGTGAGGAAACACTTCCACCAAGTAGATTTGAAGCAGATGGCAAAAGGTCTAAACAATTGAGACTATGATTACGACATCCCTTTTCATAGTTCTGAAATTGTTTAGTCACACATGCATGCTATCTAAGGAAAGGTGTATGATTTTGATAAAGTTTTATCAAAGCATCTCGTATCAGAAATCTGAACTTTGGTAAGAAAGTCAATAAAGTATTGATTTCTAGAAGTCCAACTGATTTCTTAGTACATGTCAAAGCTAGTGGGAGAATAAGTGTTATGCTAATAATCATCAAGTTAGTGGGAGCATGATAATTATTGTTAGTGTTGCAAGTTAGCAATGTTAATTATAGAAAACAAATGTTTGAATTCGTGAGGCTGCAGGGATTGAAAAAGTTGTTTTGCTATAATTAAGGGAGAGGATATACTTCATTTCAGTTCTAAAGGCTTAGATTGAGACCTTAATCATCTTTAGTCAAGAATATATATATGAATTTCATGTTGGATTGGTTCAACTTAAGGAAATTCTATATATTGCGTTCTCAAAATTTGATTATGATTATGGCATCCCTCTTCATAGTCAAATTTTGAAAACATGGCAAATAAAAATATTGTAGCAAAAGACTGGTCTAGAATCATGTCTTTATGTGATACATCATGAATCGTGTACCATTTGCTTTGGGTACAGGATCGATTGCATGTGCTATAATATTTGTCATTTCTAAATTTTTCCAAATGCCCAGAGGCATTAAGAAGGGAAAAGGTCTAGAATTGGATATGACTAAAATGATTAAGCAATTGTCGAGGACAATGTGAGGTTTACCAAAGATTGGTTGCTCAGGGACAGTTGGAAGTATAGTGCTAATTTTGGAAGGACCATATTGACATATTCTGAAAAGAGGCATCTCTTATTCAGAAGTGATAGTCAAAATGAGAATATGGAGTTGTCTCCATAGGTGGAAGTTATCTGTGTAAGATTAGAAAACTTAATGCAAGAAGCATGTCCAAAGCAATGTACTTTGAATATGAAACTTAGTTTCCATGGAGTTGATCTCCATTGGAATACCTTATAATGACTGTTGACAAGTCTTTGTGACTTTGTACATATTCATTACAGGAGGGTCAGTGCATATTAGTTTAAAATCTAAACAGATTTCCATAAATGATAGGAATTTGAAATTCTCACATTTTTCGATAAGGATTTGGGAGTGTGAAATTAGAATCATTAAATTATGTTCAATTGGTTTATTTCACAAAGTAAGGACCATAGACAAACATAGAGTGCATACTTGGTGTATGGCAAAGCTATTGTTTAAGAAAAACATAGTGTACATGCTTGGAGCATGGGACAACTAGTGTTTTTAATTCAAGTATAAAGTTGATAAAAGCGAAACAATGAATATGAGTAATCAGTATGGTGATAAATAAAAGTGTTTATTTATATTCATAGGGTTTGATGCCATATTTGATTCATTTATTCTTGTGTTTCACTTTGCATGTTTTGACTTCCAGAATAACTAAGTCGCTCTTCCTTAATGATTAAGTTATTCAAACCATCCACAGTCGGTCATACGTTGGAAGTAGATATGAATCAAGACTGTCATGGGTTGGTTTGTAGAGGTCCAAGTTGGTGGACAAAGTGGTACTACAACACTCATGAGTGCTCATAAGTTCTGAGTATTGGATTCAACCCGCACTCATTTGAATCACTTCATGGATTTTATCACGAGTGATCATGAGACGATAATATCTTATATTCTTCAAACCTAGAGATATGAGTTGTTACTATGAGTTGGTTATACATTGATTGCACGAAAACGCATTTGGTAACTCGATGTTATAAAACGTGCCTTTGTGTATGATTCAACAAGTAGTAGAACAAGCCATATGAGTCGAAGTTTATCCATTCCTTTTACCTTCGGGATAAAAGCGATATCTGTGGGCCCCTCGATGATTTAGCGATGACACATGTGAGTGCTTGGCCAAGCCAGGACTGATTTGATTTGTTCAATCAGTCAGTCATCATAAATCGAAAATCGGGAAACAACAAATGGACAGAAAGAATGATAATAATCCATGTCTCAGTCCATATGATATCTAGAATGGAGGAATATATGATCCCTTATCTAATGGACAAGTCATTGACAAGGTCAGAGTTCGACAACGGCTTTAAGAGCTACGATTGCCAGTTAGGTTTTGAAGTCATACTCAATAATAGTTTTAAACTTATCCAAGTGGGAGACTATTGGATTAATGTCTAAGTCCATAACTATATTTGGTATGTACTTGACCCGACCCGTCATGGTCCATTTGGGTTGCACTTCACCGGCACAATTTATATGGATAGTCTCTTGAGAATAGTATATTTATGATTTATATTAATATATTATAAGTTCTAATATATTAATATGGAATCATATTATTTAATTAGTATTGATCAAGAATTAATTTAGAATTAATTAAGTGATCAAAAAGAACTAATTAAATATGGACTCTTATATATATGGAATGGGCGAAGTTCATTTAGGTTGGGCTAAGCTTTCATGGATGGTTCATGGAGCTTTTAACCCATGGATCCTATGTAAATGAAAGGTCATGGGTATTAGGGTTTACATGGATGCAACCCTAATCCTCCATAATATATAAAGGGGTCCTTGGCTCACAAAATTGGCACAAGTGTGTGAAAATAAGAGTGGGCTGATTTTAGTGTGCATACATATTCTCTCAAGTTCTTCCAAGGTGTTTTGGTGATTTGTGATTCCATTTGAGGCTTCCACACTATTGGGGCTAAGCTCTTAAAGCTTGAAGACATCAAGCTACATCAAAAGGTATGTCATCTAACTAGAACTTTGTAGTATAGGTGCTTCATAATATGCTAGTTAGGATGAAACCTTGGAATAGTTAATATTTGCATGTATAATAGAGAAAACATAGATCCAAGGTTTATAGGGTTGCATGTACACCAAAGGAGTGTTAGAATCCTCAAAACCCAACAACCACACCTGCCAAAACAGGTCAATTCAATCAGCCAGGTGCTCCAATTATTGCACATAGATTTATTTGGTCTGGTCAATGTCCTAAGCATCAACAGAAATTCATACTGTCTGGTTGTGATCGATGATTTCTCGTGTTTCACGTGGGTCTTCTTCTTATCCAACAAAGTTGGGGTATCTGATCTGATTAAGAAGTTCATCATAATGATTGAGAACCAAACCAATAACTGGGTGAAGGTGCTTCGAACTGATAATGGAACAGAATTCAAGAATGCGGTTCTTGATCACTTTTGCGCAGAAAAGGGAATCGTGCGTCAATATAGTTTCGTTCACATGCCTCAACAAAACGGTGTTGCTGAACGGAGGAATCGAACATTGCAAGACGCTGCAAGGACGATGCTGTGTGACTCAAAGTTGCCAGTTTTCTTTTGGGCTGAGGCGATCAACACATCATGTTATGTTCAAAATCGTGCTCTGATCAACAAAGCTCAGATGAAGACTCCGTACGAAATTATATTTGGTTACAAGCCATCTGTTAGTCACTTCCGCGTATTTGGCTGCCCTTGTACCCTTCTTCACCTGGAGTCCAACCCGAAGTTCAATGCCAAAGCTGATGACTACTATTTTGTGGGGTATGCTGCTCACACTGCATACAGGGTCTACAAAAAAAGAACAAAGCAAATCGTAGAATCCTTCGATGTGTGCTGGTTGGAGGAGAATGAAACGGATGCTAGAGTGGGGCCTGATTGGCTGTTTGATTACACATCTTTGTTCAAATCGTTTAATGTGTGTTCAGATAGTTTATCTGGTTCTACTTCTGGTTCGAAGACTGTACTTGAAGTTGTTTACAGACCGCTAATAGTGTCTTCTACAATTCCTTCGGTGGAGTCATCTGTTCCAATTAATTGTCTAGAATCTCCAAGTCAACAACACACTCCAGATGCTGATGCCAGACCTCTTACTCCTATTGAAAGAGAGTTCATGTCCAGAGATGTTTCCGCTGCTACTCAAACTTTTATGGAACTTCTCTTTCCTGAGCAAATTGCTAATGAGTTTGTGGCAGATCCTTCTAACGAGATAGGTTCATCTGAAGTGGATCATTTGGCAAATGATGAAGTTATCAACATTTACAATCTTCCCGTTTCATTCAATGACATCAGCCAGGAGATACCTTCTCGTCTTCAACACGATCATCCGATTGAAAATGTCATTGGCCAGCTGGGTGATGGTGTTAGAACAAGAAATCAGAGTGGTGATGTTAATACATGTCTCTATTCTTGCTTTATCTCTCAAATTGAGCCCAAGAATGTTGAAATGGCTTTAAATGAGCCCAGCTGGGTAGATGCTATGCACGAAGAGTTAAATCAATTTGAAAAGCTCGGGGTTTGGACGCTGGTTGAACTACCTAAGGGCAAAAAGTCTCTTGACACACACTGGGTATATCGCAATAAGCAGGATGATTCCAGAGTCATAGTGCGCAATAAGGCGAGATTGGTGGTTCGTGGGTTTAGACAGATCGAGGGTCTTGACTACACCGAGGTTTATGCTCTGGTGGCTCGCTTGGAGGCTATCCTTATCTTCCTTGCATACGCTTCCTACATGAACTTCACGGTTTACCAAATGGATGTCAAGACAGCCTTCATGTATGGCAAGGTAGAGGAAGAAACCTACGTTGATCAACCCCCTGGGTTTGTTAACTCGAAGTTTCCCAATCATGTCTACAAGTTGGACAAGGCGTTGTATGTGTTACATCAAGCTCCTCGAGCGTGGTATGCAACTCTCACAAAGCACTTGCTCGAGCATGGATATTCTCGTGACACTATCGATCAAAGCTTGTTCATCAAGCATGTGGGTAATGATCAGATTCTAGTTCAGATCTATGTTGACGAAATTATCTTCGGGTCTAAAAGTCCGCAGCTATGCAATGAGTTTGAAGGCGTTATGAATAAGAGGTTTGAGATGAGTTCGTTGGGTGAAATGACCATGTTTTTGGGGCTTCAGGTCCAACAGAAGTCAACCGGAATCCTGCTCCATCAAGCCAAGTATGTGGACGATATGCTAGAGAAGTTCGGGTTCCGAGATGCTAAACCTGCATTGACACCGATGGCCGAAAGACCCCTGCTGACTCCGGATACTGATGGCGAACCCGTAGATCATACCGACTACAGATCGATGATCGGATCGTTGATGTATCTAACTGCAAGCAGACCAGACATCATGTTTGCAGTTTGTCAATGCGCTCGATATCAGGCCAATCCTAAACTTTCACATCTTATTGCTGTCAAGAGCATCTTTCGGTATCTCAAAGGCAACCCAAAATTGGGTCTTTGGTATCCGAAAAATTCTGAATTTGATTTATATGCTTTTGCTGACAGTAATTATGGAGGCTGTGAGCTTGACAGTAAATCAACTTCAGGAGGGTGTCAATTTCTCGGTGATCGTCTGGTGTCGTGGCAGTGCAAGAAACAGCACACCGTCTCAACCTCAACAGCAGAAGCGGAATATGTTGATGCCTTTGCTTGTTGTTCTCAAGTTATCTGGATCCAACATCAACTGTTGGATTACGGTTTGAACTATCTAGAAACCCCTATTTTTTGTGATAATGAGGCTGCAATTCAGATTGCTAAAAATCCAGTCCAACATTCTAAAACCAAGCACATTGACATCAAAATTCATTTCATCAGAGATTGTTATGAGCGTTCGCTCATTCAGCTGGAACAGGTTCCCACTGCTAATAATGTGGCGGATCTGTTCACAAAGCCGTTTAACAAAGCTCGATTCGATGTGCTTGTGAGCTTTTTGAAAATGATACGTTTTGAGGACTAATTTTTGCTTTAGTTTAAATTTGCGCATTTTAATTTCATTCTCTCCCATGCACAAATTTATGGGGAGAAATAAACAAAAACCAAACAAAAATTTAAAAATTCAAAATCCAAAAAATAGTGTTATTTCGGCTTTATTTCTTTTTCAGAAAATATGAAAAATCCAAAAACATTAGAAAATCAAAAAATTAAAAAAATATTGCTGATAGTTTTTGTTTGTACGTGATATGTTGGGAAGTGATATAATCATGTGATAACAGACAATCTGAATATGTGTAAGGTACCAAAGTTGAATTGTCTAAGCTCTGTGTTCGATGCGCATGTAGGCACGAAAGTTTTTAAAATGGACTTGACTAGGATCAGATGAACTTAAGGAATTTAGAGACCTGACAAATCTTGATCTAGATAGTTCCACTTAGCCTGACAGTACGACGCTTGGGTAGGTTGAGCAGAGAGATATACATGGGAATCTGGGGATACATTAAATGATCTGTATCTAGAACCGTGGATTAATTTCCTCGATGTGCGGACTTTGTCCTTAATTCCGGTATTGACGGGGCAACTGGGGAATTCCGATAAATTTGGTCTGTAGAAAATTATTTTCTTTCTTTCTTGCTGTCAGTCATATGTTACCTCCTCTGTGTGATCGAAAGATCCGACCTGGACTGCAACATATGCAACTCTGTCTCTCTACATCTTCTTCTATGCTATTCTTCCTACCTATTAGCCATATGTTGTCTCCTTTGCGTGATTAACAATCCGACCTGGTACACAGCATATGCAACCTTCTACTTCTCAATCCATCTAAACTCTAGTTAGTCATATGTATCACTGTCTGCGTGATTCGAAGAGATCTGACCTGAGTGTACAAAATATGCATTCTAAATCTGACTTCTTCCTTAATAACTGTCTGCTCATCTGAAGTAAGGAGTATTCTGGAAGTCCTTGATTATTAGGGTATATCAGGAAGCGGGAAACACGTTCTAGTACAACTAAAATTGAACATTTATAGGTTGTCTGTAGATCTTGCTGCTTAATTTAGGTGGACAACAATATTCTTGGTCGTCGTCAGCTGAATGGTCCTTAAGAAGATTATCTAGGAACATAGGATCAAATTGTCTTGTCACTTATAGCATGTCCAAAAATTTGTCACAATTTTTCGTGCTTAAGTGGACCACAATACCGGCGATCGACCAGACATGGACATGAATGTAGAAATGTCGATAAGCGGATAAAGGTTGTCTAACAACCTTGATCCCAATATCACAAAAATATTATTAGCGTTAGTTGACATGAAATTAGTGTTAATTCATTTTAATTTCAATTTTGTTTTTATTTTTAATTTTATTTTTATTTTATTTTCATTTTTTCTTTCAAATTCTAAAATCTTTTTAAAAAAATAATAATAATTTTTTAGTTTGTTTTTTTTAATTTGTTTCATTTTATTTTTATCTTTATTTTATTTTTATTTTTTTGTCCTCGAAATACATTATTTAAAAAAAAAAGCCTTTAAATTTTTATTGGGCTTTATTTTATGCATTGTGGATTGTAGCCCATTGATTTTGGATCAGGTATATAAGAAGGAATGTCCAGCCGAGATTTCTTTTCCTCCGCATTTTATCTATCTCGGCCGTAAACCCCTCTTGTTCTCTCTCTCTGTAAAAAAAAATTCGTGTTTTTTTTCGTGAACTTGATCGTTTGTATCAGAAGGTATGCTATTTTCGATCCTCATAATACCATTCTCGCATCAAATCGACCTTTATTGAGGGTTCAATCGTCGAAAAACGAACTGTCGGAGTTTACGGCCAGCCAGTTTACAGCCAGCCTGTTTACGGTCAATGGCTGTTTACGGCTGTTGATTGTTTACGGTCAATGGTTGTTTACGGTCATTGACTGTTTACGGTCAATGAGCTATTCACGGTCATTGTCTGTTTACGGCCGTGAACTCCCTTTGACCGTAAACTCAGTTTTGGTCATCAAAAATTTGATTTTTCTTCATTAGTTTACTTTAAAAGCCTAATTAAACTGTTTCAAGAGTAAAACACCATTCTTAAATGTTTAAATATATTATTTTCTCACTTGCTTGGTTTGTACAGGTTTAAATGGCAGATCTAAAATTCGCTGACAGTCACAACTTGGCAATTCTTTTGGCTGATCCTCCTGTTGCTCATGGAGAGTTCAAGTCAATGATACATGGTTTAAAGGAATGTTGCCTGAACACTGCTCTTACTGTGAATCCAACAATTTATCAAGGCTTAATCAAAGAATTTTGGAGGTCAGCTGACGTAAAGAAAGGAGAAGATGGATCTGTATCTGTTGAAGCTACTGTAAAGGGTTGCAAAATCATCATAACAGAACAATTCATCAGGGTCGTTCTAAAAATGAACGATCAATCTACCTTCCCTACCGAGATTGAAACCGATCAAGTTCAGGAACTTCTTAACAAGATGGGCTATGAAGGCGTTTTTCCTCCGACAATGAAGAAGCTGCTACCACCGTATTGGAGGTTCTTAGCTCATGTCGTTGTGAGCTGCAAATCAGGAAGAAAATCTGGCGCGGATGAAATTTCTTTAAGAAACACAGTTGCCATCGTTTCACTTGCTGCGAGACTGGATTTCAATTTCTCCAAGTTCATCCTTGACGAGCTGACTGTAAACATCAAAGGAAAAACAAGGGACAAGTTCTTGATGTATCCAAGGTTCATTCAAGTGTTCATCAACGAGTAATTTCCTGCGATGGTTAAAGAAGGAGAAACTCTTGACATGAAGTCTGTTGGGCCAAACACTGTCGGGCTAATCAAGCAAAACCGAAGGGGAAAAGTTACTTTTCAAGCAAAGTATCCCCTAGTGTAGTTTGGTATGTTTGCCGATTCAAGCGAGGCATCTGAGTCTCATGAGTCTTCAGACCGCGTAATTTCTGAAGACGATTTCATTTCTGAAGAAGATGTTATTCATGTATCAGATCAAGAAGATAATGTAGTTACACCTGTTGCTATAGTGGCAGAAGAGCATAACTTGCAATCTGTGCATGTTGAGAGTGACTACAATGAGGGAACGATGGAGGATGCAACTGAAAAAGAAGGAGATGATGATGATTCGTTTAATGATTTTGATCTTTCAGGTTATGACAAGGATGACATTTCTTTGAATTTTGGAGGAAATGATAACCTCTTGTCCAATGAAGACCTTGACTCGTTTTTTGACAGTATCCGTGATGTTGCTGATCCAACAACGGAGATAAGGGATACAGAAGATGTTCTTGAAACAACGCCTCTTTCTTCCAACCAAATGGCTGACACTACAGCTCCTATGGAGACAACTTCAGGGATTCCTCCCCTTGAGGATGTTATTCCTACTTCTGAGCCACCTGTGAGTGAACCATTGACGACTCTGACCTCCCAGTCTCCGTTCAATAGGAGAAGACGTGATCCGAGACAGGGAGTATTCATTCCAGAACTATCTCAAGGCCATCAGACTCAACCAACAACTAATCCAACAACTTCTCTTGCTTCTGTTTCATCTGTACCATTCCACGAAGGACCAAGCACCATTTCTGAAGTTGGTGGTTCATCAGCTCCCCCGGGATCATCTCCTCCTAGGCCTTTTCATGATGCTGCCTCTGTGAGGCTTGCTATGCATCTGGCCCAACAACAAAGCTTAGTGCCTTCCTCCCGCGCTAAAGGAATTTCTATAGAGGAAAGCCACTCAGGAGAGGATGATTCCACCATACACGAACTTAGAAAGGAGATCGGCGTGCTAAACCAGAAAAACATTGAGCTTGATATTCGTGTAGCTGATCTTGAAGCCGAAAAAGCTCAGCTTAACATTCGTGTTACAGATCTTGAAGCAGATAAGACTCTGAAATCAATGCAAATCTCTGATCTGCAAACACACCTGGGAACCTTAACTGCAAGCTACTTTGACTTGAAGAAGAAACTGGCAGAGGAACTTGGCGACAAGTTCAAATCATCCGTTCAAGAATTCAATGTTCGCCAGTCATCTCAAGATCCCCCTGTTAACCCGCCCACTGAAAGAAGAACTCGGATCGTTGACCGTTTTGAAAAAGAACCAGTTAAAGCACCCAACGTTGTTGCACTAAAACGCGCCAAATTAGCAGCATCCGACAAGAAAAAGCAACTATTGTTCTAGAAGAGCTCAGATCAGAACGCTCCTGGAGATCAACCCAAAGTCACCGTCACTGATCTTGAAAAGAAAACATTTGGACACGAGTACGGTGATAGATCAGGAATTATCTCATGGGGCTTTTATGACAGGTTAAATATGTCGATAGTGAGATGCAAAAGCTCAAACGTGGAGTATTATTAAGACTTCCATGATTTCAGTTCATGGACAAGGGTTGATCTTTCAGAATTATCCAATGCTCTATTTGCAAATCCATCAGGTGATCCACGGGCAACTCATTTCAAGCTTTATTTGGAGAACCAAGTAAAGAAGGGATTTCCTAACATGAAGACTGTTGGGTCTATCATTAAAATATTCCCTGACATACTGGATCCCAAGACAAATACGCCTTTCCAGACTGTGATGTGGCCACCGACCAACCAAGTTAGGCAGATTCATGTGTTGCAGAACTTATGTGATGGATCTCTTGCGAATATGCTTTACTGGGTGTATGATGAAACCACTGCGTCTGCCGTCATTAAGTTTCAAGATGGTTGCTTTCGCCTGTTCGACAAAAGAGACCTACTTCAATTCGGAAAGTGGGATATTCATCATTTGGCTCATCATCAGATCAAAGTGGCTGAAGAGATCTTCAAGAGTGCTGCTAAAGAATACACGTCAATGGTTGTAGAGATCATCACAAAAGAGATGTGGAGTGGCGCGATGGGGGGGGGTCCGATGTGCTTATCGTTGAAAAGGACTAAGTCAGAGCTAGCCTCAAACCAAGGGGGAGATTGAAGGGTCTAGTTTATGGTTTGGGCTAGGCTATCTGTTGTATAGGTCTTAATGGGTCTTTTGTAATGTAATAGAGTTGTTTGGATATGTTTACGGCCATGAGTCTGTTTACGGCCGTAAACAGGTTTACGACCGTAAACCTGATTACGACTAGCCTTTCCCCTATATATAGGGCGTGTCAGAGTCTGTCAGTGGTTGTTGTCGAGTGATAGAGTTTACGGTCCATTGTGTGTGTGTCCAAGTTGTACTTGACGTTTCTTTGATATAAACATGTGCAAAGCTTGGTTTAATCTTCTTCTACTCCATTCTAATTTTGTTTGATTGTTGTTTGTTTGATCACTGGTTCGGATCCTTGATTTCAAGGCCTGAAAAATTTATTAAAATCAAGTTATAATAAATAATCATTTGTATCAAGTTGTTGTTAGTGTGACCCTTAGGATCATATGTTATTTAGGAATATCATTTTAATATGACTCTTGAGCATACTAGATCTTTCAATCTCCCACATGCGCAAGACTAATATCAAATTGATATAGACATTGGTGAACGTCTAGCAACATTTAACTTCCCCCCGACAACATATGACATAGTTCCATTCCAACAACGCCCAATTCCCCAGAAGCCCCAAGGCTACAATTGGTGAGTAAGGTAAGTTTATCAGTTATCTCTTTGCTACAGACATCATGTTGAACATGAGATATGGATCGCAGTCAATCTCATATAAGTGTTCAACTTTACATCAGGCCTTAGATGTCTAACTCTCAACGAATAAGAGGAACAGATCCCATCTTGACTACATACGCCTCTTGCATGGTTTACATCACGCCTGATAATAGCTTTTATAACTGCCTGATAAAAGAACAAATTTTTCTCTATATCAAAGCACAACGTTCCCCACACTCAATTCTTATATATGTATCTCAGGTGTTAAGGATATACATATATTACCTTTTATCAAGTATCATTCATGACAATGATCCATAAAGTGATCTTGAACGGGTCACTCCAATACTTACTCTCTATTAAGTACCAATGAAACTGGTTACAACGTTTTGTCAACCATCCCATTTCAGATTAGTCTTATTTCATTATTGCTCCCACAATAATAACTGACTATGGAGTTTTAGAGTGAATAAATTTACTCAAGGATTAAACATGTTAATAAAGAACACAACAAATATTTGATGAAAAGATCATATGCCATATATATCATAGTCATTACAATAGATGATGTTATATAATGTTCTAATATTCAATAATAATACAATTATCATATCGAATCAATAGAATAGCAAAGTCCTATTCCACGAGCATGTCCTTAAAATTTTGCTTGAGGAAGTGGCTTCGTGAAAGGGCCCGCCAAATTTTGATCAGTGTGAACTTTGCGAATAATAATTTCACCTTCTTCAACTTTATACCGGATGAAGTTGAATCTACAGCTAATATGCCTGGTCTTCTTGTGTGATCGGGGTTATTTTTCCAAAGCAATAGCACCCTTATTGTCACAGAAAACGTCTAGGGGTCATGAATGGTAGGGACTACCCCTAGATCCCCAATGAATTTCTTCATCTAAGCAGCCTCTTATGCAGCTTCAAAAGAAGCAATGTATTCTGACTTTGTAGTGGATTGTGCAACAACACTTTTCTTGGAGCTTTTCCAAGACACATCACCCCCATTGATAATGAACACATATCTTGATTGCGATTTGGAATCATCTCGATCAGTTGTGAAGGATTCATCAGTGTAGCACTTTACACTTAAGCTATCTTCCACGCCTCCATAGATGAGGAACAAATCCTTAGTTCTTCGTAAGTACTTTAGGATGTTCTTCACAGCTCTCCAATGACTCTCCCCTGGATTTTATTGGAACTTGCTTACCATGCTCATAGCATAAGCAAGATCAGGTCTTGTACAATTCATGGCATACATGATGGATCAAATTGTAGAAGCATATGGAATATCTTTCATCTTGTCTAGCTCAGCCTTTGTGCTAGGACACTGAGATAAACTTAGTACAGTTCCATGTGCCATGGGTACAAATCCTCTCTTAGAGTTTTCCATATTGAACCGTTTCAATACTTTCTCAATATATGTACCTTGGCTTAGACCTATTAGTCGTTTTGATCTATCTCTATAGATTTTGATTCCAATAATGTATTGTGCCTTACCTAGGTCCTTCACTAAGAAACACTTTCCAAGCCAAGTCTTTACACCTTGTAAACTTGGAATGTGATTTCCCATAATTAATATGTCATCCACATATAGGACCAAGAATTTGACTGATCTCCCACTAGTTTTCATGTAACCACAAGATTCATCTTCATTTCTAATAAAACCATACTTTGTGATTTCATCATCGAAACGATGATTCCAGTTACGAGATGCTTGCTTTAACCCATAAATGCATCTATTGAGCTTATACACTTTATTAGTATGCTTTTGGTCGACAAAACCTTCAGGCTGAACCTTGTAGACATCTTCTTCCAAGTGTCCATTTAGAAAAACGGTTTTGACATCCATTTTCCATATCTTATAGTCATAACATGCAGCTATGGCCAATAGTATCCTATTTGATTTAATCATAGCGACAGGTGAAAAGGTTTCATCATAATCAACCCCATGAGTTTGAGTGAATCCTTTAGCAACCAATCTTGCTTTGAATGTGTGTAAGTTGCCATCCATGTCAGTCTTCTTCTTGAAGACCTACTTGCTTCCAACAGTCTTTCAATTCGGAGGAAGATCAACCAAGTCCTAGACTTGATTTTCTCTCATGGATTGCATCTCAACGTTCATGGTTTCAAGCCATTTTTCATATTCGGGATCTGACATTTCATATCGATAGCTGACCGGCTCATTAGCATTCGTCATTACAAATCACTCGTCAATAAGAAATCCATATCTCTCAGGTTCACGACGAGTTCTACTGGATCTGCGAACGCCTTGTGTTTCAGTAGGTTGAAGGACAATGATTTATTCATCTTCAACAACCTCTTGTTCAGTACTAGTGCCAACTAAAGATGCATCGGGTTGACGTTCTTGATATTCTTCAAGTTCTACACGCCTCCCACTAGCCTCATCCATTACAAACTTGCTTTCTAAAAAATTCATCTTTTCGTGAAATAAATATCTTATTCTCACTAGGGATGTAAAAGTAATATCCTAAACAATCTTTAGGATATCCTACAAAGATGCATTTGGTAGATCTAGGCTTAAGTTTTCTGGAAGTCTCTTGTCTAACATAAGCTTCGCATCCCCAAACTTTCATATAAGATAAGGATGGAGGTTTTCCATACCACATCTCATAAGGTGTTTTCTCTACCTTCTTAGTTGGTGCTATATTCAAGATACGGGATGTGGTGAGTAAAGCATAACTCCAAAATGATAAAGGAAGGGTACTTCGACTTATCATAGATCGAACCATATCCAGTAGGTCCGATTTCAACTTTCAGAAACACCATTAAGTTGTGGTGTTCTAGGTGGAGTGAGTTGTGAGATAATCTCACGACTCCTTATATGGTCTTGGAACTCTTGGCTCAAGTCCTCGCCTCCTCTATCCGAACGAAGGATTTTGATTTTTTTGTCAAGTTGATTTTCAACTTCACTTTGAAACAATTTAAACTTTTCAAATGCTTCATGTTTATGTTTCATCAAATACACATAACCAAAACGACTGAAGTCGTCGGTGAAGGTGATATAATATTTGTCACCATATCTAGACATTGTTTTGAAAGGTCCACATACATCGGTGTGTATGATGCCTAATAAAACACTTGCCCTTTCATTTGTTCCGAAGAAAGGGGATTTTGTCATCTTGCCACATAAACAACATTCAAATATGTCAAATGACTCAATGTCATTTTCCCCCAAAAGTCCACTCTTTTGGAGTTGAGATATGCGCTTCTTGTTTATGTGTCCAAGGTGACAATGCCATAGATATGTTTGGTTCAAATCTTGTTTGCGCCTTTTAGTGTTAACATGATAAAGGGAATTATTGTTTGATGTGTCATCTAGGTTTAGTTCATAAATTCCATTTATTGGTCTAGCCTCAAAATAGAATATTCCATCCAATAAGGAATTTATATTATCATTAACTAATTGAAAATTAAAACCAGATTTTCTTAAACGGGAAAATGATACAATATTTCTGGTAATAGAGGTAATAAAACACACATTGTTTAATATTAAGTACAGACCAGATGGTAATTGTAAATCAAAATGTCCTATTGCTTGGACTGCAACCCGTGCTCCATTGCCCAAATGCAATACCATGTCATCTGTCTTCAGTTCCCTACTCTTTCTGAACCCCTGCAACGAATTACAAATATGAGTTCCACAACCAGTATCAAATACCTAAGTGTTAGATGAAAAAGTAAATTGTCACATTTCAATCATGAAAATGGATATACCTGAAGGGCCTTCCCCGACCTTCTTGTTCTTCAATTCAGCAAGGTACTTAGGACAATTCCTTTTCCAATGCCCCACGACACCAAACTCAAAGCATGTGTCATCTTTGGCAACCTTTTCCTTCTTCTTTGATGGTGGGTTTTGGGGATCTTTCTTCCCTTTTCCCTTGCCAGCTTGTGGCATTCCTTCAAGTTCTTGCCTTTGTTATTTTTGACCTTTCCTTCCCTAATCATGAGCACTTGGGGGGTTTTACTTGGGATATTCTTTTCTGCAGTTTTTAGCATCCCGTGCAACTCAGAGATAGGTTTCTCTCACCCATTCGTGTCATAGTTCATGATGAAAGCATTGTAAGACTTTCGCAAAGAGTTCAAAATGATATCTATAGCCAAGTCTTGTGGATATGGAGAGCCCAATATCTCCAATTGATCTATGTTACTTTTCATCTTGAGAACATGTGTGCTCACATTCCCGCTCTCCTCTATTTTCATGGCATGGAGTGCTCTCATAGTGTCGAACCTTTCGGTTCTAGCTTGTTTACCAAACATCTCCTTAATATGTTCAATCATGTCAAAGGCAGTGTAGTGTTCCAGATCCCTCTTAAGATCGGAAACCATAGAGGCAAGCATTAGACACGAAACATCAAGTGAATCATCTATATGCTTTAGCCATGCATCATGTGCAGCCTTTGGGAGAGCATGTGCTTCTTCAGGGGTTTGTTTTTCAAGGACATAGTCTTTCTTTTTCTTGCTTCAAAACGATTCTTAAATTTTTGTGTCAATCCAAAAAGTTGGAGTGGTTGAGTTTTTCTTTGTTAAGAATTGACCGAATGTTCACTGGGTGGTGTGTTACAGTAGTTGGTGGAGCCATCTACAAAAGTTTAACAAATTTTTCATTTAGTATTTAATTCTTTAAATAATAATACCCTTTTGTTTCCAAAAACATTATTTATTTAAAGTCTAGGATCCAAGTTACAAATAAAATAAATGGTTAGGTATCCTTTATCCCATTTACTCAATTTTAACAAGGTAAACTTGTATTAATTACACCATTTGTATTTCCTAGATGTATGAGACCTTTAACAATCTATTTGTTAATTTGACATGTTTGGTCTCATCTATGCCTTGGAACACTCTTGCTTAGGTGACCTTTATCACAAGAGGTTTCCAATCAAGTCATCCAATTAGAGAAACTTGTATAATTGGCCTATAACTTGTTTATAGAAATCGCAAAAATACTTTGTCCATCAAAAGATGATACTAATGGTTAGGTATCTTTTATTCGACTAGCATTATACAAGTGATGTGCAAATGTTTCTAAAGTTGGATGACATAGACTTGCATTTTGAAAAAGGGATTTGTATGTTTTATTATTCTATTTAAAACATGTGATAGCATGACAATTGCATGCATCCAATATGTCATGGTATCAATTTTCTAAAAAATCACTTTTAAGGTTCTTATAAAAAACCCGGTTTTTATATTTCGGTTTGGTTCAATTTTAAAATTAATACCTAGTATTAAATTTGTGTTTGAGCCATGTAGAACCTTCTAATATTGTTTAATAAAACTTCTTTTTATTAAATAATACTTTGGAGATAAGTAATAAAAACATGATTTTTACGCTTATAATTCAATATTTCAAAAGTTGCCGTAATTAACAATTTTATAAAACTGGTTTTTATTTTATGGCTAGAATATGTTACATCCAATTTCCATATTTTATATTTTGAAATCCAAACTCCATGTGATGTTTATTTTGTCCAAAAAATAGTTTGGGTTTGTGAAAAACTAAATTATCAACCACACAAAATATTTACTTGAAAAATAAACAACACAAGCATGCATTTGACATAAACAAGCTTAAACTATATAACACTTTTGTGAGCCAACACAAAAGTGTTAAGTCCTTCCTAAGGGACAAACGGACCAAATATTACAACTTGTTCATCATGTGATCTTCAAGCTCCCACTTGCAATGACAACCAACTTTGTTGCAATTATATAAAAACTTCATAAAAGTTATGAACTTTTATAAAATCTTTGTAAAACCATGGGTCTCCATGGTTCTTCAGGAAATGATCTCCATCTTCATCTTGTTACATTTTTCATAAAATAAATCTAGTCTAAAACTAATCTATTACATAAAAAAAAATAACAAGAATAAAAACTAGCTACTTTTATTACATACTTGATGAATAAAAGAATATTACAAACCATTTTCAACCAAATCACACAAACAACAACACAAAATGGTCCAAGGCTTGTTTATGCCCTCTAAAATACATATAAACATAAAACAACCTTTGTTTTTAAAAGACAACTTTAAGTGACAAAAAATGCATGAAAGGTTTTGTCACATAAAATAACAATTATAAAGTTGTCAAAAAAATATGTATGACCTTGTTTTTATACAAAAACAAGTTATCCATATTCTCCAAAAACTAAGATTTCCATAAATCAAAATATCTAACCAAACTTGCAAGGTGGCTCTATTACCAATTGTTGGGTTTTATTTAAAAACTAGTTTCAAAAACTACAAATAATAGCAAACGGAAGACTTCAGTTTTATAAATAACATAAACATTTTATCACCCACCAAGGATCATCTTGCAAGTAAAAGAAAGATTTAAAACACAACCATAGAAGGAACAACTGGTAACAACCTTTGAAGCACTTTGAGTCCTCTAGGGGAGGCTTGGAAGTTGATGGAGTGAGGTTGAACTCTTGAGACACCAACAATGTTCCAACTTGATGTAATGCTAGTTACAACTCTTAAGCTTTAAAGTCAAAACAAGATTATGACTTAAAGAGAGGATGCATGCAACAAATATCTTCAAAGTGCCAGAGTTGAGAGAATATGGACAGGTAGGGAGAAGCTCACGACTTTTGGAAGGAATGGATGAACCAAAATGAATCCACTCTCCACTATTTAAAGTAGAATGTTAATCCAAGAGTCCTTAACCATTAAGCACTTTAGACAACCTTGTCCCCTAGCATGCACCATACCTTGAATTCTTTTGATTAACCAAATAAGAAAGCCATGCTACTCCTTTTCCCAATACATGGTCGGCCATGATGTTAAAAAAAAGATTGAGTTTATATTTTATAAACTTAAAGTTTATAAGATATAAACTTTGTCTTTTTGCTAAAAGACAAAAGGCTTACCTAGTCTAAAATGTTGTACATGACTTATTAATTCATACATTATGAAATAATGTGTTACTTGTATTGTAAAATAATTATTTCCTTGAAATAAATATTTTCCCAATTTATTATAATAGTTTATGAATATTTATTAAAATCAATTCCAATAAATAATCATTTGGATCAAGTTGTTCTTAGTGTGACCCTTAAGATCATATGTTATTTACCAATATCATTTTAATATGACTCTTGAGCATACTAGATCTTTCAATAGTGTTGGGCCCAACCAGGACTTTGTTGATGTGTTCAGTTTGAAGTCTTATGTCATCATCACAAATCAGAAACCAAGAAACAAAACTTGGACATTTGGATTGATTCTAATCCATGTCTCGTGTCTGTATGATATCTAGCAGAACGGTGGAATATTGGATCACTTATCTAAGGACCAATGTTTGTTTAGTTTAGAGTTCGGCAATTACTTTGGAAAGCACACTTTGTTGTTTAATTTGGAAGTTGTAATTTAGTTATAGACTTATCGAAGTGGGAGACTGTTGGATTAGATATCTAAGCATTAACTAAATTATTATAAACTTAAATTATTAGCAAAGTCCTTTTGGGTTTCCCTCAAACCTAGTAAAAGACTGGAATGCTACTTGGAGAGAGAGTCTGATTTATTATTTATTATATGATTAATAAATTAATTATAAATCAAAATAAATAATTTATTAATATATTATGAGAATAATAATTTAATTAGAGATTGTTTTGTTTAATTATAAATTAATCAGAAATCAATTGGAATTAGTTTTGGGATTAATTGGAATAATTAAACGTCGAACGACTAAAGGTGACAATGTTCAAAAGATTGAGCAGTGACCAATTATAGAACCTCCCAAGAGGGTGGACGGATTCTAGAAGAGGTGCTAGGGTTTCCTTAGGCATTAAGGAGTCTTGGATACCTTAGGGATGAAGAAAAGGGATCAAGGGTTATCTTAGGAAACTGTCTTATCCAATATCTTCCTAGTCACCTATATAAACCCTCCTTGCGATTCATATTTTCAGCCATCATATTTCGCAAAGGAATTCTGAAAATTCCCTTCCCTCTCCTCTATCCTCTTTAGCCTCCAACTGCTAGGGTTTGGATGTGAGCCATCAGAGGCACGAGATTTCTGGTGCTGACTTTCTGAAGTTCTACAAAGAAATATTACTAGTTTATTTACAATAATAAAATAAAAGTTATGTTTTCTATTATCCCTTCTCCTAAATCAAAAATAGCAATGTACTTTAGGGTTCTACAATTCAAATTGTTGTTTTCTTATCATAGTGAGAACATAACTCTTTTAAGGTGTATGTGAACTTAGGGTTTTAGGTTTTCCGCCAAAAATATCATTTTTGTTACCTATAAAACCCATCAATAAAGTCTTGACCTTGGTTATTCTATGCTTATATCTAGAACTAGTTGAGATTTTAACATATTTTGGTCCCATGAATGAGTTCTTGTGAGTAAATTTTACTCCATAAGTTATGAGATGTTCCTTTTGATGTTTCTGAGGTTCCTAGTCAATAAAGTTTGCATCTTGATGGTTGTCGATCAACCATGCATGAGATAATGATCATTTGATGGAAGTAGAATGCTAAATCTAGGGTTTGAGTCTCTTTGAGCCATGCAAAGGCATCAAGTTGGTGACTTCATCTTTTAAGACATCCCCCAAGAGCTTGATCTGCAAAATGGACGTTTGGACTTAAAGCATTAAGTGCTTAATGGTGTTTTGGCAATCAGGGACGTACGTCGGGCGTATATAAGCATACGCTGAGCGTACGAACCTGAGTTCCTGGTTTCTTTATGTGAAAGATAGTATGCGGGCGTACTAGTGGTATGCTTAGCGTACTCACTAGGAACCCTTTTTGGGTTTTAGGTCATTTGGGCCTTATGCCTTTTGGGTCATTGTTGGGCTCTAGGTCTCTTGGGCCTTGTTGGACCTTAGGACTTTTGGGCTTGGGTTATGGGTAGAGGGCCCAGTAAGGGAACGATAAAATGGTCTTTTACCCCCCTTAGCATGTTGGATGGTGGTCTGGATCTTTTATGGTTTATTACCCTGAGTATTTACTAGGGCTAATTTGGAATGTTCTGTGTGAGGAGTCGTGGTAGCAACAGCATGGGAGTGTGATTTATCTATCTTTAGTTTGAGGTGAGTCTCCTCACTGTATTTGTGGGTCGAAGACACCAATTTCGACCCACTGGAATATGTATTAGGATAGTAGTGATCTGTCTGACACTTACTGATATGCTTGTATGTGCTTGTTGTCTTTAAGACTCCTGCTTGTATGAATGAATTCTTAGCTGTAGGGGTGAAATAGACCCATACTGGTTGAAAGATACCGAAGGAGTCGAAAGGGACTCAGAGAGTCGAAAGGGACTCAACGAATCAGAAGGACTCAGGGGTGAATAGACCCGTTACATGTTTTAACATGATATGTATGAATGATGTATATATGTTATGTGTGGTATGTGGTATTTAGGGAACTCACTAACCTTTGTGCTTACAGTTTAAGTTTATGTTTGAGGTACTTCCAGTTTAAAAGGGAAGGGCCCGACGTAATTGCAGCGCATCCACCCATGTTTCCGCATTTTATGATTTTGGGAATTGTACTCTAATAACTAATTTGCTATGTCATACTTTTGGATAGTTTGATATGAATATTTGATGATTTGGGTTGAAATAAAAAATGAAATTTTTATCTATGATTTTTGGGATGTTTCAAGAAGGTGAATCAACAATGCGAAATTGCATGGTCCTCGCCTCAAGTTATGATTGAAGTTCGCGAGTTCCACATCGCGCTCAATTATACTCTCAATATTAACGTGTCGGTTAACCATACAAGCTCCATCAACAGAATATAAAGAGAATTTTCAATTTTCATGGATAACATAATATTCACATTCTATTAACAAAACACGATTTTGTTTTATACTTTTAACGTTAAGACTTTTAAAGACGACGATGGAGGTAAGCTTGAATCATATTAAGAACCGACCTCACAACCTCATTAGGAATTGAAGAGACCCCCTTAAACCAGTATTAGAGTGGGTGAGCTTAGTCATGGTAAGACTCGTAATGTTAATATTTAAACAAGTGAAGATACATGTTGTAAGTTTTTTATACATATAATAAATACTGTTCTAACACATACATAAAAAGGTTGAATTAATAGTTTTTTTATATTTGAATGTCTATTATTAATTTTAATTAACTACGATGGTGCAATATAACTATTAAGAAATAATGAGGGGTTCATATTAAGAATTATAAATCTCAATTATAAACAACAATAAATTAATTTCAACAATTCAAATTTAAATCACTCTTTAAATAATATTAAACTAATGAAACAATATATATTTAAATTTATAAAACACTTACTTAAATAATATTTATCGAAATAAAATCCATATTTAAAACACTTTAGATAATGTAATTATCTACATTTGAAAAACCCTTCATCGTCGACTTGACTTTCAAGAACATACTCTTTCTTTTCTTGTTTCAAAACGATTCATAAATTCCTGTTCCATTCGATGAAGTTGGAGCGACCCGGTTTTTCTTTGTCGAGTATAGATCAAATGTTCATTAGGTGATGATGTGTTATGGTTGTAGGTGGAGCCATCTATAAAATTGTAACAAATTTTCATTTAGTATTTAATTCTTTAAGAATAATACCCCTTTGTTTCAAAAACATTATTTATTTAAAGTCTAAGATCCAAGTTAAAAATTAAATAAATGGTTAGGTGACCTTTATCTCATTCACTTAATTTTAACAAGGTAAATAACATTTATTAATTACTCAAATTGTAATTCCTAGATGTATGAGACCCTTAACAATCCATTTTGTTAATTTTTCATGTTTGGTCTCATCTATGCCTTGGAACTCTTTTGCTTATGTGACATCTATCACAATAGATTTCCAATCAAGTCATTCAATTGGAGAAACTTGTATAATTGACGTATAACTTGGATATAGAAATCGCGAAAATACTTTGGCCACCAAAAGATAATACTAATGTTTAGGTGGACTTTATCCCACAAACATTATACAAATGGTGTGCAAATGTTTCCAAAGTTGGATTGTAAGGACTTGTGTTTTGAAAAGGGATTTATACGTTTTATTATTATATTTAAAACATGTGATATCATGATAATTGCATGCAACCAATTAATCATTGTATCAATTCTCCAAAAAATTACTTTTAATATTCATATATAAAATCCAATTTTTATATAATTTGACGCAGTTCAATTTTAAAGTTATATCTAATATTAAGTTTGAGTTTGATCCTTATAGAACCTTTTATATAGTTTAATAAAACTTACTTTTATAATTAATACTTTGGCGTTAGGATATGTTTCAAAATCAATATTTTTTAGACTTATAATTGACTATTTCAAAATTTACCGTTATTAACGTTTTTATAAAACCGGTTTTTATTTTAAAACTATAATTTGTTTCATCTTATGTTAACATTTTATATTTTGAAAACCAAACTCCATGTGCTGTTTATTTTGGAAAAAAAAAATAGTTTGAGCATGTGAAAATATAATTTATCAACATCACAAAATATTGACATGAAAAATAAACAACACAAGCATGCATTAAGACAAAAAGAAGTCATGATCTAGTTGATATCTTTGTGAGCCAACACAAAAGTGCCAAATCCTTTTCTAAAGGGACAAAGGGACCAAATGATCTTCATGTTCACTGTAAGCTCCCACTTGCTTTGACAATCTTCTTTGTAGCAAGTTTTTACAATATTTAATAAAAGTTATAAATTTTTTATAAAATCTCATTAAAAACGAGGGCAACTTATTTGTTCTTCAAAATGGCCTTCGTCTTCATTTTATTACATTTTATATAAAGTAAATCTAGTCTAAAACTAATCTATTACATAAAATAACAAAGATGAAAACTAGCTTCTTATTATTACATAGTTTATGATTAAAAGAATATTACAAACCATTTTAAAAGACCACATAAAATACCAACACAAATGGTCCATGGACTGTTTATGCACTATAAAATACATATAAACATAAAACAACCTTTGTTTTTCTAATACAAATTTAAGTGACAAAAATGCATCTAAAATTTTCTCACATAAAACAGAAATTATAAAGTTGCTATTAAAAATATGTATGAACTCATTTTCATACAAAAACAAGTTATCCGTATTTTGCAAAAACCAAGATTATCAAAATAATCATAAAATCTAACCATACTTGCAAGGTGGCTCTGATACCAATTGTTGTATTTTTATTCAAAATTAGTTTTGAAAACTCAGGATTTTAGCAACATAAGATTTTAATTTTTGATATAAACATAAACAAGTTATACCCACCTAGAATCATCTTGCAAGAAATAGAATTTAAAACACCAACTATATAATAGTAAAAGAAATAACAGCCTTTTTGTCTTTGGTTCCTCAAGGGGAGGTTAGGAAGTTGACAGAGAATGTGGATGAACCTTTCCTTTGTGGACACAAACAATGACTCAACTTGAAGTAGATGCTAGTCACAACTCTTAAGCTTTAACCCAAAACTAAAGTTTGACTTAAAGAGAGCTAATAAAAGTATCCTAATATCTAACACCTTTTGTAGGAGAGAATAAGAGAGGGAAGGAGAGCACCTTACGATTTTGGTCTAGAAAAATAATGAGGAATGAAGGCCTTCATGAATTGTCTTAAAGCTAAATCAATACCTACAAGTGCTTAACTGTAACATCCCAAAAATGCAGGGTTAAAATTTCATTTTTATATTAACAAAAACCAACATCCATTCATTCTAATAAAACAATAATCAGAGTATAATAACGTATTCTCAAGACATCAGTGATAAATCAAAAGATGATACGGAATGAAAGTTTGGGGTATGCAATGCGATCATACCGAGCTCTTCCCTTTGGAACCTGAAGAACCTACAAAATATTTAAACACAAAAATATAAGCATAAAGCTTAGTGAGTTCCGCAAAATACCAAATATCCATACGGGCCCCGCCCAATCATATAAACGAGTCGCACCCATGGGCCTCGCCCAACATATAAATGGTTCCCACCCACGCGCCTCGCCCAATATATAAACAAGCCTCGCCCATCATCTAAACGAGTCCAACCCACGAGCCTCACCCAACATATAAATAGGCCCCGCCCAACATACAAACACATGAAAGAGTCACACAAACAATCTAACATCCTACACAGTAAAGTGAGAAGACTCACCTCGCGAATGAAGTTAAAAGTCAATAGCTCAAACAATAAGGAAATAGGTGCTAAACGCCTCCTAGATAACCATACAAGATAAACCCTTAGTCTACCTACCAGGACTAGCAATTTGACTAAAAGTCAACAAGTCAAAATTTAACCTTCATAGTCAATGGTCAAAGTCAAATTCAATATCAGATGACCTCCACGCCGTGGCCATTCCTTGGCCACATCATGGCTAACGAGTCTAAACCCTGTCAAAATCCCAGTCAAATCAAAAATGGCTTCGATAGGCTTCGACATCGTGGCCCTCCATTGGCCACATCGTGGGCACTAAATGCTAAAACAGTCGGCTGCTTCCCCAGCCACCACACCGTGGCAACCCAAGGCCAAGCCGTGGGAACTGGTCTGAACTACTGAAATCAGATTAAGTTGCTTTTTACCGATTCCAAGGGCTCCAAATCCCAAATTTGAACATTCCCAAGGTCTTAATGGATAAAGTTCCCAACTTTATCTATTAAGACATCTCAATAATACAAGATCTCTAGACGTAGGTCCTTAAAGGCTTTAAGAAGCAAGACCTGCCCATTAAGCTCCTAATCACCACAGACACTCATTTAAACTTTCCAGAAGGTTTTCCTTTATCTAATGGATCATAAATATTGGTGCTTTATGGACATGCATGTCTAATTTGTGTCTCTCCCATTATAGGTCAAAAATATGGATAAAAAGGACTCCAAGTCATGCATGATTCTGAAACCACAACCAACTCCTAGATCTATGAGATATAATGTTCTTGGGACTTAGAGAAGTCATAAAGTTGAAATCTATATATCTTTGATTCACTCAAAATCCATCAAAGGGGGTCTAACATGCAAGATAACCTTAGATCCACTAAGAAGGAACTAAAAGATCAGATTAAGAAACCATACAAATAGTCGAGGAAGGTACTTTTAGAGATTGGGGAGTTTTGCTTAGTTGCTTCTTGCACCTAACCATCCTCTACTTCCTTCAAAACGCAACAAAACACCAAAGAGAGCTTAAGAATCACCAATATGAACTCAAAGATCACCAAAAGGGATTAGGGTTAAGGTTCTGAGGTTTGAGAGTGATGGAGGTTGAGGGTAAACAAACCCTAGCCCATAGTTTCTTTTAAATACTCGAAAATTTGGTTTTTCTCATCAGGAGGTCGCCACGTCGTGGGAACATGTTGCCACGCTGAGAGAACCAACTTAAAACCCGCGAACATTCTAGATATGCCACGTCGTGGTGGTGCCTCCACCATATTGTGGCAACTTAAACCCAACATTTTGAATTATAAATAAAGAAAATAATACCTCAAGGAATATGGATGTTACATTAACCATTTAAGCACTTATGTCCCTAAACCTACTTCCCCCTACCCTTAAGACAAGCATGCTTTTTGATTAAACAAATTAAAATACCATGCATACTCTTCCCTCTCTCAATCTACGACATTGAGAAGAAAAAATAATACAAACTTTATAAATCTTATAAACTAGTTTATAACATATAAACTCTAACCTTTTGGTAAAAGTGAAGAAAATATTTCTAGTCGAAAATGTTGCACATGACTTAATAAATCATACCGCATGATATATATATATATATATATATATATATATATATATATATATATATATATATATATATATATATATATATTTATATTATGTTACTTGCCATTGAAAGTTATTATTTCCATGAAATAAATAATTTCCAATTAATTATAAGAGTTTATGAATATTTATAAAATCAGCTTCTAATAAATACTCAGTTGTATCAATTTGTTGTTAGTGTGATCCTTTACGATCATATGTTAATTAGAAATATCATTCTAATATGACTCTTGTGCATACAAGATCTTTTAAAAGTTGGTAAGTTTAAAGGTTTGACTCTAAGTTCTTACCTGACTTATATCTGTCTATACTTGTAAACCTTACAAGTGTTTGTTTATTTCTCAATACAAGTACTATTTTTACTTATATGATTGCTTTTAGAGTGTACCTGGTGTTACATTGAGTCCCTATAACCAAGCTATATGACGTGTTCCTGCCCCACCCGAAGCTGATGTTGTACATCATAAAGATGTTCTCCCTGACGCTTCATCGAAGTCGTTACTGTGTGGACAGTTATCACCCGGTGTGACTCTACCATCAAGGTTTTAGCTAGCAACCATAGGTGGGGGTGTCAACCCATATAAATCTATACATAACTTTATGTGCTCTCTTAAGATTAACGGTTATAGGCCAGGGGTCTTGCTACTCATTACATTTAGGTGATGAAACATCTCATGTAACCCATCGAGTGAACATATCTAAAAGTGCGTGTGTGTCTTAACTATAAGTGTCGTCAAACTTATCAGACAAAATTTTGACAGACTATAATCAATTTATAAAACTTATAACCAAATTTGGACAGCATACCCACTTTAATTG
Source organism: Lactuca virosa (assembly GCF_052849685.1). Classification (NCBI taxonomy): domain Eukaryota; kingdom Viridiplantae; phylum Streptophyta; class Magnoliopsida; order Asterales; family Asteraceae; genus Lactuca; species Lactuca virosa. Next base: position 129,733,591 of record NC_136429.1, read on the forward strand.
TTCAAAAACCATATTTTTGGGCAGCATAACAGCTGTAGAAGTTTATGACCAAGTTTAAAAAAAACATAACCATCATTCTAGTTATGTAAATAAACTTCCAATAATTGCATATATTAGTTATAAATAAACACTAGTTTATTAAAAAGATATTAATATGATATATATATATATATATATATATATATATATATATATATATATATATATATATATATATATATATATATATATATATATATATATATTCAATGATTTTTCTATAAACATATATACAGTTATAAGCAAGTACTATATCCCAAAAGCATTAAAGATTTTGAAAATGGGATCGTGAATATTCTGATTTATATATATATATATATATATATATATATATATATATATATATATATATATATATATATATATATATATATATATATATATATATATATATATATATAAGCAAGTACTATACCTCGAACGGGGTTACGTTTATGAGAGAGTGAAAGTTGGCTAGAGATAAAGTCGGACCAGATCTAGAATATTCTAGGAAAAATTGCCGAAAATCTTCCTGAAAAGCTTCTAAAAACTACGGGAAAACCCCCTGGAAAACAACCGGCGGTGGTGACATCTAATAAAAGAACAGGTGATAGAGCAGATGTGGTAGTCTCTGGAGAAAGGGGTGGAAGTCACTAGTCAGGGAGTCTAGGGGAGTCAGCAGCAGGTGACTGGAGTTGGTTGGAAGTAGTGGCCGGCAGCAGCCTACGGTGGTGGTGGGGGTGGCTTGCGGTGGCTTCGGCAGAGAGAGAGAGAGAGAGAGAGAGAGAGAGAGAGATGATATATATATATATATATATATATATATATATATATATATATATATATATATATATATATATATATATATATTAGAGATATGATTTCTCTCCCTATTTATAGAATATTTCCAATGATGTGGCCGACTTAAAACGCAACACATGACGCTTCCTTGAACTGCGTGCCGCAGCACGACGAAACCGACATCTCACGTTTTTTTTTTCAAAAACAGTAGTTAGATGTCCACAAAATTATGGTTCATAATATATATAAATATTCACCTAACGAATAGCGTAGCTATGTTAACAAAGCCTTTGAATTGAATCTTCAGGAGATTTCCGATCTTGGTGATTCGACTTGTTTTTGTGAAAGCATTAAAACTTCATCAGAAAAAAATTCCCGAAATATAATCAAATATTACTTGGTGTGTAAAATGTTAGCATATCCACTTAATGAGTTGTTTAGCTAACGTAACTAATCATTTGATGATTCGTTAGTGGAAAAGATTGTGTTATGTTGTTCCGTTCTTATCCACAACGGTGTTGGGCTTTTCGGGCAAAATGAGTTAGCTTTAAAATCAAGTACTAGATTGATAAAGATTCATGGGAAAATTGTTTGGGATTGGAAATTCACATTTCAAAGTACCCCACGAAGCATATGAAGTGTCGTTTTTTTGGTCATTACAGGCCGCAAATTGTTATTTGATTGTTCGTTTTCTTTAAATGGTTGTAACTTTTGTGAACGAACTCCATTTTCGACGTTATTTATATCCAAAAAATCTTATTTTTATGTACTATTCGTTTAGTGTGTTGTCTATATATAATAAAGCTTAATACATAAATCTTGTTTCAATGTATCAAATTATTACTTATGTATTAATGAATAGTGTTTGTTCGTCAACAATTTATATACATCGAAGAATTTAGTGGTATTCTGCATGCATTTCCAAGTATAAAAACTTTAATTTCATTAAAATGAATTGAATATATTACATTAGGTCTATTACATCTTGTGTTTGTGGTGATTTGATTTAAGAACGTTGACCTAATTTTCCTGGTTGTGACATTCTCCCTACGTTAAAGAAATTTTGTCCTAAAATTTAGATTGTAGGAAGGGTATTGTTAAATAGTTTGGGTATATACGTTTCATTTGATCCTCGCATTCCCAAGTAAATTTTGGTCCCTATGTAGAGTTCAACCATACCTTCACTATGGGAATATGACTTTGTATTAATCTTTTGATCTCTCGATCCATGATTTCCACTGGTTCTTCAATGAAGTGGAGCTTGGCCTTGAATTGGATTTCATCGAGATAGACGACAAATGTGTCATTGGACAAACACTTATTGAGGTTAGATACATGGAAAACATCGTGCACATTGTTGAGCTCTTGATCTAATTTGAGTTTGTAAGCTACATGACCAATTCTTGCAATAATTTCAAAGGGTTATATGTATCATGGTTTTACCTTGCCTCATTTTCCAAAGAGCATCATTCCTTTCCAAGGATAGACTTTTAACATACCTCGATATCCTTCTTGGAATTCCAAAGGCGTATGTCTCAGTTCACCATAACTCTTTTGACGATCACGAGCAACCTTTAGTCATTCTTTTATATAAACGATCTTCTCGGTGGTCTCATCGGTGATTTTTGGACCTGTAAGCAAGGTATCGCTTGCAAGTTCCCAGGCCAGTTAAGTGTCTCTGACTTCTACCCACCATATCAGTGTTCGACACTTATGCCCATAATGTACCTCAAATGGTGAAACTTTAATGTTGGTGTGATAGTTGTTATTGTTAGAAAACTCAATCAGCGTTAGATGAGTATCATTTTCAAAGTCTATCACATAGGCTCAGAACATGTCTTCCAAAGTTTGATTGGTCCTTTCACTATGACCATTGGTTTGCAGATGGTAAGTTGTGCTCATATAAAGACGTGTACCTAAGGATTTCTGTAGTGATTACCAAAATTTCAAGGTGAATTTACTATCTCTATCAGAGATAAAATAAATAAGCACCCCTTTCATTATGACGATGTCCTTGAGGTATGTCCTGGTAAGCTTTTTCGTTTTATCGGTTTTTTTATTGGAAAGAAGTGGGAAGACTTAGTCAACAATTGACCACTACCCAAATATTTTCTTAATCACTAGATGTCTTGGATAGTTTTGTGATGAAGTCCACTGATATTTGTTCCAACGTCCACTCGGGTATTTATGGTTGTAGTAAACCCGAGAGCTTCTGATATTCTGCCTTGACTTTAGAACAAGTCAGGCATTTGCCCACATAAGTGGCAATATCAACTTTCATGTCTGGCCACCAATACATTTTCCTCAAATACAATTCATTTTGTCAGAGATAGGATGGACGAAATACATTTGCTTTTGAGCTTCATCCATGACTATGCTTCTGATGTCACCAAAATTTGGCGTCCAAATTCAGCTCATGAAATATTGTGTTCCATCATCTCTAAGATCGAATTTATTATCATTTCCTTGCAAGGCTTCACTTACGATGTTTTCTTCTTTCAAAACCTCGATTTGAGCCTCTAGAATGTGAGTAGTAAGGTTTCAAAGGATGTTCATCATTAATTCCCGTACTCGGTGGGTTTTGATGTGTTCTTTTATGCTATCTACTACAACATTTTCTTTGTTAGGATGATAACAAATCTCACATTCTTAATCATTTAGCAACTCAACCCATCTTCTTTGTCTCATGTTAAGTTCTTTTTGATCAAATATGTGCTAGAGACTCTTGTGATTCGTGAAAATGGTGTACTTTGTACCATACAGGTAGTGTCTCCAAATCTTTAATTCAAAGACTATAGCTCCCAGTTCGAGGTCTTAGGTCGTGTTTTTTTTCTTATGAACCTTGATTTGTCGTAATGTGTAAGCATTAAACTTGTTCCTTTACATCAATACACATCCTAACCCTTGATGCGACATGTCGCAATGTATGTCGAAGTTACTTGTTCTTTTCGGAAAGGATAAGATTGGTGCACTACATAACATTTTCTTTAGTCTTTAACGCAAACTCTTGTTTGTCCTCCCAGTCAAAACTTTGGGTCTTTCAACGTCAACGCGCTGAAGGGTTTAGTTATCTGGAGAAATTCTCAATGAATCTATGATAATAGCATGTAAGGCCGAAGAAGTAGCGCACTTCAGTTAGCGTCTTTGGGGCTTACCAATTCTTAATTTCTTTAATATTGGAATGGTATACATGAATCCTTTTGTTACTGGCCACGTGACCTAGAAAGTGTACTTCTCTAATCCAAAGTTAATTTAGAGAATTTAGCATACAACTTTTCTTTTCGTAGCAGTTTCAGGATTAGTTGTAAATGTTTGTCGTTTTCCTCCTTGGTCTGTGAATATATATATATATATATATATATATATATATATATATATATATATATATATATATATATATATATATATATATATATATATATATATATATATATATATATATATATATATATATATATGATCACAAATTTGTCAAAGTAAGGTTTTTAAACACGATTCATAAAATCCATGAACACTGTTGGAGAATTTGTCAATCTAAAAGGCATAACTAGGAACTCATAAAGACCATACCGAGTCCTAAAAGTCGTCTTTGGAATATCTCCTTCTTGCAATCTAAGCTGATGGTACCCTCATCGGAGATCTAACTTGGAGTAGTAGTTGGACCCTAGTAGTTGATCGAACAAATCATCGATTTTCAGACGTGGGTAATGGTTTTTGATTGTTAATTTGTTTAGTTCTCGATAAACAATGAACATTCGAAAGGATCCATCCTTTTTTTTGATGATTAGAACTGGTGCTACCGAAGGTGAGAAGCATCGTCTAATAAACCTCTTGTCAATAAGTTTTTGTAGTAGGCTAGACAATTCTTGCTTCTCGGATGGTGCCAGCCTCTAGGGAGACTTCACCATTGGTGCTGCTTCTGGGACCAATTTGATTCGAAATTCGACTTGTTTGTCTGGAGGTAATCCGGGTAGATCTTCTGGAAACACGTTCGGATAGTTGCACACATGTGGTATGTCTTTGATCTTCTTTTCCTTGCACTTTTTATCTACCGTATGTGGAAAGAACGTGTAGCAATTTTTGTGTAGATATTTCTTCGCCTTTGTGCAAGAGATGATTTTGAGGTTTTGCCCATATTTGTCTCCATAAATGATTAGGGCTTATCTATTGGATAAGGATAATCGTATGGCTTTTTGGTAGCACAAGATTTTCGTACGATAAACAGATAACCAATCCATGTCGATAATGATGTCGAAGCTTCTAATGATCATTGGCATAAGATTGATTTGGAATGCGTGGTTATTTAATGTTAGAATGCAATTTTTTAAAATTTCTTGGGTACTCTCAGACTAACCGTTAGCCATTTATACTTTGTATGCTTCATTGAGTTTACTAGACTTATGAATTAGTAGTTGTCTACACTTAGGGGTTATAAAACTCTTATCGGCACTAGAGTCAAAAAGTACAGTAGCATATAAGATGTTAACAAGGAACGTACCAGTCACCACTGAATGGTCCTGGATTCCATCCCTCATACTGATCACAAATGCCCTTTTCAAGTGCCTAGAAATACCACACTCGAAGCAGTTGCGAGTCTTAGTAGTCTTCGATCCCGGTTTTGTCGTAGTTGTCGGGCTCTTGAAGTACCTTGAGGTGTGACCCTTTTTGTTGCAATTCTTGTAGATCATTTCCTTGCATTCACTCGAATGATGACGGTTACATTTGTTTCATATCGAGTGCTTCCCTGCATACTGCCTCTGCGGTTGTTGTTGCATATGCGTTAACTATTTCTTGTTTTTTTCCAGGGGACTGCCTTGATTTTCCCCTGTAATCTCTACCAGACTTGCTTTTGTTGTTTCCAAACTTGGGAGGGCCAGCCTGTGTAACCATGGTTTCTTGACGGATCCCTTCGTTAGTCAAACGGAAGGCTACACGCTTTGCACTATCATAGGTTGTAGGTCTTGAAAAGATGACCACTCCTTGTATTTATAGACCAGACCCCAAATGTATCGTTCAACCTTCTTGTATTTCGGGGTTACAAATCCCAAAAATAGGGTGGCAAAGTCATTGAACCTAGTAGTGCAAGCTGCAATTTCTGAACCGTTCATGTTTTGGTTCCAAAGTTCTTGCTCTAGGTTCCGCTCTTCATCCCTAAGGTAATATTATTCGATTAGCGTCACTTTTAGTTCCTTCCACGTCATGCAGTTGGCAGCACTAATGCCCATAGCTTTTTCATGGTCGTTCCACCATGTTAAGGTTGCGTCTGCAAACGTGCAAGCGGCAAACCTAACTTTGCAATCTTCTGTACAGAAGCTTATTTGAAATACAATTGCATCTATTCTATCCATCTTGTTAGAACCAACACTCCTTCATTTCTGTAGAACTTTTTGGTTCTACAATTCTTGAACTCATTGTAGGTATAGGTTCGGGAGTTGCTTCAGTTGTCGCCATGTGAGTTAGTTCCTCCTCCATTACTAGTTCCACCACCATTTCCACTTCCACAATTACCTCCTTTGGATGAAATATTCCTGATAGTTTCATAGTTTGCAAGTGCATTAGTGACTTGATGCGCTATTAGTTTCTCAAGTTTCGCTGAATCTACCAATGGTGTTAGCATTGGTGGTAGTGGTGGCATTGGTGGTGTTGGTAGCATTGGTTATGGATTAAGTCTTGTAGTTATTCTTCTTTGAGGCATTGTTTTCTTCCTATTATAATTAGTAAGGAGAGTGTAAGGTGCATGAAGCATTTTGTTAGTCATCTAAATGTGAGTGGTCAGTGTAAATTATTTCGAAAAATCCAAAAGATTTTTTTAAGTTGGAAAGGTAAAGTATATAAAACTTACAGTACTAAAAGTAAATTTTTGTTTGATAATAATATGAACTTGTATGCTTACATCAGTTTTCAAAAGTTAACAAAAGATGTGTAGATGGTTAGGGGTGGAAAAAGCCCTACACATGAATCTCCCAAAAAGACAAAGCTCAAAATTTGCAAGATTCTCTATACTCTTGCATATAACTTCTCCTTAATAACACTTACCCGCAACCTATATACTACCAACCCCAACGCGTCTACCATATGCCAAAGTGGGAGCCTAGTGCATGAACCAGCTCCGTCATCTGATCCTGGAGTGAATTTTCCCTAAGATCAACATCTTAACTCTATTCTTCGTATTGGTTTCTCTGATATCTACAACCTGAACCCAAACCTCCAACCCTAAAATCCTAGCATCATATGCCAACATCTCTGTGTTCACGGTATCGATACGTTGGTAGGCTATTTGAATCGACTCCAGATCCAAGTGTTGATCCTCTTCAAGACTTTGTACTTAAGTTGTAAGACACAAAATTTCCCTCCATGATTCCAAGCTCATCACTCACCGTCGTGATCTGTTGTACCAGTTGGATGTTGTGTGCCACTAAGAGGGGAACTAGGATATTAGTAGCATCTTCAGTAGGAGGTGGGGGAGCCCTAGATGATTCTCCAATCTCATACCTGGAACATATACCTTCTTCAGTCGCCCAATTTCGCACAAATTATGTGAACCGGATCGGGTTTTGTTGGTGCTTTTCTGAGCCACGGGAGATACTGGTGGGGTAGTACTTCTTTTTCTGATGTGAATTAGGATTGACTTGCAAGCAGTACAAATCATGAGTGGTCCTTTTGGAACTGTTCGATAGGGCATGTTCAAGGGCATTAGTGGTGGGGATATTGGGGGTTCCTTTGGAGCCGATTCTTCCATTGGTTCTTCTTCCTCTAAAGGCTCAGTGTCCTCAGATGGTTATTCTTCACGCTTATCGTTCTCTGATGGTTCAATAGATCCATAAGTAGAAGGTACAGGGTTAAACCGTGAAGGTACTATTGGGAAGTAAGGATCTTCCTCCGGTTTTGGTGAGTGGAGAACCACTTGGTACTCTTCAGGGTAATCAACGTCCATCCAGCCTGGGATCTCAGCCATGTTAGTATCCTGTATAGATAGTGTTAGGAAATAAAATGATACTTGTTAAGAAACAATCGAAACCCAAAAGCACCCAAAAAGACACAATATTTACGTGGTTCGATCAAGGTGACCTATGTCTACAAGCATGAGGAGAATAACCTTTATTCACATAGTTCTCAAACAAAGATTACAAGTACAACTCAACATAGATTTTTCCTACTCACTAAGAACACAAAAGACACCTAAAACCCTAATGGTCAAAGCCCATTGGCCCATAGGCGCATGAATGGTGTCAACCAATCATAATTCATCTTGAAACAGCTTCTAGACATTCATCCATGATTTACATTGCATGAGAATCAGCAACACACATGATGGATAATAATGATCCATAGTGACTCATCATGATGCAAGAGTGGCAGGTCAAGATCATCATGGCTCATCAAATATCATGGTGGCACATCATGTAATAATCCTTGAGCATCTTTAACATCTAAGTAACCTTGAACAATCTTGAGCATGATAGAGGACTTCATAGCATATGTGGTTATCGAGGGATACCATGGATTATCAGGAACACAAATGGCATAATAGGAACATGTATGTGCATCAAGCCACCTAATGGCACATCAAGATGCACAAGTGGTGCATCATGATCATTAGTGGCACATACATGCTTCAGCAACACATCAACTACACATCAGTACTTCAGAGTACTCCATGGAACCCAACAGTGGCACACCTTGTACAAAGGTGGCGCACCTTGTGCCCAAGGTGGTGTATCTTCCTTAATCATGGCACATATATCTTCAAGGCGGCACATCATCCTCCAAAAGTGGAACGTCTCTTTCTCATGTGGTGCACCTTGCTACCTAATGATGCACCATACTATGTAATGGTGCACTATGCCTCTAAGTGGCACATCTATTCATGTAGTGGCTCATCTTGGGAATGGATGGTGTATCAATGCACAAAGGTGATCTATATCCTCCTCGGATGCTCCATTTCTTTCTCGGGTGCTCTACGTCCTTCTTAGATGCTCCATTCTTCCTTTATGATGATCTGTTCCTTTTTCACATGATCTGTTCCTTTGTTACATGATTTGTTCCCTTGTTACACGATCTGTTCATTTTTCACATGCTCCATGAACTCTAAGTGCTCCAATAAGTTCCAAGTGCACCATTGAAGTCAAATGCTACATTCGAATACTCTCAATGCTCAAGTCACATTTAACAATCTCAACCTTGACTTGAACATGCTCTGAACTCCACCTTAAACAAGAACTTCCTGTCCTTTCCTGCCATCAATCCCCGAAGGGGCTTACCACCTGCGAACATCAACCAAGTCCAAGCAAAGCTTGAACTTCTGTCTGGGAAACATCATTTCATCATGTCTTTCCAATTGTCCTTGGCTCTAGACTTTTGAATGCATAACCTGTCTTAGAACATGATAGGTTTCTCCGCATTCAAATTAAGACTCTGAATGAGACCAACCAAAAATGATCTTCTTATCTCAATACCACATACATGGTCTGAGTCTATCAATCTAACCAAGTTTGTATGTCGTGGATTGGTACCGTACATTAGACAAACATCAAACATTCACTTCAAGTGTCGTAAGATCCATTTAACCACTTCCCAATAAGATTTCCCTGGATTTCCTCGAACCGCCAAAGAAGTACCAACACTTTTGGACTGATCATGACAGAACGACTATAAGACTTTATCAATGTAGTGATAAATGTGTAACCATCCTGCTCTTCTATCCTACTAAATCTCCATCCTTGTTATCTTCTTTTCAACTCCTAAATAGTTCATCACAAGCTCATTGTATAGAAGCTTCTTCAAGTGGTCTTTCTTGGCATCAGTATCTCCAGACACTTCTTCCCTGGGGTGTTCAGGGGATTCCTCTCATTTATGGCTCCAGTTTACCATCATTCACACAAGTGTAAGCAAGGCATCCAAACATTTGTAAACCATAATTATTAAAGGTTTTCCTATACTAGACCTCTTGAGGAGTTTTACAATCACTTACAGTTGATGGAGTTATATTCTGTAGATAGCAATCAGTATTCATTTCTTCCGTCTAGAATTTCTCTGATAAATCAACATATAATCACATACACTGAGCATGCTCCACCAGTGTTTGGTTCATCTGTTCTATCACTCCGCTTTGCTATGGTGTTAACCATACAATGGGATGCCTCACTATACCTTCTGTTTTGCAGAAGTTTTCAAACAAAGCCTTCCAGAACTCCAACCAAGTTTCTGTTCTAAGTGAAATGACTTGGTTTCTGGTATGTTTTTCAACCATAGTCTTCCACTCCTTGAACAGCGCAAACACTTCATCTTTGTCCTTTGTCTTATGAAAGTACACCTAGGTATACCTTGAGTAATCATTGATAAAAGTCACCAAGTATTAGAATCCACTATGAGTCTTCATAGGAAAGGGACCTCGTAGATCTGAGTAAACACGCTCAAGGATCTCTTTGCTTGAGTGTGGAATCGAACTGAACTTCAACCCATGTCATATCTCTTCAACACAAGCTTCAACAGGTTTACCATTTCCAATTGCATCTCCACCAAACAACCCCTTCTCGCTCACAAGTCCCAACTTATGACGCTACAACTTTCTTTTGTCATCATATTGATCCAAGGATTTGGATACAGTCACCGTTCCTCTAACCGTAGAGCCTTCCAATGTATAAATCTCATGAGGATTCATCTTTCCCTTTGTGATACAAGAGCACCCTTGGAGACTCTTACCCAGTTACCCTCTTCAGCATACTTCAGCCAATCCTTTTCCAATGTGCCAAGAGAAACCAGATTCTTTCGAAACTTCAAGACGAACCATCAATTTAGTTTCCTAACCATCCCGTCATTTATCTTGATCTACACTGTGTCACTCCCCTTTACCTTGCTCATCCAATCATCACCCATCTTGAATATGCCATTCGACTCTTTAAAGGAGTCGAACCAGTCGTGATTGTACATATTGTGATAGGATGCTCCAATATCCAAGACCCAAGCATCAACAAAACTAGTTGTACATACAGTCAAAACTTTACCATCATCCCCTTCACCATAATTTCATTGAACCACGACAACATTGTTAATGCTTGATTCAACACCATTATTCTCTTTCTTCAGCAATGTACAAACTCTTCTAAACTTCCCCCTATTCCTTGCAGTTATAACATTTGATGTTGGCTTTAGATTTGGAACTTGACTTCCCTCTGTTACCTCTACTTCTATATGATGTTTTTGCTCTGCCTGTGAACAAATCGGAAGTTGGAACATCTTCTCCAACTGAAACTTTTCTTTTTAGTTCCTTGGACATCAAATAATCATTCACATCATTCACAATTATCGTTTTCCTACCATGGAAAATGGTATCAATGAAATTCTCAAAAAAATTCGACAATTAAGATAAGAGGATAAGTGCTAGATCTTCATCTTTAATGTTTAAATTCACACTTGTAAATTCAAGATGATCTTATTGTGTAACATCCCAAAAATCATGACAATATTTTTTTTTCATTTTTTATAAATCATTTCCACAAAACCATAAATAGTAAATCATTGTTTTCAAACAATCCATCGAAAAGAGTATCAAAATATCTAAAAAACGTAATGCAACAGGAGGATGTGGACGATCATGCCTTTGGCTTGCCCCGATCATCTGATGTACCTACAACCACGAAATCAACAACTGTAAGCCAAAGCTTGGTGACTTTCCAAAATATACCCCACACACACAACATCCACAATGCATGCACCCATGGCCTACATCATAAGGCCGGATCGCCACCTGAGCCTTCAGCAACAAGCTAGACCGCTCCTAAGCCTGCAACATAAGTCAGGCCGCTCCGTTGGTCCTATAGTATCAATTCGACCACCTGGGTTTCTTGGCCTTCAGCACAAAGTAGAACCGCCTCAACCCAACCATATTATGTCAACATATGCAAACAATAATCAATAACCAGCAAATTTAGGTAATCATACGGATCTACCAATCTAGCAGGTCACTACAGCATAGCAACATCCTATACAGAAGGATACATATCACAATCAAGTGGGTCGACATTAATGCCTTTAACGCACAAGTATAGTGAGAAAACTCACCTTGAAGTCTACAAGATAACTGAACTGATCACAGATCCAAATACCAGCTCTACAGGTCGCCTATACAACAAACAGGGACCAAGTCTCAATCTGCAGCTCAAAATGCTCCATTTGACCTAAAGTCAAACTTGGTCAAAGTCAAAGTCAACGGTCAACGCTCAAAAAGTCAAAAGTTAACTTTCAATCGATCTACACCCAACATAACAACTATGTACCCATCATAGAGATTAAGGTGGTAAAGATGGGAAAATCAGGGCTACGCCCAGCGTAAGGCTTATCTCATAACTTAATTATTAAGTCCTTAATTCAAACCATCAGGTCATCAAATCTTCAGATCTATACCATATGAATGTCTTAATAGATAAAGTCTCTGACTTTATCCATTTTCATGGCACAAAGAGTACAAATCCAAAATCTAGGTCCTTAAAGTCATCTTTTACTCAAGAACACATGCATGGATGGATGAGAGTGACCAAACTCTCATTTTTATGACTTAACTAACTAAAGAATGTCTGGAAATGACACATAAATGGTTTGGAGTAGTTCATACTCATAAGAACCAAGGTTGTGTTGAAAAAAGCATGGAATTCTTAATCATAAACTAGATCTAACATAAATAACATCAAGGTGGAAACTTTATACCTTCTGGGGGATGATTATCAGATGAAAATTCTAGATCCACAAAGCTTGGAGCTTCCCAAGTGCTTCCTAATGGAGTTCTTCCATCACAAATGAACACGAAACACTAAAATATTGCTATAGAAGGCCTTAATGGGTTAGAGCTTTTAAATAGGGTTCAAAACCCCAATATGAGGGTTTTGATTATGGGCAGCTACGCCATGCATAACTAACTGTACGACCTACGTAGGTCACTTAACCCCGCGTCCAAGATTCCATCCTACGCGCTACATAGGAGACCATCCTACGCCCAACATACGATCAAGTTTCCCAACACTTAAACATTAAAATAAGGAAAAGAATTATATCTGCAAGGATCGGGTGTTACAACTCTCCCCCACTTGAACTAGATTTCATTCTCGAAATCATCGGTTGCAAATAGTTCTGGATAGTGCTCACATATCTCTGCTGCGGGCTCCTAGGTCCACTCGGAACCCTTCCTATGTTATCACTGAACTTTTACCAAAGGCACCACCTTGTTGTGCAAGGACTTCTTCTTCGTATTTAGAATAGCCACCAGTCTGTCCACATAATTGAGGCTCCTATCGACCTGAATACCATCTAACAGAACCACCACCGACCTACACACTTCTGAAGCTGAGAAACATGGAAGGTGTTGTGAATCTGCATAAGCTCCTTAAGCAGATCCAAACGGTAGGCCACGCTGCCCACCCTTTCTACTACTCAAAACGGTCTAATAAATCGGGGGCCCAACTTGCCCCTCTTCATTAAGCGTATCACACCATTATAGGAGGGATACCTTCAACAAAATTGTGACAACCCGAAATTTCTATTCTGTACAACCATTCAATTCAATAGAAGTCAGAACAGTTTCTGCTAACTTTCAAGCTTTTTGGAATAAGTTTGAGTGTTTTAAAGTTAGTACTTCAGGAGATAACAGGAGAGAGGATGCCTTAGGATTTATTGTGCATCAATAAAGTTCCAAAAACTCCAAGAGTTTGGAGTTTACGGCCCAAATGGTATTACGGCCGTAAACCCTAATGACTATATAAGTGACACTTAGTTTATTTTTAACTTTTTTTCACACTTCCAAGTCTAGAACCAATTCTCTCTCAAGTATCATCCAAAGTTCTTCAAAAATCTTCAAGAAAGTAAGTGTTTTCTTCCTTGTTTAGTTGATATCTACCCTAATCTAGTTATCTTACATGATTTCATCCATGAAATCATTCCATTTGTGTAGATCTTCAAGTGTTCTTAGTTTCACCAAGAACACACACTAGTGGTCTTGGACTTTTAGCACCTTTTCAAGCTTCTACCTAGTAAGTACTCTTACCCTAGTGTGTTATAAGGCTTGTTACACTTCATAATCATCTAGAAAACACCAAGAATCAAAGGATCAAAGGTGTTTACGGTCCAAGAACACCTTGGACCGTAAACCCTAATAAGGGTACCAAAGTGTGCCCTAGTCCCTTACCAAGCCTTGGAAACTAGTGTAGAACATAACCTTGATGTGCTTAGGACTTACAACATCAAAAAGACCATAGACCATTTGGGTTTACGGCCGTAAACCCAAGGAGAAGTGGTCCAAGGACCGTAAACTCCCTAAAGGAGTGAAATGGTGCCCTAATCTCTTCCTAAGGCTTAAACATGAAGTAGGAATGCTTCTTATGATCTTTATGGCTTCAAAACACAAAATGGTCGAGTACCATGAGTTTACGGCCGTAAACTCATGGGTTTACGACCGTAAACTCAATAAGAATGGGTTTACGACCGTAAACTCAATAAGAATGGGTTTAGGACCGTAAACTCAATAAGAGTTGGTCACCAAACCGAAAACTCCAAAGGAGTTTACCCTTGAACCCTAAACTCAATTACAAGGTCCTACCACCCTTAGATGCCATGCTTAGGACTTATAGCACTTAAATCAAGTGTTTTACATGTCTTAGGATGTCTTAAATTTGGCTAATTAGTTGTTTTATGACTAATTGGATACATATATGTGTGATTATATGTTAACTAGGATCTTTGTGTGTGTACAAGTCTTCACTTGACACCTAGCATCCTATACATTCCGTTCACCCAAACCACTCACTACAGGTGAGTTCATACCCCTTAATTAACTTTTTAAATGTTTTTTAAATGCTTTTATGGGGGGATACAAGTTGATCTATTATAGTTATTATATCAATCACATGTGATTAATAACTACCAAACAAGTGGATTTCCTCCTTTTCAAACTGTTTTACCAAACTGTTTTACTTCAAACTGTTTTACCAAACTGTTTTACTTCAAACTGTTTTACCAAACTGTTTTACATGTCAAATACTTTTACGTAAACCCTTTTACACTTATATCCTGTTAAATGTATATCTTTATAGATATAGTTATATAAGTAGGATTGAAAGGACTTAGAACTGATAACTCACCTTACCTCCTGTTCCTCATTTGGTTGTGGACTTAGGGTATCGGTTATTTGTCCGAAGGTCGTTTGAATCCTAGTTATATATTATGTATATGTATATAGATATAAAGGTTCCTTATTTCATTCAGTTCAATACCTTTGGGTAGCAAGGGTATACACACATGCTCATACAGTTAGACATTATTACTAGTAAACTATAATAGGCGTAGTTTAGGAAGTTACTAATAGTATTACTAGAACAATGAATTATTACAACGAGTCAGTTCATACATGAGTCAATACATGCTAGACAGAGAGAGAACACACAATACAGCTAGTACACACAGTACATTACAATACATGCTAGACAGAGAGAGAACACACAATACAGCTAGTACACACAGTACATTACAATACATGCTAGACAAGGAGAGAACACACAATACAGCTAGTACATCAATTACATATACATGATTACGATTACAGTTATGTGACCACGTAACGGGGCATGACATCACCTGTCATGGCCCGTTTTGTATCCAGAATCTCCTTAAATGGAGAGCGTATGAGTTTGTGTGTAGATCTATACTGGATTGACTATCCTACACCATGCTGCTCGCTACAGTGGGACTTGCAAGTCTACGGGTGCCAAATGTCATTTATTCCGACGTCTTACATCGTCGCGTTCTATAGTCGGTAGCAGGATACAGGCCGATCACATAAGTACTTTAAATTACAATTGGTTTAAGGTAGTTAGTACAGCAGTAGTTACAACACTACAGTGCTATTACATTTTCCCATTACATTCACTTTGTGATCTTCACACAATATACAGTAATGTAAAAACTATATTTTTGGTAAATGATAGTCAGATTTGGGAAAATACACGCTCTTACAAGAGACACACACAGTTACTAGATGCCTTGGTAGAAGGCTACTTTTAGTAGGAAACATAGGGTTTTCTAGGAGAGTCAAAACTTTTACAAACATTCACGAACTTTTACATACTTACACATCACATGCTTACAAGCACTTTCATACAAATACAGACATTAAAATACTTATGATCTCACCAGCTTTAAAGCTGATACTCTCTTTCAAAATAACTTGTGTCCTCAGGTCACCAATAGACAGGTACCGATGCAAGGTTTAGAGAAGA
This sequence comes from Lactuca virosa, assembly GCF_052849685.1. Lineage (NCBI taxonomy): Eukaryota > Viridiplantae > Streptophyta > Magnoliopsida > Asterales > Asteraceae > Lactuca > Lactuca virosa. The sequence goes on from NC_136429.1 coordinate 129,749,670, forward strand.
TGGAGCTCGTCCAAGACTCTTCTTTCATTTTGATTTATATTTTGGTGTCTATATAACTTGACAGAACACACTTGTATTAAAATTATATTATTAATGCAATGGATGATGTTGTTACTTGTTTACTACTATTCATTGTTGTGATACTGTACATGACGTCCTCCGCCCTAGAACGTTTCCGCCGTTCTTGGTTTTGGGGTGTGACAAAAATTATGTCCCCAACCTTGAATTCTAGCTCGGACCATTTGTGTTGTCTATAACCTCGGTCTGATTTGTTGGATAATATCTATCGTCTGGAGAACCACCTTAGTTTCTTCCCCATACAGAAGCTCATACGACGTTGACCCAATGCCAAGAAGATAGTTATTGTTTTATAAAAACTCAGGCGGGGAAGGTAGGAGTCCCAACTCCCACCGATTTCGATCACACGAGCCATCAACATATCCTCAACGTCTGAATGGTCCGCTCACTCTGACCATCAGTCTGATGGTGATAACCAGTGTTAAAATGCAGTCTCGTACCCAAGTCCCCATGAAATTTCTGCTAAAACCGAGAAGTAAATCACACATCATGTTCAAAAACGATAGAAACGGTACAACGTAGCAAGCAACAATCTCGTGCACATACACGTCTACCAATTTCTCAGCCGAAAAACTCTCTATAATGGCAAGAAAATGGTAACTCTTGGTCAGACGATCAACGATGATGCAAATAGCATTGAATCCCTTGGTTGTCCTCGACAACTTGGTAATAAAAACCATGGTGATTTGCTCCTATTTCCACATGGGTACCTCCAAAGGCTGCAACTTGCCATGCGGCCTCTGGTGCTCTGCCTTGATCATCCGACAAGTCAAGCATCTCTCCACATACCATGTTATCTCTCATTTCATGCGTACCCACCAATAGTTGAGTATCAAGTCTCGATACATTTTCGTATCTCGAGGGTGGATCGAGAACTTGGACTTGCACGCCTCTTCCATCGCTGTCTGTCGAACCCCTCCAAAGGTTGGGACCAAAAATCGCCCACACTAGGTTATAAGCATGCGATTATTGGTGGCAAATCTACCAATCTAAACCCTAATACTCTCCTTCTTCAAATTCTCCATCCTAATTCCTTCGTCCTGAGCCTCCCTAATCAAATCCATGAGTGGTGAGTGGATGGTCATCCTTATACATAGCTCTCAAACCAGGGCACTAGCCCCCTTGCGACTCAGAGCATCAGCGACCACATTGGCCTTCCATGGATGATAAAGAATCCCACAATCATAATCCTTGACCATGTCAAGTTACCTATGTTGCCTCATTTTCTGATTCGGCTGATCCATAAGATATCTCAAACTCTTTTTATCCGTGTAGATGGTATAACGAACCCCATAGAGATAGCTTCACCAAATCTTGGGGCAAATACCACAGCCCCCAACTCCAAGTAATGCGTTGGATACCTAACCTCATGAGGTTCCAGCTGCCTGGATGCATATGTAATGACCCTACCTCGTTGCGTGAGCACCGCCCCCAAACGCGTGATCGACGCATCACAAATAACCACAAAATCCTAAACACCCTCAGGAAGGGTCAATATCGGGTCCTCACATAACTTCCTCCTTAAGGTATCAAATGCAGCATGCTGCTCAGGCCCTCACCGGAAATCCATGCTCTTTTTCGTCAGGCGAGTAAGGGGAAAAGAAATGTTGGAGAAATCCTGAATGAACCTCCGATAATACCCTGTTAACCTCATAAAAATCTTGATCTCAAATGGGAATTTGGGGACCTCACACTGCATAACCGCCTTAGTATTGGCTGGATCGGCAAGATTCCCATTCTGATTGACGAGGTGTCCCAAGAACTGGACCTCTCATAACCAGAACTCACACTTGGAGAACTTGACATAAAGCCTCTCTTGCCTCAGTGCCCCAAGTAACTCTCGAAGATACAGCTCATGCTCCTCCCTGGTCTTGGATTAGATTAAAGTATCATCAATAAAAACAACAAAACAACCAGTTGAGCATAGGTCTGCATACCCGGTTCATCAAATCCATAAACACGACTGGTGCGTTGGTGAGCCCAAACAACATCACCACAAACTCATAATGACCATAACAAGTTCAGAATGTTGTCTTCTCCACATCAACCTCTCTGACCCTCATCTAATGGTACCACGACCATAGATCAATCTTGGAGAACCAAGATGAACCCTGCAACTGATCAAAGAGATCATCAATCTTAGGAAGTGGGTAACGATTCTTCACCGTCAACTTGTCCGACTCCTGATAATCTATGCACATACGGTGAGACCCATCCTTCTTCTTCACAAACAGAATCGGTGCTCCCCAGGGTGAACCTCCCAGTCTGATAAACTGCTTGCCCAATAGCTCCTGAAGCTGAGTGGACAACTCCTGCATCTCTGGTGGTGCGAGGCGGTACACCGCCTTAGCAATCGGGGAAACACTGGGGATCAAATCGGTCCTGAACTCCACCTGCCTCACAGGAGGCACACCGGGTAAATCCTCCATGAAAACATCCGGAAAGTCGATGACCACTGCCACATATAAAACTGAAACCTTCCCCTCAATTCGAGTGTCGGCCACATAAGCAAGATAACCTGGACATCCATGTTGGATATACTTCCTAGACCTGGTAACCGAACAAAAAGTTGATCCAACCCTGTTACCCTCACCATAAATGGTAAGTTCTCCCCTACTTGGAGTTCGAACTACCACCAACTACCTCTCACAATTAATCATGGCTCCAAAACTGCTTAACTAAACCATCCCTACTATCACACTCATCCTCCATCAATATAGGAATCAAGTTAATCCGGTAGGACAGCCCGAAGATCTCCAAAGTACAATCGCAGAAAACACTCAAAGCAGAAACCTTGTGTTCGTTAGCGATGGAAACTCGCAATGGACACTCCAACTCCCCATGGGTCATATCGAAATCCCTAAAGAAGGGCTGACATATAAAAGACCGACTCGCACCCGAGTCAAAAAGCACAAGAGCAGGAAAGGAGTTTACTAAGAAGGTACTATCAGAAATACAAGCATAAACATACAAGAAATATCTTGACAGATTAATAAATGAATTAGTACCAGTAACAACGTCAGACTCCACCTTAGCCTCCTTTATTGTGAGCTGAAAAGCATGACCCCTGGCCTTCGGGGCCTCGGCCCTCCCCTAGTGTGCGTCTGTGATCCAAAGAATGGTCGGACCCGATGTATGCATTGGTCTAGCAGCATACAAGGGATAATTGACCTTCATATGGTCAACCTAAGCACATAGATAACAAATCCTAGTACTCGTGACGGAGCCATCTGAAAACAATCCCTTGCATAATGACCCTCCTTGCCACATTTGTGGCACCCTGCTGTTGATCGACAAGTTCCCTCAAGTATCTTCCCGGACTTACCACAAGTATGACCCCTCTCGCCTGCAGATCGATAATCGGCAGGCTTGAACCGCTTCGCTACCTGCTGAGTCTGCATTGGGGTCTGCCTCTTCTCTCTAGCCTGGATCTCAATCTCAATCTCCCTCCTCGGAGCGAAGGACAATAACTCAGAGAGAGAAGTATATCTCTAGGTCGATACAAACTCACAAATATCCATCTTAAGCATGCTCAAAGTAGTGGGACATCTGAACTTGCCTTGCAGCACCATGCTCGGGGCATAAAATAGCTCTCTCAGTGAACAGCTTGGTGATTTCCATCACCGAATATGTCGTCTGCTTTAGCGACAGGTACTCCTAGGATAACTTTTCCCTCTCCACCAGCGGAACATACTCCGTATGAAACATCTTCATGAATTGATCCCAAGTAACTACGGTCTTCTTTGTAGGAGAATAAGCACTAGTCACCGGCAGCCACCAATCCTTAACTCCCAAACGAAGAAGGTTCAACGCGAACTTAACCGTCAGGTCCTCTGGGCACGAGCATGTGAAGAAACAACCCTCCACATCAGATATCCATCTCATGGAAACGATCGGGTCCTTGACCCTATCTCATAAGATTGTCATGGACCTCTGGGCCACAAAGCCCAAAGTATTAGGATACTCATACATCCTATACTTACCGTATCAAGAGTAGCTAATCATTCCATATGTTGTCCTTCTAAAACCATACTCACTCATTAAACTTTCACTAACCCTGCAAGCGCTCGTGTATATCAATCATACATAACACTAGACTCGAGAGACAGTCGAATTGTTGATTCTACCCTAAGCCCACAACCAAACACGAAATGGGAACTAAAGCTAAATCATACATTCTTAGGATATAGAATCTTATCTATGTACAACCATGATGCACACACTAAGCAACCACAGTAATAATGTCAGTTCCATATAGCATATCTATACGTTCTCCTAGGCTACCAGACATCATAAATCATGCAATTCTAGCATGCAATTCCAGAAGATCTCTAGCATACAACTAACACGCAATTCTATTATATCATCAATACACAAAACAAGTGTGGGTATATTAGGGAATAAATTTCCATGGACTCTGACTGAATGTACACATCACATCCACTCCTTTGTTAATTTTAGATGTATTTATGAAAATTCATTTTACAGTTCCATAGTTTGAGTCTGGAATCACACGAGTGTTCATCCATATCTCTCAAACCATGGCTCTGATGCCAACATGTAACATCCCAAAAATCATGACAATCTTTTTTCATTTTTTGTAAATCATTTCCACAAACCATGATTAGTAAATCAATGTTTTCAAACAATCCATAGCAAAGAGTATCAACGTCTCTCTAAAAAATAATGCACCAGGAGGATGTGTACGATCACGCCTTTGCCTTGCCCCGATCATATGATGTACCTGAACCCATGAAATCAACAACTGTAAGCCAATGCTTAGTGTGTTTACTAAATATACCCCACACATAATACATATACAATGCATGCACCGATGGCCTAAAACATAAGCTTGGACCGCCAACTAAGCCTTTAGCAATAAAGCTGGACCGCTCCTGAGCCTACAACATAAGCTGGACCGCTTCCTTAGGCCTACAATATGAACTAGACTGCCCGGGTTTCTTGGCCTTCAACACAAAGCAGGACCGCCTTAACCTAACCACATTATGTCGACATAGGCAAACAATAATCAATAACCAGCAAGTTCAGGTAATCATATCGATCACCACTCTAACAGATCACTACATAATCGCAACACAGTATACGTAAGGATATATAACACAATAAAGTGGGCCGGCATTGGTGCCTTTGACCCATGAGTACAGTGAGAGAACTCACCTTGAAGTCTAGAAGATAGTTGAATTGATGAGAGATCCAAATACCATCTCTATAGATCATGTATACAACAAACAGGGACCAGGTCTCATTCTACAGCTCAAAATGCTCCATTTGACCTAAAGTCAAACTTGGTCAAAGTCAACAGTCAACGGTCAAAAAGTCAAAAGTCAACTTTCTGTCGATCTACACCCAATGTAAAGCTTAAGGTGGTAAAGACAGTGAAAAATCAGGGTTATGCCCAAGGTAAAAGGATTTACGCCCTACGTAGACACCTGATGTCCTAACTATTGATATATAAAAGTGAACCTCTAGCAATTTGAAGCCAAGACTATACCAAAGTCAAGTGCATTCCGAGATGTGATGTGTTCCGAATTAAAGCAACTTCTGAGATGAAGACTAGTCCGAGAAGCACCTAGTAGTCAATGTTATTTTGAGTCTGCATTAGCTTTTGATGTTTCTTGTCTTTTATTCTTTGTTGTATTAGGACGGGATCAAGAAAATCCATGGGTCAGCTTTTTGACTTTGCAGCTTTGCAAAGTCATGCAGACTTGTTGTTTATCTTTTATCCCTCCTTGTCTATTTAAAGAGAAGTCATTTCCATGCAATGTATGACTTGAGGAACATTCTCTTTCACATCAATACTAAGTATTTTACAAATCAAAGCATTCTCTCTATCATTCTCATTGTTCGTAAATTATCATTACTTGTTCATATCCACTCTTTCTTACTTGAATACTTCGTTGATCTATCATTTCGAGACAAGACTGGTTTACCAAAATTTGTTGGACTCTTTATATTAACAGCAAACATTGATCTTAAAGGTTAATTCAAGGTTTGTGTTTTCAAACCTTGTATGTGCACTGTTTTTGCACTTTCACTAACTTAATTATTAAGTCCTTAACTCAGACCATCAGCTCATCAAATCTTCATATATATAATATATGAATGTCTTAATGGATAAAGTCTCTGACTTTATCCATTTACATGGCCACAAAGAGTACAAATCCAAAACATAGGTCCTTCAAGTAATCTTTTACTCAGTAACACATGCATGGATGGATGAGAGTAACCAAGCTCTCAATTTTATGACTTAACCACCCAAAGAATGTCTAGAAATGACATATAAATGGTCTGGAGTAGCTCATACTCATAAGAACCAAGGTTATGGGGACAAAAGCATGGAATTCTTAAGCATGAACTAGATCTAACATAAACAAAATCAAGATGGAAACTTTATACCTTCTGGGGGATGATTATGAGATGCAAATTTCAGATCCACAAAGCTTTGAGCTTTCTGAGTGCTTCCCAATGGATTTCTTCATTCTCAATTTCACACTAAACACTCGAACTTTGCTAAAACTCACACAAGAAGATTAGGGTTTTGAGGTGGTTGTTTAAAGAGAGTGGAGGATGAGAACGGAAAGGACTCAATGGGTTAGAGTCTTTAAATATGGCTCAAAACCCCAATATTAGGATTCTAGTTCTGGGAAGCTATGCCAAGCGTAAATAAACCTACGCCCTGCATAGGTCACTTAAGCCACGTGTCAAAGATTTCCTCCTACGCGTTGTGTAGGTTACCATCCTACGCCTCACGTAGGATCAAGTCTCCCAACACTTAAACTTTAAAATAAGGAAAAGAAAATTACATACAAGGACTGGGTGTTACATATTGATGTTATCTAGATGATCCTTCACTTGGGTGCTTTCTGACATCCATTGAGTATACAAACGTTGCATCTGATACAAACTGTTTGTTAGATAATTGTTCTGATACTTATCACACAATTTTTCCCAAATCCTAGATGCACTCGTTTGATCCACAATCTATCTCAGTACTTTGTCTATCAAACTCAATAGAATACATCTATGCGCTCTTGCCAGAATATCCACCTTTATTTTAGCTGCCATGTCCTTTGGCAATTTTTCTTCTTCTTCCAGTGTCGCTGCACATCCTTTTTGAACCATAAGAGATTTCATCTTCACCTTCCCAAAAGTGAAATCTTTTAAACCATTGAACTTCTCCAAAACGAATTTGTGAGATGTCATATTCAATGAACAAAACACCAATCGAAACTATGATACCACTTGTTAGGAAATCAGATGATGCTAGTCAAGAATCAGAACAAATTTGATGCTAAATGCCAATATATGATGTCCCTTGTTAAGAAGTAATGCGAATAATAAACGAAATCCAAAAGCACACAAATACACAATATTTATGTAGTTCGGTCAAGGTGACCTACGTCTATAGGTTGGAGGGGGTATTATGTATTCACAGAGTTCATAAATAGATATTACAAGTACAAATAAAAAAATATTCCTACTCACTAAGAATACAATAGACACACAAAATGACTTAGAACACATCCCTATTTATAATGAAGGGATTAAACCTACAACCCTAATGGGTAAAGCCCATTGGCACATAGGCCTATGAATGGTGTCAATTAATCACAATACATCATGCAACAACTTTTAGAACATCCATCTATGATTTATATTGCATGAGCATCAACAACACACATGATGGAGCATCATGATCCATAGTAGCTCATCGTGATGCAAGAGTGGGACGTCAAGATCATCAGGGCTCATAAACTATTATGATGGAACATCTATCAGTAATCCTTGAGCATCGTCAACATTTGAGAAACCTTAAACAATCTTGAGCATCATAGAGGACTTCATAGCATATATCACTCATCAAGGGATACTATGGCTCATCAGGAACATATATGGCACACCAGGAACATGTGTAGCACATCAAGCCACATAATGGCACATCATGATGCACAAGTGGTGCATCATGATCATTAGTGGCACATTCATGGTTCAACAACACATCAATAATCTAGAGTACTATATGTCACACTAGAGTGGCGCACCTTGTGCATGAATGGTGCACCTTGTGCCCAACGTGGCACACCATCTTTCATAAGTGGCGTATCTCCTTCTCATATGGTGTGCCTTGCTACCCACTGGCACACCATACTACCTAATGGTGTACCATGCCTCCTAAGTGGTGTATTTATTCCTGGAGTGGAACATATCGAGCATGGATGGTTCATCAATGCACCAAGGTGCTCCATTCCACTACTAGGTGCTCCATATCCTCCTTATATGCTCCATTCCTTTCTTAGATGCTCAATGCTCATCTCAGATGCTCTATTCTCCCTTTATGAAGATACGTTCCTTTTTGATATGATATGTTCCTTTGTTACATGATCCATTCCCATGTTACGTGATTCGTTCCTTTGTCACATGCTCCATGAACTTCAAGTACTCCATTAAGTTCCAAGTGCTCCATTGAACTCTAATGATCCATGTGAATGCTCCAAATGCTCAGGTCACACTTAACAGAGAAGATTGAGGTTTATGAGTATCAGTGTTTCATGATTTTTTGAACTATAAATATTTATCAAATATAAATTTTAATAGGTGTTATCAGAGTGTTTGTTAGTTCTTAAGTGTTTTTCTCTGTTTTCTGAACTTTGATCTTGCTTGAGTCTCTTAGAATCTCCAAGTGTTTAGTCTGTCAAATAATGTATATAAGTTTAATAATGCCTTTGATCTGACCATAATAAAACATAGGTATGCAAGTTACGGTTAGTTTTGGTACGCTCCATGTACTATAAAACCTAGCTAAAGTATTTGATCTAAAACCTTGAGTTCCAAATAGTTTTGTACTAAATTCTCTATATGGTTTCTCATCACAGGTATGAGTTTTTATATATAAATCTATATCTATTTTTTTTGTTTCCTGTATGTTTTAATATTTTTTGTTTAGTAACTCAAGGCTATAAGTAAGTATTGGCCAGTAAAGACAATCAGAGGACAAAACCATTTTAGTATATAGCCGTTCTAAAATCCAACAACCCAAACCTCATATATATCCTAGACACCACTCCTGTAATTAGCCTATTAGTAATATAATAAATAATACTTTTATGTGTAGGTTTATAGTCTTAATCTCCTAAAGTTATAGTAGTTCTCTATAGCCAATAACTCTGATACCAATCTGTCACACCCCTGGTCGGCGACGATAAGTCGGGCTATGTGACGTCATCATGGATCACAGTCATTTGCATACATTGAACAGTACAAAACCATAACATAATATATAAGCTTCTATTAATAATATAATAGAAATTACATTGTCTCCGGTCTAAAGGTACATCATAAATCAAGTACAGTGTGTGCCTTAACAGTTAGGCATAGGTATAAATACAATAGCATAAATAGATAAACATAATTAACATAATTCCATGAGTGTTCCGAGTGTGAGTACTTCCAACTTCTTAAGTTCCTAAGAATACATGCAATTTGAAAATACATCAACATAAAGTGGGTGAGGTCACAGGTTTGACTCTAAGTACTTTTATACCCAAGGTATGTTTATATTGTATATAGCTGCTTTTCCAGCTTATATAAAAATGTACGTTTTATAACCAAAACTATGAATTTACCGTATATAAGTGCTTACCAGACTTGTGCATATACATGTACTTTTAAACCCTACATGTATGTATTCACTATATATAAGTGCTTATCTGAATTATATGTGTATGTACTTGTAAACCCTACAAGTATGTGTTTATAGTGTATAAGTTCTTACCTGACTTATATTTGTATGTACTTAAAAACCTACAAGTATGTGTTTATTTCTCAATACATGTATTATTTCAACTTATATGAGTGCTTTTAGAGTGTACTCGTAGTTACAATGAGTCCCTATAACTAAGTTATATGATGTGTTCCTGCCCTCCCGACGTTGTTGTTGTACGTCGTAAAAATGTTCTCCCCGACGCTTCTCCGACGTCGTAATTGTGTCGATAGTTATCACCCGGTGTGACGCTTCCATCAAGATTATAGCTAGCAACCACGAGTATGGGTGTCAACCTCTATAGATCTATACATAACTTTCCTCGCTTGCTTATAATTAATTGTGATAGGTCAGGGGGTCTTGTTAAGCCTTACACTTAGGTGATGAAACATTTCATGTAACCCATCGAGTGTAGAGATCTAAAAGGAGGTTCTGCCTTAACTTTAAGTGTCAAAGTTATTAGACAAAAGTTTGTAAGATTATAATCACTATGTAAAATTTATAACCAAAATTTGGACAACATAACCACTGTAATGTTCAAAAACTAGATTTTTGGGCAGCATAACGGCTCTAAAACTTGATAACCAGGTTTTATAAAAAAGCATAACCATCATTCCAGTTATGTAAATAAATTTCCAACAAATGCATATATCAGTTATAAATAAATACTAGTTCATTAACCAAATATTAAAGTGATTTAAATCTATATAAATAGTAAATGATATTTATATAAACATAAATACAGTAATAAGAAAGTATTCTTCCCAAAAAACATTAAAGAGTTTGAAAATGGGGTCGTGAAAACTCACCCTCGTAGTGTGCTTCATCATTTCAGAAAAGTCACAACGTGTCAACGGAGCTCTGTATACAAGAGGGTGAAAGTTGGCCCGAGATCAAGTCGAATCAGATCTGGAATATTCTGGAAAAACATCATCGGAAAACTGTCCGAAAAACCATCGGAAACTGTCGGAATACCGCCCGGAAAACCACTGACGGTGATGACGTCAAAAAAAAAAAGAACGGTTGCAGGAGTAGTTGTGGTGGTCGTCGGAGCAAGGGGTGGCAGTCGCTGTTCATGGGGTTGAGGGGATTTGGAAGGTGGCTGGAGGTGGCCGAAAATAACGGCCGATGGCGGCGCTTCGAAGACTGAGGGGTGGCTCAGACCGAGGAGGGATGGAGATATATATATATATATATATATATATATATATATATATATATATATATATATATATAGAGAGAGAGAGAGAGAGAGAGAGAAAGAAGGTTTTCGATGATGTTGTTTCTCTCCATATTTATCTCCATATTTATAGAAGATTTTCGATGATGTGGCCGGCTAGAAACTCAAGACATGACGCTTCGTCAAAACCGCGTTTTGTAGCCCGACGAAAACACTAGTTTGATGTCTATGAAATTATAGTTTGGAATATGTAAAAATATTAACCTAACGAATAACTTAGCAACGTTAACAAAGCATTTGAAGTGAATTATCGAGAGATTCCCGATCTCAACGATTCAACTTCTTTTCGCAAAAGCATCAAAACTTCGTAAGAATGAAATTCCAAAAATAAAATCAAATACTAGAGCTTTACCTAGTCTATAAAATGTTAGTATTTCCACCGAACGAGTTGCATAGCTAACCTAAGGAATCGTTTGAAGATTCCTTGGTGGAAAAGCTTGTGTTGTGTTGTTTCGTTCTTATTCACAATGGTGTTAGGCTTTTTCCAGCAAACTGAGTTAGCTTTAAAGTCGAATATTAGATTGATTGGGGTTCATGATAAAATTGTTTGGTATTGAAAATTCACATTTTAAAAGAACCCTAAGAAGCGTAGGAAATGTCGATTTTTTGGTCGTTACAGGCCGTAGACTGTTATTTGAATGTTCGTTATCTTTAAATTGTCATAACTAGCACATAACTCCCTTTTTCGACGATCTTTATATCCACATAATCATATTTTCATGTACTGTTTGTTAAGTGTGTTATCTTTACATAATAATACTTAATACATAAATCTTGTTTCATTGTATCAAATCATTACTTATCTATAATGAATAGTGTTTGTTTGTCAACAATCTATATCTATCGAAGATTTAAGTGGTATTCTGTATGCATTTCCAAGTATAAAAAGGTCAATTACATTAAAATGAATGGTTTATGAACCTTGACCTAATTTTCCTGGTTGTCACAATACCTCTCTTGCAGGTAACGAACTTCAAGCTTGTGATCTTATGTGTGCCACCTTGTTTGGATGAAAGGATCCAAACCAGAATCCCTCTCTTGGTTCGCACCCAATGAACTCAAAAGATCATAATGAAGACAACTTAGATTATGGAAAAACTCACTAACAATTTGTCCACTATAAGGGAGGGAGAAAGATGGTGAAGAATTAAGCCAGTAAGAAAGAAAGAATGAGATCCCTAAGGCCCTATGTACAACATTGAAATTGTTCGTCAGTTTTATCCTCCATCGCATATGGTATGGGATAAGAAATTTGAAATCCGCTTTATCCCTAAGTAGATTTCGTCCAATCCTAATCCCTTAAGGGATTCTGGAATATTCCTGATTAACCAACTATTGATTAAATAATATTCAACCCTTTAATTAATTAACTGTTTAATTAATTCCCAAAATATTTGTAATTTGGTTTCTAATTAACTATTAAATCATAATAATTAATAAACTAGTTCATCCTTTATTTATTCTACTCAATTTGAGTCTTGAGGGCAACCTAAGAGGACCCTGCTATTATTAGAAATATTATCAATAATTAATGACCTTGGCCACTCTTTCCAAAAACAAACCCATAGGATTTCATCATTCTCTCAGCCTCTACCCTCAAAAACATCCTCTCTCCCAAACCCTAGCCTCTTAAAGTGTTTTAGTATTCTTATTAGCTTCTTGGTGTGATTTTGGTGAAGTAAGTTGTATTGTGGTGTTCAAGTAAGCAATCTATACAAGTTATCTACCTTTTTTTTCCTCTCCTAACTCTCTAAGTATCCAAGATCCTATCATTTTTACTATTTCATGTAAGATCTATGTCTTAGATGGTATTGAGAGCTTTTTGGTCCCTATATCATGATGTTATTGAAGCTTAAGGAACTTCATAACTTGTTATTTTTTTTTTGCTTCTAGACTTTTCGTAATGGATAAAAAGACCATGTATGTGCTTTTCTTGAGCCATGCACTTGGTTTTGGCATTATAAGTGGACTTTTAGACTTAGGGTTTGAGATCTTTGTTTATTAAGCCATTGAGATGGATGAAGTTAGAAACTTTATCCATTAAGATGTTATGGAGTTTCATATATAAGATTTGGAACTCTTGTATTTAAGGATTAAGCACTTAACAAAATTTAGTTTTTTTACTGAGTTAGCGGGGTGACACCTTGAGAGATCTTGGCATGATACTGGGAGGTTTCACGACAATTTTTTCATGTAGCTGTACACGGCACAACTGGTCCTTTGTCTTGGTGCGACCGTTGACCATTGGTTGTTGAATTTTTGACCAGTTTGACTTTTGGTCAAACTAAGGATTTTGAGTTGTAGACTGAGTTAGAAATTCTATTTGGTTTCTAGGTAGTTTGTGGTAGCTGTTTAGCTTTTTGAGATTTTGGAGATTGTAGTTGTTACGTCAGATGAGTTTTCTCACTATACTATGTGTTATAGTATATATCCTTTTGTAGGATAGGATGTAGTGGTATTGTAGTATGATGATTAGGCAAGCATGATGGTTTAGTCTTCTACGTGTTAATTTCTTGATTGTTAAACAAAGTATCATTGCAGTAACCGCGTGTTTGAGGACAAATTTTGGATTGGGTTGTGGCCTTCGGTTAACAAAGTATCATTAAAAACGCTAGTCCTTCCATAAATATTATATAAAATTGGTAGATGGCCTTTCATTTGTTAAACATTTAGATCACCATTTCAAATAAAAAGCATACCTCAAATTTAGTGATGAGGGAGGACTAATCAACGATCTCTCATATTCCTCTATGCAATACACAAGCTCTGATTCATTAGAGTACTGGAACAATATGTCATCATGGATTAGACATGACACATAACAGATGGATCAACTGCTCCTTACAAATATCGATCATTTTAGCTAGTAAACCAGCGAGATCCGGAAAAAAAAACCTTATTCCCTCCTTTACTTGGTTGGCTTTTTCTGCAACTTGAGATCTAGTTGTATGTCCCTCCTATATACCCCCTTAAATTACATGTTGTTCAACCGAACTTCACCCATAAAGTTAAACGAGAATAGGGGATTTCTAAGGAATCAATGTCAAGACTTTGTATTTGGTTCCTCTCCTTGATTCTCAATTTACAGGTAACGGTTGGTGAAGAGGCTACTAATCATAATGGTATGGTTTAGGGTTGTGGAGAAGGTGATAAAAGGGTTGAAGATGGTGAGGCGATCATAAGGGTGAAGATGGGTGATGTGGTGGAAGATGATGATGAGGTTGAAGATGGTGATGTGTAGCATTGGCTCACGGTCCAGTGATATGTTGTTATTAAGTGTAGGGATGATATAATCGAAGATGAAGATGTAGAGTGGAAGAGGATGATGGGTTGTGGTGGTATAACATGGTGGTGTGGTGATGTAGAGGTGATGGTGTTACGGATGGTTATGTATGGTGGTGTGGTGTAGAAGATGAAGAAATTAATTTAAATGATGTTGTTAGGTTTAAGAACGAGATTGTGTGTTGTGGTGGTGTAGATGCATAAACCACATTATCCCTTCGGGGTATATAATTCGATGTTGTTTATATATAACTTCATTAGTGCACCACTTTAATCTAAGCCATTCGTCATTTGATCCAAGGGCTATAAAGAAGTTTATATTTTTAGCCTTATATATATATATATATATATATATATATATATATATAAAAGGTTGGGTTCAAATGCAAAATGCAATTATTCTGAAAAGAAAGAGAATGAATTATAACCAATCATTTGCATTTTTCGAAGGTCATTAATTTAATAATTAAAATAATTAACTAACCATCCTGAAATAATACAGAAGAGTATATTAGTCCAAGTGTTAATCACAATTTATGGAAATTGTCATCCTTAATTGTGATAACCCGAACCTTTTTCCGTTTCCATTAACCGATTTCCATTAATAAAATTTAAATTTTATTAAGTTCCCGTCAAACTTCTTGGTTTAGAAAATCATCTAGTTTTATATAATTTTTATACGATTCGGAACCAAAATCACGCAAAGAACCCGAATTTTATTGAAAAACCAAATAGTTTTCGGCCTAAGTGTGTTTACGGTCGTAAACCTGTGTACGGTCGTACACTCGTTTACGGTTGGAGACAGGTGAACCCCACCACCGACCTTGAAAACCCCATATAAATACGAGTCCCTACCCCTCATTTACACTTTTCTGGCGAACACTCCTTCCTTCTCTCTTTAGACTCTTGACCGTAAACCCCAAAAACACCATTATCCTTCCGAAAATCATCGAGAATCGTCATTGGGAGCTGATTTGGAGCATCTAGAACACGTTTTACATCGAATCCAGCATCCTTGTTCTTGAGTGTACGGCCGTACACCCTTCAAGTCTGCAAATCTTCATTGACCGTAAACCAGTTCACGGCTTTACACACTTCAAACGTTCAAAGGCCGTAAACCCTTCGAGAAACAGTTCACGGCCGTAAACTCCCTTCACGGCCGTAAACCCCATTCACGGTCGTAAACACTTCCTAAGTGGTGCATTAGACTGAAAACCCACTTTCCTCGATTCAATCAAGTCCCGGTAACATTCCTTAACCTAAAGCAAGCGTTTTTCTAACACTTTATTTAACGAAATCACTAATTTAGATACATATATGTATTTAATTGTTATTAGGATTATGTTAAGTGTCACACACTACAACTCGAGGGTCTTCATTTCAGTTCGTTGATTCGACGCTTGTACACAACTAACAGTGAGTTCATACCCCTATATCTTCCAAGTTTTTAATGTTTTAAGGGGGGGGAATACAAGTAAAAGCACAAGTAATCTTGTGTTTAAAAATATAATTTGGTTTATTATATTTTCCTATCATTAGTATACATTGAACACAGAACTTACTAAACATGATGAACATAGTTACTAATAGACTTGAAATCATTTTACAAAACATGTTAAGATACAAAAGTTACAAGTACAACTTTCAAAACAAAGGAAACAAACTTATGAATTATGAAGTAAAAGGTACTATTTTATAAGGATTCAGGTTAATAACAAAAAGGGGTTTTCATAGTATTATTCGTGGATTCGTTGAGAGAACTACAGTGTGAGACACACCTTATAGCTAGAGTCTCCTGGAGGGAGAGCGTGAGTTTGTGTATAGATCTATACGGGACTGACAATCCCGCACCCTGACTATTAGCTACAGTCAACCTGGGGTGACAAACGTCTGTTCAGTTTTCGACGTCCGAAGTATGTTGTTTTGGTATTCGTCCATCAGTATGGTTATAAGAACTCACAAGGGAAACAACGACTCGTTCACGTAATAATATACTTAACAAACAGTCAACAGGGTTAGTAACTATGTGATGACTTAGTATGTACAATAGAGTAATATGAAATTAACATCCGACATGCAGTGGGATTTGTGATCTCCGCCTCATTTCATGTTCCTTGTTTAGTTGTGGGCTTAGGGCAGAATCACCCAATCGACTGTCTGTTCGATCTAGATTTCTATAACTCGTATGTACTAAGTGATCACAGGAGGGTATTAACAACACTTTCAGTATACAGAACAACACGTTTTCAACTATTTTTATTTATGTAATAAGACTACTATACATTACTGGTGGTAGCCAGGGTTTTCAAACAGAATAATGTTTAAACAACATATGTATGGTAGATACTTGTACTCTACGATTTGGAACAGAGGATTCAATAACTTGCACTTAGGGAAAATATAGGATTTTCCAGGGTAAATATCGGTACTTTACAAACAATTGGTTAATTATTCAATTATCGAATATTCATTATTAATTCTATAATTCCTTAGTTTATGCATCCGGGTTACGTATGAAGAATATCCGATAGACTGTGGAATGTGTGGTTTCCGCCTCATTCCCTGTTCCTTGTTTGGTTGTGGGTTTAGGGCAGATCCACATAATTAACTGTCCATTCGATAGTGGTTTATAGGTAACTAGTATGAGCTAAGTAGTTATAGAAAGAATGGGTTTAATCATGTTTTACATAAGAAAATATTGGATTTTCTTGAGGAACACTTTCAACAGATATCAAAGGACCAATACAGTTAACTTTGTAAGTATCTAGTGAATACGTCAGGATTATGTACATGAGGATCCGACAATCAGTGGAATGTGTGGCCTCCGCCTCATTTCCTGTTCCTTGTTTGGTTGTGGGCTTGGGGCAGAATCACACAATCGATTGTTTGTTCGATCTGGATTGTATATGATTTGTATACACTAAGTACTCGCAGGAGGAACTGGTAAGAATCATTTTTACTTAAGGTTTATACATTCATTACATCAGAAAATATAAGGTTTTCTAGAGAAACATAACGCACTTTTCAAAAGAACAAAGAACAGTTTTTCCAAAACAAAATGCTTATGAACTCACCAGCTTTATGCTGATACTCTTTTAAAACCTACTTGTATTCTCAGGACATTAGTAGACAGGTTCACGCCCGGATTCAAGAAGACGGAGCATAGTAGCTTCGAGTCTTTACTTGTATTTACTTTTGGAGTCAATCATGTATGATTCAAATGTAATGTAAACACTATACTATTAATACAATGGTTGTTGTTGCTTTGATTACTAATATTCAATTGTTGTGATATTGTACATGACGTCCTCCGCCCTTGAACGTTTCCGTCGTTTCGGTTTGAGGGTGTGACATTAATAACCATAACTATAGATGTGTTTTAATTATTCATATTTGATTACTTTTCTTAACAAAATTTGATAAACATCAAAAGTCGAATATATATTTAATTTGTTAAATTTAAAAAATTAGACAAAACTGCAAAAATGGTCCCTGTGGTATGCATTGTTTCTGAGTTTTGGTCCAAACCCCAACTTTTTTGAATTGGTGGTCATTTGGAGCTAGTTTCATTGCATATTTGGTCCCTCTGAAAGCTGAAATAATTGTAATACCGTTGGTGTATTTATTGTTCATTTTCTTTTATTTTTTATTTATTTATTTATTTATTTATTTTAATAATTAAAAAATAAAGGAGGGTCTATCTCTCTCTCTCTCTCTCTCTCTGTGTGTTTCTCTCTCCTCTCTCTCTCTCTCTCTCAAGAATGTGAATATTAAGAACACTCTTTTTTCTGATTTTAGGAACAAGAACATCATATTCACGAACCCATAAATCATTTAAGAAACCTAATTTTTCCTATTTTCAAGAACGAGAACATCACATTCACGAACTCACAAATAATTTTTTTTTCTGGATCTGATGAACTGCCTTCACCACCACCTAAATTGATTTCTGCTATGAAACCTAAACCTAAACTTGATCCGAATCGATTTCTTATTTGAAACTGATGCCTAAGATTGATCTCAATCAATTTTTTGATCTGCAAATTAATCTTGGAAGGGAAGAGGAATAAAAATATAACCAAGAACATATTCATAAACTAAAGAACATTTTTGTATACAGGTGTCACTCGAATTTTCCTTCGATACCCTCAATAAATCTTGTAAAATCCCCAAATGGTAGACTGTGTAGTAGATTTTCCATTACAGCAGTTCCTACATGAAAACTTGTTGAAAATACATATGATGGAGAAGAAGACGACTTAGAAAAGAAGACAACACGTAAAAGAGCGCCATCAAGAAGAAAAACAAATCGGTTTTGTTTATGGTCATAGATTTGGTTCATCAGAGAACACATATCTTCCTCCCAAAATCCTCTACTTTTGTTTCCCATCGTTGCAATAATTCGGAAGACACCCTTTAAGGGAAACATCGACGACACCCACCGCCGGTTGAAGCTAAAACGATTAAAGCACCATGTATTTTCGGAATATTTTGCATCACGTTCGATTTGAAGTTTGGTTTCATCAGAATCTTTCTAGATTTGATTCCATCACTGAATATTGGCGGAATTTTTGTTGGCATCGGAATCGAAGTGGGTTTTGGGGGTTTAGTAATCAAGCGAACCCTAACTTCATTGGTTCTCAAATTTGAAGATGTAAAAACAGGATGGAAAGAGGAAAGGGAAATGAGAGTATGTTTGGTGGGGTTTAGGAGAGAGAGAGAGAGAGAGAGAGAGAGAGAGAGAGAAGAGAGACCCATTTTTATTTTGTAATTATTAAAATAAACAAAACAGTATTAGATTTTTAAAAAATGAAAGAAAAATGAAAAATAAATACCCCAAGGGTATTTCAGTCTTTTCAATATTCAAAGGGACCAAATATGTAACGAAACTAATTCAAAAGGACCCCCAATCCAAAAATGTCGAGGTTTGGACCAAAACCCAAAAAAATGCATATCACATGGACCATTTTTGCAGTTTTGTCAAAAAATTAAATATAACTAATATCTTAAGAAAGTTCATAAATACCACCAATTTTATAACATAGTAGGTTAATATTTTTAATACAACACTAATCATTCCTCAAATAGTTTCTATTGAGTTAAAACTTCTTCAAAGTGTAAACATTTCATTGTTTGTTGTTGTTTCGCTCATTGTGTAGGCAGAGATTAGTCGTTAGGCGCCTTCTAGTCGGCCGTGTAGCGCCTAGGGACTAATCAGAGATTAATCGGGACCTAATCGGGATTTTTACAACACTGATATATATATATATATATATATATATATATATATATATATATATATATATATATATATGGAGAGAGAGAGAGAGAGAGAGAGAATGAGAGAGTTAGGTTCAAGTATTTTAACTAATTATTGTGTGGATGTAGGAATCAATGTGAGCCAATCATTTCAAAACCTAAATAAGGTAAATTTTTAATGTTATCTATTAATTAATTTTAGTAATTAAATAAATATTTAATTAATCCCTTTAATTTAGGCAAGATAGTTTATGAATTAATTAAATAAGGTAAATTTTTAATGTTATCTATTGATTAAATTTAGTAATCAAATGTATTTGTTCAATAATTGTATATTTAAGGATGTTATTTAGACTATTATTCTGTAAGAATATGTATGAATCTATATTTGCATTACAATGTTTGAATATATAAGGATCATGTTATATTTCAACTGAAGGTTCAAGAATGTTGTTTTCATACAAGAAGTTAGTTCAATCAAAATATGTACTCTATCAGAATATATTCTGACATTTTCATAGAATATCGTTCTAACAGAATTGCATTCTAAAAGAATAAAATCGAGTAAAATTAAAAATTATGTTAGAATTAAAAATGAATTAATTAAAAAAAAATCAAAATTCAAAATTAAAAGAATCAATATCCTATAAAATCCGAAATTTTCATTAATTAAACATGTGTTTCCTAATTTAAAGATATGTAAATCATTACTTAAAATAACTAAAATCATTGGTCTACATTCATCCCTACATCCACACAATAATTAATTAGAGTAGAATAACCTAAGCCTATATATATATATATATATATATATATATATATATATATATATATATATATATATATATATATATATATATATATATATATATATAACTTCTTGTTTTGCATCAACGAATGTTACAAGTTAAGGTTGAAATGTGAGTATTGAACACGATCGATCAAGGTTGTTAAAATCCTTATCCCGATCTTAGGATCGTAGGATTCTACGGGCCCACCTAGATTAGTCGATCTTGATATTACTATGATTGTTTTTCGCGAAGATTGCATTAGGATCGTAAGATTGTAGAATCGATACTAATTCCGTATGATCGTTACTATTTGTTTTAAAAAAATCTAATATTTTTTTCTTAGACTAACTCCATATAATACCCCTTTTGAATTATTTATCATTAAATGATGTATTAGATATGTATGTTTTTATGTTTTAATGTATTTGTTGTTAACTGAATGGCTAACCGATTGATAAAAATGTATTTTTTTGGTATGATCCTACAATCCAATTTGATCTTACGATCACGATCTTAAAAAATAGAAAATAATCATATATAAATCTCGATATTAACAACCTTGCAATCATCATAATAAGAATACAATTTTTTTTTCTTTTCAGATAAACTTCGTTAACTAATATTATGTAGACAAATATAGTTTTTTCAGAAAATGATGTAATTTTAACCAATAAAAATATTTGAATAGCCAGAGTGTCTGTGTGATAAAATGTGGTGTCTTTTTAGCCAACTCATATGTGTTCAAGGCCATATCAATGGGTGGAGTAGTATGGACGATGACCCAAGGCCTCCAAATTTCTAGGGCTATTTTTTATGTATCAACATATATTATTATTTAAAAAAATGTCTGGTATTATGTCGTTGCAGGCAACAACAAAAAAGGAAAAACAATTTGGAGCCAAACTTAGTGAAAAAGATGAAAATATTCCAACCGACTCTTCAGGAATCTAATTAATTAATCATATTTTTACTTGAAAAAATTATCGTTAAGGGCCTCATTTTTTATTTTTCCAAAGCCTCAAATAGGCTTAAATCAGTCCTATGAGTGTTGTTAACTAGACACCTCATTGACATTTTTATCAAGGGAAAATACCGCAAATAGACAAAAAAATGGGGGTCAATTTCTAAATTTAGTCATAAAAAAAGGTTTTTCCAGATATAGACATACATTCCGCGGAGGACCCTCCGCGGACCACCGCGGAACCATGAAATCTCCACGAAGAGGGGGTATTTTGGTAATTTCCACCATATTTTTTTGACAAAAACGAAGGCGTCCTCTTTTGGTCCCCACTGGTCCCCGTTCCTCTTCGTCACTCCGCATCGGGTCCTCCGGGCTTTGATCGAAGACTTTAAATCTGGCGACGACTTCAACTCCGGTGACGACTTCAAATCCGGCGAAATCGAGTCGCAGAGCTCTTTCCGTCACCGATGGACCCCAAATTCCCCGACGTTATGGCCGATGGATACGGTTCCTGGGTATTTCTCACATTCTCATCTAATTATTAATGTCAAAAATGTCGAATATGATTCAAATTAGAGGAAAACCCTTTTGATTACATTAAATATGTATACAGATTTAGGATTTTTAAGTTTACAAATCACATAACTGTTTTTGGGGATGATCCATTCCGCGGAGGGGGCGTCAGTCCGCAGAGGGTGCCTCCGCGGAATGACCTCTAGCCTCCGCGGAGTGATGGTTTTTGCACAATTTTTATTTTTCTGCTTTTAAGTATGTTGCTATTTATTTCATAATAGAATAATATTTTTTTTATTTTCAATTAGTAATGTTTTAAATGAAATAATATTTTTTATTTTTTTGTTGTGTAGCACGAAGATCTCAATCAAAAAGCTGATTTAACTTTGAAAGGCGTGGTGGGGACTATCATTAAAGACTATTTTCCGCGCCTAACACAATCACAACGAGTATTATTCGAAGCTTCTCCCTTTGGAATATTCTTAGGAATGCATATCCCACATGGTGATCCCTTACTTGTGCATATGATGATGTTGCACGAAGTAAGGTGTCAACAAATATTTGGAATGGGGAGGTTTCTGTTTGATATAGAGGGGCTCCAGTTGGGTTTTGGTGAAACTGAATATATTCTGATTTATGGTTTAAAAGTTGGTCCTTATGTGGATTTACTCCATGACGAAAAGGGCCATTCAAATTCAAATCTCCGTGCTCGGTTGTTCCCAGATATTTCTGATGCACGTTTGCGGCTGAAAGATTTAGAAGACTTAATTATGTCCCCGAATTATTTGGCACTACAAGATGAAGATGCTGTGATGCTTATCCAGCTTGTTTTTATGTTGAAGGGTCTACACGGACGGGACGTTAAAACGGGCATTCCTGCAGCAGTATACAAGCTTGCTGATAATATAGATGATTGGAACAGGTATTACATTTAAAACAGGCATTCCCGCAGTAGTATGCAATGCACTAATTATAATAAATAAATTGAAAATTACAGGTTTGCATGGGGTACGTATTTCTTGAAATATACTTCGCGAATGATGCGTGGAATGTTTAAGAAAATAGAAGAGTTTAGAGAATTCAAGCAGGCCAATCCCGAATCGAAGAAAGTACACAAGTATATCGTTCCCGGTTTTATGCTTCCGTTTAAGGTTAGTTTCTAATGCATTGTAATAGTTATCATTATTTAGTTTTTTATACTATAAAAATTTGAACTTCGTTTTGTATTATATAATAAGTTTGTATAATGACTTTTATAGTATAATAGAACGATACTTACATTTTTGTTTTCATAGATATGGATTTTGGAGACGTTCCCAGAGGCAACCAAGTTTTATATACGCACGCCGACAGAATTTCCACGGATGAGGGCGTGGAGAAGTAAAACACCGTTGAATTGGGTTCAATGTTGTCGAATAATGAACGTGTCTGTGGTATGGTTTTTATATTAACAATCATCTATATTTACAAATTCCAATGTATTTTCATGTTAAACTAACAATCTGATTTTTGCAGCCTAACAACCAACCTATTAATGTCGTGGCAAACCCGGAGGAGCTGATGTTGCCGTTTTATGTTCGTTATGTCAATTGGACTCTTAACCCTGTAGAGTCTCCCCCACGGCAATATAGTCCCGTCCGGGATAGTCCACCTCATGTTGCCTCGCCTGCTCGAAGAAGGATGTACAAGTCCGAAATACAAACATCTTCGACTGAATCTGCCACAAATGCTTCTTCCTCGCAACATCTTGAAACAGAAACAAGTTATATGTCACACGACACATCAAGATTGGTAAAGAAGAAGAAGACGAGCACAAAGGAATTAGTGAAGCGTCTACTAGGCGTTGTGGCTGACTAAAGTTCTAAAGTAGACCGTGTGTTACAGAAAAAAGATGAACCCGACACAAATTTTGAACCATACAGAGGGTTTTGAGAGGAGGAAGAGATGATAAATGAAGAGGAGGAAGAAAAATATTCCCATGATACACATTTTGACTATGATAATATAGGTAGTCATGGTTTGGAAGGGGAATTTGAGTCTACACCTACGCATGTTGAGCCGTCATCGGACGTGGGTGAACATCACACAAAACAAATGACTCCTATTGTTAGGCCGCAACGAAAGAGGGGTGTTCCATGGTATCAGCGGACTCCGTTCACAGTGGTACAAAACTCATATTTTAAATTTGGTATATTTTTAAAATATTAACGTATTGATAATTATTTAACATGTTAATTTTTTAGATGCAATCCACACCAAAATTGAAGAAAATCACCAAAGCAAAGAAAAAAAAAGTGGTGAAGAGTCCTAAAAAAGCAAATGAAGACATTGTGAATGAAGAGAGTAATGATGTTTCAAATCATCTCCTGCTCGACAGTGTTGAAGCTGCCAGTACGTTGACTTTTTGGAAAGAATGGAATAGGATCTCTTCCAACCTAAACACTAAACATAGGCTGCATATGCTCACACTGGATGTGGAGTTTTGGTCGAGGTTACTTGCAGTTACTGACGCTGGGTGGTTAATTTATTCAGTAACATTCGTTAAATATAATTTTTAACTACATTTTTAGACGATAATTTATATAAAAAAAACTGTAACATTTTTATCTTAAAATGTACATCATATTGCGATATGGAGTGCCTTGCTCATGGAAAGACGGCCGGCGAACGCAAGGTGGACGATATTCCCTCAAGAACTTAATTTGCAAAACGGAAAAACATATTTTCTTAGGAATATTGCAAATGGTGTCGGAGGCCATCCTAAATGGAAGGATGTGGATATGGTTAGTTAAGTTTATTAATTATTTATTTTATATAGGAAACGAATTAATGACTATTAAATTTGTTTTTGTTTGCAGGTTCTATTCCCCATAAACGTTCCTCATGCCCATTGGTTTTTGGCAGTGCTACATTTAGATATTTGGAAAGTACACATTTATGATTTAGCATGATGTATGAATTACTTCACAACGTACTTGACTAGTGGAGAATTCAAAAGTTTTGGGGATAGTATAATTGAAGAGCTAGATGCGATTGACTACTGGAAGGATTTCCCCAATGGACACAAAGACAACGCAGTTGTGGAGTTTATTGATATTATAGACGCGCCACAACAAGAATATATTACTAATAGAGGGGATTGTGGAGTATTCGTAAGCATGTATATGGAAATGATTGCTTCGGGGGTACCGGTGAAGAGTGATAAGCCATGTAGAGATGCAGGATTTCTCTACAGAAATAGGATGACAAATATTATTTGGGATACTAAATAACTTGATGTTTGGAAGTTTGTATACATTATTATGAAATACTTGTTTTTAGTAGTTTTGTTTAATATAAACAACTTTTGTATCATATATTTTTTGAAACATAATTCACCAACATATATTACGATACATTAAAAACAAAACAAACATTTAAAATAACATAATAACATTACAGAAAACATTGCAAATAAAAGATGAAGGACTAACAAACATTACACAGAACATTACGAATAAAAGAGTCGTCTACATGAAAAAGGGTTTATTTCTAACCAGATTCCAAACGTCCGTATACTCGAACTCAGTTTCATCAAACTGGCACAGGTAATATTCGTTCACGTATTCAAGAAGTTCTTCATCATCAACATCAGAGCATCGCATTTTCTCATAATTGTAGCATCGATTGTACCATGTGACTTTATTCTTTAAATCCATCCATTTACTAGCAATATCGGGGTTTAGTCGTTTTTGTCCTTGTCCCACGTTATAGTTGAACAAAGCTACTAAGCGGGAACATTCATCACCAAGAAGGCAATTAAGGGGAGCTATTACCGGCAGACCCTCGTAAACGGTAATCCAGCATCGTGTTAGGACCAACACCTCTGTTGTCGTCCATGGAGATGTACCATTTGTTGGAGCAGACGCATTAGACAGATTAGATGCATTTGAAGACGTTGGTACATTGGATGCCATTTTGTGAAATGATCCCTTACCTCTAATTCGGACGTATAGATACTTGCTTTACTATATATAAAAAGATAGGTAACGCGGACTGACGAATAGCTATGCGGACTGACAAGTCAGTAACGCGGACTGACGAATAGCTACGCGGAATGACAAGTCAGTAACGCGGACTGACGAATAGCTATGCGGACTGACAAGTCAGTAACGCGGACTGACGAATAGCTATGCGGACTGACAAATCAGTAACGCAGACTGACGAATAGCTATGCGGACTGACAAGTCATTAACGCGGACTGAAGAATAGCTATGCGGACTGACGAACAGCTCTCTGCGGAGTTGAAGGGTCTATATATTGCCATGGATGATCGTTGGATATTTACGGACTGTCATGTCTATATAAAACAACAAAAAATTATGTATCACTTCATCTAATGTATTTTAGTTCATGTAGTTTGTATGTTTTACAATGGGTTCAAACCCATGGACCGCTAACGAGTATTTGCTTTTAACTCGTGCATATATTAATGTCTACGAGAACACCAGTTTGGAGGATAGAATGTTTTGGGTCCTATTAACGAATACGTTCAACACTGACGCCGAAACCACCATAGAAAACCATCGCAGCACGCTTGATATAGCTGCAAAATGGTATGAATTGAAAACAGAAGTTGTGTTATTCAAAGATCTTTATAATAAGATTGAAGACGATCGTGTGAATGATACTGTGGAAGACATCTTGGAGGCGACTAAAGAAGAATACAAATCCATTAGCAACGGACAGACTTTCGAGTATGAAGCCCCTTGGAATCTTTTGAAAAATGTCCCCTTTTTTTAACTAGTACTGCGTTTTGTATTGTTCTTGTATTGCTTTATTTATACGTAATATGGTATTTATCCTTTATATTATGAAAAATAATTCCCATGTTTAAAAACCATACATTCAAACAGGTTACGCGAACTGACAAATAAGTTACGCGTACTGACAAGTCATTTACGCGGACTGACAAGTAAGTTCTGCGGAATAATGTATACTAATTCCTTATAAATTGGACAAGCATTTCCAATTTTACAAGGTGTCGAAAGTTGTGAAAATGAGTTCAGTCAATCAGGTATGAAGAAAAAGTTTCTCCAGCCTACCGACTTTTTTCCACAATCTGCAAAGAACCAATCCTAACACCTTCACGTACATTACGAAAGATCAGTACAATCGTTTCCAAATTTATTTCGTGGCATTGGGATGCGTGGTATGTAATCCCTTATAGTAAATAAATATTTAGTTATTTCAAGTTGTTATATGCCTAATATTATTATGTTGACTTACATATTCGTACGTTTCTAACGTCTATGATACCAATCATATTCGTTGGTCAAGTACCTCTAATTGGGGCGTATGTAAGATCCATGTACTTTGCGGTTGCTTTAGATGGAAATCATGAACCCCTTCTCATAGCGTTTGCTTTGGGAACCATAAACCGTGACAATTCATGGTTATGGTTCATGAGGAGGCTTAAAGAATGTTTAGGTGACAATACAGAAGTTGGTTTCATAAGCCATATGTCTGATTCTATAGACTTTGCAGTTCAAAGAGTCTACCCTGATTCATATCATGGCTATTGTTGTAAAAATATAGCCAAGAAAATACGCGCTTCCATCGGAAGCAATACAGTCGTAGAGCAGTTGTTCTGGAAGACTTGTAAAGTGTATAATTTATCTCATTTTTATGCATGTTTGAACAACTTAAAAAATGAGGTTAATGGGAATGATCTTCATTGGCTTGACAATATTCCCATTGCAAAATGGGTACGGGCTTGTTTTCCAAGAGTACGTTTCAATGTTAAATTCATTGACATTCCCGTTGTTGTCAATTGGTTTAAAACAAACACGCATGAGTTTCCAATAACAACAATCATTGAAATGGTCCATGACTCGATGCAAGCAATGTATCTTCAACGTGCTACGTTTGGAGGTAATTATAAGTTATGACATCACTCAAATGGTGAATTGATATGTTATTATACGTTATGACATTATAATTTTTGTTTTTGATTCAGTTCGTTTCACAGGGGATTTTCATGGTCTTCTAACCCCTTATGCACTTAAGGTGATTCATAAAAGATTTATCCACTCGGATGGTTGTAGGATTACACATATTGTTGGCGACAGATATGAAGTGACTAAGTATTCAACAACCGAATCTGTCCAATTAGACCGTGATATTTGTAGTTGCAGTAAATGGCAAAAATGCGGTTTACCTTGTGAGCATGCTATAGCTTCACTACAAAGACTCGAAATTGCAGAAATCCATCAAATGGTAAATTTAAAGTTAAGTACAGCGGTGTATCGAAATGCTTATCAAACTGAGATGGTCAATCCTATTCCAACCCTTAGGCATTGGGAAATACCAGTTGAAAGTGTTGTGGTCTTACCTCCACGACAATTCAATTGAACTGTATTGTATGGATCACAACGAATATTAGTTTGTATTCAGTTCTATGTTAACCGTACTTGTAATGGTCTGTTGGCGTTGTTTACTTTTTAATAAAAAAATGTTTACCTTTAAATAAATAATTGTATTCCCATAATTGTAATGTATGGATGACAACGACTAGACAAACAGCTCTGCGGACTGACAAAAAGCTCTGCGGACTGACAACAGCTCTCTGTGGAATGGAAGGGACTATATATAGTCATGGATGGTCGTTGGATTTTTGGTATAGAGTTATAAATTTTTTTAAAATTTAAAATGAGTTCATCTCCAACTTTGTATATTTGCTCGTGCAACGAAGTTGATTGTTTCTATTGTGATCCGATCGACCCTTTTCTTGCCCCATCACCAAATTTAAGAGAGTCGTATATGTCGGAGGATACTTTGCAACAACTACAATGGGCTGAAGAACAACAAAAAAAAAGATAAAGACTCATCTCAAGCTCTCACTGAACGTCGTGACCTCATTGCGGCGGAGTGCAAAGAGGTTGAGGAAAGGATGACGATTACTAAAAACAAAATCAAAGATCATGAGGAATGGATAAAAAAAAGTAAGAAGAATATCAAACTGCCTGAAAAATGGCTTGCTGACAAGGATGCAGAAATGATAGAACTTGGTAGCCAAAAGGACTGTATGGAAGATAAAATAAGAATTAGGGACGACTACATAACAATGAAGAAAGAAAAGTATCCTTTGCAATTCCCTTAAGTTAATTACTGTTGTTGTACGTTTACTATATGTTTCTGGTTTGTTGAATGTATTATCTTCGAGTATTAGTTATTATTCTACTAGTAATTATGCACTAATATAATCATAATATTACCCATCATCTTTAAAATAAACACACAATTTCAAAGTACACAAATTAATGTCCTCTAAAACAAAACATAATTAATTATAAATACAACATCAATCATTCAAATCAAACGTTGAACAAGAGTCTTCTCTCTGCGTCCCACTCGTCCAACGCGTCTCTTGTGTCCCGTGCGTCTCTAGCGTCTCCTGAGTCACTTCTGTCCCTTTCCCTTTCCCTTTTGTGTTACTACCTGATGTCGCACTACTTTTTGTAGCCTTTTTTTGTTTCTTTGGGACCAATGTCGGGCAAGTCGCTGCATTATGTGTTGTACTATCACATCCACTACACCTTCTTACTATAGGTTCCTCACCTTGTGACGGGATACGATTTCTGTTTCTCGGTCTACCAGCTTGACGTGTATCCATTATCGGGGGTTTAACAACCATCATCTCAGCAGGAATTTCCCAATCACATGGTTCTGGAAGGGGGTAAACCGACTCCTCATACGTACTTCAGTACGTTTCCATTTTGTAAGCATCTATAGCCAGATGTCCGAAGTTAGTTTTTTTCAAGTGCTTCAAGACCATTATGACATGACCACAAGGCAACCCAATTCCTTCCCAATATTTGCATGTACAACTCTCTTGCCTCAGATCAACTATGTCACCATGTTTGAAATCATGAACTTGATATATTGCATCTGAAACACCAGAAACGGACCATCCTGTCGTACGCTCTTCATTTTTACTAACTACTTTTTCAGCCCACTCGGTTAGCACTGTTGAACGTTTACCTGTAAAGAAGATATATATAATTAACTTATTATTCGACCTAATTAAAGTCCAAATTAAATTCATACCTCCTTCGATGCGACGCTTGTTACACCATTCCTGTGAAAGACGACGGAAGAACTCAAGAAGGGGTATTATAGGCATCTTCCTTGCATCTACAGATAAAGCATTCATGGACTCTGCACTGTTCGAGGTCATGTAATCGTACTGTTTCGACAGCGAATATGCTCTAGTCCACTTAGCACGGGGAATTTCACTTAGATACGCTGCTACTTGCGGCCTAGTAGAACTAAATCTATACCACAATTCTTCAAAAGCACTTCTATTGTAAGCTTTCACAAGCCTCCAAAACAACACTTTTCTTTTATCATTTTTCCCAAACCTGTGTACTATGTTTCCTTGTAGATGAAAAGCACACAAGCCATGATGAGCATGTGGGAAAACATTTTCAATACTAACCCGAATTGCATCGTCCCTATCAGTTACAAAAGTCAATTCTTGACAATCACCAACACATTCATACAAGTTTTCAAGAAACCATGTCCATGTAAGACCACTCTCTTTTTTGCATATTCCGTGCGCAAGGGGCAGTATCTTGTTGTTCCCATCCATAGCTACTGCATGCAATATGGTTCCCTTAAAATCACCCTTCAAATGGGCACCATCCATAATTATAACTTTACGACAAAAACGTTTGAACGCTCGTATCTGCAAATATTTAAATGGAACACATAAACACTCTATAATTTGTTTAAAAAATTATATATTAAATAACAAGTTTTTTGTATTTACCGTGCTCCCAATGGCATAAAAACAACACTCGAAACAATCTTCAGAATCTGTTTGAATATATGCCACTGTACCGGGATTATGCCTCTTCAAATTATGAAAATAAATAGGAAGTTTGGAAAAACATTCTTCAGAGGATCCCAACAACAGTTCCATAGCATATTGTTTTGCACGCCAAGCTTGTTTGTAATCTACATTGATTTCTAGCAAAGCATTCAAATCCCTTGATATTTCATTAGGCCTCCAAACCTTGGAACGAGTTTTTCCCATAATCTAATGCAATATAGTACCCATCACTTTTTTATTAGCATGCTTATGATTAGGGTGTATCTGTAATGAAGAACATGTGTGCACGTTGTTGAAAGTCCTGATTTCAAATTCATCAGTGGGATCAAGGCGTTTTGCATATAAACGCTTTTCTCTGGTTGCTTTAAGACTCAAAGCAAATATTAGTTGTTGTTTGTTATCATATGTTTGACGAACAAACATATCATCATTTGGACCTAAACTGTGAAATGGTCCGGGTTCAACAATAGGATCAGGACAATCAGGTATGGGAGGCATACCGTAAAATATGTCTGAAGCTTTTTTCCCGTGTGTGAACTCATCTTCTGACCATCCTTCATTTGACTCTTCATCGTCTGACAAAGTTTTGTCAGTCAGTCTTCCAAACTCATATAAATTTTTTTCTTCAACCGTATTCACTGCCACAATTTCTTCTTCTGGACACTCTTCAACAATATCAGATACAACGTTTTCAACATTGTATGGTACAATCTTGTCAACCACTTCTGTCTGTTCGACCAATCCCTGAAACACCTCTAAATACAAATGCACAATCTCCTTCGTTTCAGAAATTACATTTCTGAGTTGATGAACATCTGTTTCGTCTAAAATATTCATAACATACTCATGAACCGGGTGTTGAAATGATAATTATATATTACTATTGAACACATTAGCCTTAATTTTGACCAAATCAAACAATATTCGACGATCAAAATTTGGCGGAAGCAGTAAACCTAAGTTGTTAAACTTTGGTCTAACGTAGGTGTTAATCCCATTACTTATCTGCCAAAAACCCCCAGTACATAAAATAACAAAACTCATACTTTTTTTTTTGAAAATGAAATGAATAAGAACTGATCTATTTTGTAGAGATGATCGACCAAATCGACCTAAAAAAATGAAAAACAACAATTTATATAAAAAAAACCCTCTAAAAACCGTTGCAACCACCACTTCCACGGAGACATTAATCTCTCCGCGGAGCTCCTCGTCACCTTCTCCGCGGAGGTATTTATGAATGTCAAACGACTCGCTCCGTGGAGGTATTAATGTATCCGCAGCGGGCGTATGCGGACCATTCTTTTATCGATTCAAAAATCAGAATTGTAGCTTGTCCGCGGAGATGACGTCATTCCGCGGAGGTCCGCGGAGGGTCCTCCGTGGAATGTATGTCTATATCTGGAAAAATCGTTTTTTATGACTAAATTTAGAAATTGACCCCCATTTTTTGTCTATTTGTGGTATTTTCCCTTTTATCAAACGCTAATCTATGATTAACTAATTATAACTAGTTTTTTTCGGAAAACAATACAATTTTAACCAATAAAACAATGCAAATTTAACCAATAAAAATAATTGAATAACCGAACAAAATATTTATATGATAAAATGATGTCTTTTTATCCAACCCCATATTAAATTGACTTAACATATGATAAATACGTTTAGAGTTGTTATAATAATTAAACTTACCAATAATAGCGATGGTTTTGGTTTGTTTGTTTAGAAGAGATGAACTTAACTGGATTGGTCCCATATATCGGCCATTAGGTGCTAGCGTTGTTAATCATTTGATCAAAAAGGTAGTGTTGCCCCGATGGCTTAGTGTTTAACCAATCTCTCTCTCTGTAAAAAATGTCAAAAAAAAGATTCGTGGAGGCCCAATCATGGTGGGATTTGTAGTAATAGCTAGTCTTCAACACATGGAAAGGACATTCTACTCAAAGGGACCAAGACAACGAGTCATTTCACTGCTAGAATATGCGGTGCAAGACAGGGACACATTTTGCTTGTCTCATTCGTCGGTAAAAGCGGACCCCACAGCGTTATACAATTGGCAGCATATACTAATTTTGGGAACCGAAAATTTTGCCAGGTACAAATGGCTATGTTCATAAATAGGATTTTGGACATTAAAAAGTAGGATATTCATCATAAGAATATATTTTTTGGTATGTTTTTGGGTAACAAAAAAATATCGAGTTTAAAACTTTATAGGTTGCGAAATACAATGAGTTACGAAATAGTTTTGCAAAAAATTGCTTGGAATCTCTATTTATGAATTTCAAAAAGAAATTAACTAAAAAAACACCCTTAAATACTAAAAAAACAACCTATACATAAAAAACACCTTTAATGATTAAACATTATTTTTTAACTACCATTAGCCAAATGTAATTATTAAATAAACATCCTTAAATACTAAAAAACAATCTATACTAAAAAAACACCCCTTAATGATTAAAAAAAATACTTTTTAATTTTAATTACCGTTAGTCAAATTTAATTATTAGATAATAATTAAATAGTGATTAATTTTTAATTTTTAATTAATATCTATTAACTAATACATATATATTATTTGATTTTTAATAAATATAATTATATTAAAAAATGTTATATTCTTCTTAAAAATCAATTAAAATATAATATAAAATTTGAGTCCATTTGAAAATCTAAGCCTGTTTCATCTTCTAAAACTCAAACACCTTAAAATCATGTTATAACCCTAATGTTAATTCTTTGAATTTTCTATTTGCAACGACCGCCTAAGACCATCCTCACTACCGGATTGGAACTTCGCTGCCTCCGCACCACCACCTGAACTCATCGCCGACAAGACCAAACCAACTCAACTCTCTCTCTCTCTCTCTCTCTCTCTCTCTCTCTCTCTTCTTTGTTTTTTTCGATCTAGTAGCCGACGATCAGAGCATCTACGCCGCCTCCGGACCACTGCATCCACTCGAACCAATGTTGTTATGCCTCTATCTCCATCTGTTTCTTCCTCTCGATATTTCTTCCTCACGATCACTAACTCTCTCTTTTCTCTTTTTGTTTTCTCTACATCGTGGTCGGACGTTGCTGTCGGTGGCCACCGGTAGGCTGATGGCGTTTTCTAGGCGGTGGTTGGTTGTTGGCAGTCTTCAATGTCTCATGCTTTTTACACATTTTTCAAAATTTAGGGTGTGTTTTTAGTAGTAAATGATTTACTTAGAAAATATGGTGTTTATGAGGTGTTTATTTAGTAGCACCCTATAACTTTTAATTAATCTCTCTCTCTCTCTCTCTCTCTATATATATATATATATATATATATATATATATATATATATAAATGTTGTAATCTTATTAAAAAATGATTAAGTTAGATAATATAATTTTAGAACCCACTTTAAAATTCAAGTCTGTTTGTTCTTTTAAAACTCAAAGCCTTAAAACCAAGTCATAACGCTAATAACACTTTTTTGAGTTCCCTATCATCTCTTTATGTTTAAGCGGCAGCCAAAGACCCATCATTCTCTTCTTTGTCCAATGACCAATTGGTATCTGCGCACATTATCGATGTCAATCCTTGGTACATAACTAAAGCAAGAGTTTTCAAATCTAATGATCAAGATTCCTCAGGTTCGATTGTCAAAAGAAATCAAAGTTCAAATATTAAAAGAAAGAATTCTAGAACAAGAGTTTGTTGTTAGTGTGGTGATGCTTCTCACAGAATCGGCATGTGTAATTTTGAAGAAAGCTTTGTGCATCCTGACAACATCTTGACTAAAAATAATAAATGGTTTAAAAAGGGAAACTCATTAAATTGTCTATGTGATGCCTGTTATCATATTTTCTATTAAGTGAACCATTGCAAAATGGGTTAGTGTATACTAATTGTATATATTTTAGTTTTTTAGGGTAAAGAACATAATTGGTACTTAGATAGTGGTTGTTCAAGACATATGACAGGATTGAAGTCAGTTCTTGTGACATCCCCAAATTCACGGCCAGAAAAGACCGATTTCGTTTATGATTTTTAAAATAAAATCAAAGTAAACCCTTTTAAAAGATGTTACGGAATTTGTTCCCAAAACAAAACATGATAAAAGTTTATCAAAACATTTCTTTAAGATATATATAATTTCCTTTTATATCAAAACCTCGGGATGTCATGTTCCGATGCAGATCAAAAGCATAAACAAGACATTATAAGCCTTACAACAGTTATTGACAACTACTGACCTATAATCCATAAATCACTCATCATCATCCGACTATGCTCGGGGTCCACTACCTGTAATATAAAAAAAAGCTGAGTGGGTCAGGCTTGGAAGCCTGGTGAGCATATAGGGTTTTCAACCCACAATAAATAAATTTATTATGCTTAAACATCAAACAATCAACCCAATTACCCAATCCCCATTATCTCATTTATTTCTTAAGGATTTACCCTAAGAATCAACTATCACTCATTCCTAAGGATTCATCCTAAGGAATAGGCACGAAGTCCATCGCTGCCCAAGGTTTATACTACAAGCACTAACAACGTCGATCCCCACATACTGATCCTATACAGTGATCTTACTAGATCTAGCCTAAAGGATCGATATGAACAACCAACTAACGAAACTGCTTCGGAAATTCCCTAGCAGCAAACGAGGATCGAAGAAGACATCAAATGAATGGAATAAGTTTAACCACGAACCTTCGTTCGTAAAAGAAAGAACCACAAGACAATTAAGTCAGGGGTAGTTATTAATGCCTAGGCTGTGGTCTGAATATCGTGAGTTATGTAACCCCCAGACGCACCCTATCTGGCAATGGAAACGCTGACTAATGCCTAGGCTGTGGTCTGAATATCGTGAGGTATATAACCTCCAGACGCGTCCTATCCGGCATCGAGAATGGAAACACTGACTAATGCCTAGGCTGTGGTTTGAATATCGTGAGGTATATAACCTCCAGACGCGTCCTATCCGGCATCGAGAATGGAAACACTGACTAATGCCTAGGCTGTGGTCTGAATATCGTGAGGTATATAACCTCCAGACGCGTCCTATCCGGCATCGAGAATGGAAACATTGACTAATGCCTAGGCTGTGGTCTGAATATCGTGAGGTATATAACCTCCAGACGCGTCCTATCCGGCATCGAGAATGGAAACACTGACTAATGAAGCTCGTCCGATCACTTCATAAAAGAAACGAAGACTCCAAAGCTCTTCAAAATAAAAGTGTCAAAAAGACCTAATAGTTCAAAAACACCTAATGAACATATAGTTCGACACATAATAGTGTCAAAAAGAAGAACTATCGGATGAACACATAGTTCAAAAACACCTAATGAACATATAGTTCGAGAACACCTTATGAACATATAGTTCAAACATACCTACCGATTACGAGTCTGCTAACGTTCCACTGGACTATCTAAAATAGTCTGTGGTCGTTGTCTATACTCTGATAGATGACTAGATCATCTTAAACATCGATACCTCTCATCACTTTTTATTTCATCACACATCATCTAATTCATCTACCCATGTTTTACCCAACATATTTGTAGATAAAAATACATATACAGTTTAAAACTTGTATAAAACATCTATTCAACAGTCACCTTAAATAAACAATTAATATAATTACACATAGCACGTATTTTAAAGAAAATACTTCATATATATGTGTAAGGTGAAAGTGACTATACACTCACTTGATTTAACGATAACCGGGCAGCACTTCGTTGCCTAAAACGATCGTTTCTAATAAAACCGGGAGTTTTATTGAGAAACCGGGCTCTGCGAGGGTCGGGCTTCGAAACCGAAAAGATAAATTTTCCGGGCTTCTCGGGCACTTCGTGGCGTATTCCGGGGGTTATAATCGATACCGGGGCTTTGGGGAATATTAAAATGAAGGAAATATGAAGAAAGGGGCTAAAATGGACAATTTCTTAAAAATATCCGAGAAGGCTCGCAGCCTTCTATTTATAGGGGGAGGCTTCTGATCGGACGGCTGAGAAGCTCCCAGGTGGCAGCAGATCCGAAGGGGGCAGATGGCTTCGCACGTGGGCTGCGCATGCGAGGGCCTCGCTAAAAAGTAGTTTATCAAAAACTCACTTTTTACGATATTCGGCACCGTGCCGGTTTTGTCGCGAAACTTCGACAGGTCATAACTTCTTCGTTATAACTCGGATTTTGGTATTCTTTATATATCCGTAATCCTTGTCACGACCACTACAACTTTCTTAATAGATATTGGCTTTATCTAATATTTATTTTTGACGCTCATTTTTATTTTTAATTAATTAAACCCTAATAATTAAGCATAAAACACATAATATTCACATAATTCCTTTTCATTTCTTCAAAATGAGTTACAAAGGTTAACCTAGACTATCACATCAATATTAATGCCTAGCCTAGAAACACGAGCATTACAATTCTCTCCCCCTTAGGATGATTCCGTCCCCGGAATCACACATCAACAAACAACTGCGGGTAGCGAATCATCATGTCACTCTCCGTTTCCTAGGTGAGATTTGGCCCATTCGTATGTTTCCAGCGCACAAGCACTAAATCAACCATCATGCGTCGCAACTTCTTAGTCTTACGGTCAACGATTTCCTCCGGTTCTTCCATCAACCTCTTGTTTTCATCCAACCTTAATTCAGAAATGGGAATTATGTCGGGCACATCTCCCGTGAACTTTCTCAAATAACACAAATGAAAGGTGTTATGAATACCCTCCAGTTCTTCCGGTAATTCTACCTTGTAATCTTGATTCCCGATCCTCTGAAGAACTTTAAATGGTCTAATAAACCTTGGACTCAATTTTCCCCTTTTACCAAATCTTATAAGTCCCTTCCACATCGAGACTTTAAGTAAAACCGAATCTCCAACTTCGAAGGATATCGGTTGTCTTTTCTTGTCAGCATAACTCTTTTGACAATCTTGAGCAGCTAACATCCTCTCCCTAATTATTTTCAACTTTTCAGCAGTCTGATGGACTATTTCAGGTCCCATAAACTGCTTTTCCCCAGCTTCCAGCCAATATGACGGCGTTCGACACTTTTCTCCATACAAAGCGTGATAAGGTGCCATCTTGATGCTTGAGTGCAAACTATTATTATAGGAAAATTCTACTAGAGGTAAGTGTTCATCCCAGTTACCTTGGAATTCCAGGGTACATGCTCTCAGCATATTCTCCAATGCTTGAATTGTTCGTTCACTGTGACCATCAGTTTGTGGATGGTAAGTTGTATTCAAACACAACTTGGTACCCAATTCCACCTATAGACTCCTCCAAAACCTTGAGGTAAAACGGCTGTCACGATCGGATACAATCGTTAATGAAACACCGTGAAGCTTCACAATTTCCTTCACGTAAGAATTTGCAAGTTTATCCATAGACCATTTCTCTTTGGCTGCTATGAAATGCGCACTCTTAGTGAAGCGATCAACGACCACCCAAATCATGTCGTGACCGTTCCTTGTTCTGGGCAGTTTAGTCACAAAATCCATGGTAATATCTTCCCATTTACCCATGCGTACAGGCAAAGGTTCTAAACTCCCATACGGTTTCTGATGTTGTGCCTTAACCCTAGCACAAGTTACACACTCGGCCACATACTTAGCAACATCGAGCTTCATCGTCGCCCACCAGTAATAGGGTTTTAGATCCCTATACATTATTGTACCGCCGGGATGAATCGAGTACATGGTCTTGTGAGCTTCTTCCATCAGAAGATCTCTTACTCCTCCCATCTTAGGTACCCAAATCCTACCTTTGAATACCTTCAGTCCTTGACCGTTTGTATCAAACACCAACGTTTTATCCCAAATGTTCTTCCTTTCGGTGATTTTTCTCTAAAGCTTCCTCCTGAGCTTTCTTTATACTTTCCACAATCGTCGGGACAACTTCAATTCTCAACGCTCTTGGCCTTTTCTTCTCAAGATTTACCTTCCGACTGAGAGCATCAGCAACAACATTTGCTTTACCAGGGTGGTAAAGTATCTCACAGTCGTAGTCCTTGAGTAACTCTAGCCAGCGCCGTTGCCTCATGTTCAATTCCTTCTGATTAAAGAGATATTGAAGACTCTTATGATCAGTGAAAAGTTTGCATTTAGTACCATAAGGATAGTGCCTCCCTATCTTTAAGGCGAATACTACCACTTCCAACTCCAGATCATGAGTGGGGTAGTTCTTTTCATGCTCCTTTAATTGCCTCAATGCATACGCTGTCACTTTATCCCTTTGGGTCAGAACACAACCTAACCCAACTTCTTTAACAACGAACGCGATACTTCTATTGATCGCTTTTATCATCCTTTACTTCAATTTGGCTTAAGTCAACTGCTACATCGAACTTGGTTCTCTGAACCACGTAACAAACTCATCGTAGTCGGACTCAATTTGATATGACCACTAGGGTCGGAATAACAATCATCTTCTTAGTCATTACCGAAACGATGGTAACGACAGACTAGAATAAGACGGAATCAATTACTAGTTCCTTGGTAACCTTGTGACCTTCCCTGATCCAAGTGTGAGTCATGTGCTTCCAGTAGTATAGATCTCTACTACTATTCACACCTACTCACACTCGTCCCAAGTACTGTCTCGCAGTCCCCAAGTCCTAAAATCACAAAATAATTTAACACATACGAATGTGTCCAATTAATCCTAAAATTTTCCTAGACTCTACTAGGACTTCTTCCATGCGTATCTTCAATCATCAATTCTACTTCAACTTGGTTGGTGATGCAAATTCCAGACGATGGGACAACTTCAAGAATTACACCAACCATTCCATCATCCTGCCAATCGAAGGTGTACTTCAGACGTACCGTACCCCTCTAAACGTTCCGTTATTTTATCAGACATATTCTAAAGGCAAGACACCACCCTTACAATATATTCTAATAGGTATCATTCACTATCATAAGCTTTTCATTTCCTCCATCTATTCAATTCTCTACAAGTCTTCACCATAATGTTTTGTACACCCAAGCAGACGTTCGGTGTATTGGGCGAGAACTTAAGATAGGAAAGCTTTATTTACGAGAGACATATAAATCTCCTTATCACTTCGAAACGTTTACATGTTAGTTCTAATCTCGTAATCATAGGCTTAGAATCCTACACACATAAGGTTTCCAGATCCGGTCGGCAACAGACCATAGATCCGAACAAATAATAGCATATAAGGCATCCTTATAGCTATAACATAAAATATTTAACACATAAAACATTTTAGGCATCCTTCCTAAAATAAACTAGTGCTCGTGTCTAAAATATAGCAGACACTCATCTCACAATCCTCGCTTAGCATTCTAAGTTTAAGTCTAGAAATCCTACAAATTCCTAGTTCGCTTAAACTAATGCTCTGATACCAACTGTGACATCCCCAAATTCACGGCCAGAAAAGACCAATTTCGTTTATGCTTTTTAAAATAAAATCAGAGTAAACCCTTTTAAAAGATGTTGCGGAATTTGTTCCCAAAACAAAACATGATAAAAGTTTATCAAAACCTTTCTTTAAGATATATATAATTTCCTTTTATATCAAAACCTCGGGATGTCATGTTCCGATGCAGATCAAAAGCATAAACAAGACATTATAAGCCTTACAACAGTTATTTACAATTACTGGCCTATAATCCATAAATCATTCATCATCATCCGACTATGCTTGGAGTCCACTACCTGTAATATAAAAAAAAGTTGAGTGGGTCAGGCTTGGAAGCCTGGTGAGCATATAGGGTTTTCAACCCACAATAAATAAATTTATTATGCTTAAACATCAAACAATCAACCCAATTACCCAATCTCCATTATCTTATTTATTTCTTAAGGATTTACCCTAAGAATAAACTATGACTCATTCCTAAGGATTCATCCTAAGGAATAGGCACGAAGTCCATCGCTGCCCAAGGTTTATACTACAAGCACTAACAACGTCGATCCCCATATACTGATCCTATACAGTGATCTTACTAGATCTGGCCTAAAGGATCGATATGAACAACCAACTAACGAAACTGCTTCCGAAATTCCCTAGCAGCAAACAAGGATCGAAGAAGACATCAAATGAATGGAATAAGTTTAACGTCGAACCTTCGTTCGTAAAAGAAAGAACCACAAGACAATTAAGTCAGGGGTAGTTATTAATGTCTAGGCTGTGGTGTGAATATCGTGAGGTATGTAACCCCCAGACGCACCCTATCCGGCAATGGAATCGCCGACTAATGCCTAGGCTGTGGGTTGAATATCGTGAAGTATATAACCTCCAGACGCGTCCTATCCGGCATCGAGAATGGAAACACTAACTAATGCCTAGGCTGTGGTCTAAATATCGTGAGGTATATAACCTCCAGACGCGTCCTATCCGGCATCGAGAATGGAAACACTGACTAATGCCTAGGCTGTGGTCTGAATATCGTGAGGTATATAACCTCCAGACGCGTCCTATCCGGCATCGAGAATGGAAACACTAACTAATGAAGCTCGTCCGATCACTTCATAAAAGAAACGAAGACTCCAAAGCTCTTCAAAATAAAAGTATAGGGAAAATACTAATAAAGTACTCCCGTACGCTCCCGTACCCCGAGACATAATAGTGTCAAAAAGAAGAACTATCGGATGAACACATAGTTCAAAAGCACCTAATGAACATATAGTTCGAGAACACCTTATGAACATATAGTTCAAACATACCTACCGATTACGAGTCTGCTAACGTTCCACTGGACTATCTAAAATAGTTTGTGGCCGTTGTCTATACTCTGCTAGATGACTAGATCATCTTAAACATCGATACCTCTCATCACTTTTTATTTCATCACACATCATCTAATTCATCTACCCATGTTTTACCTAACATATTTGTAGATAAAAATACATATACAGTTTAAAACTTGTATAAAACATCTATTCAACAGTCACCTTAAATAAACAATTAATATAATTACACATAGCACGTATTTTAAAGAAAATACTTCATATATATGTGTAAGGTGAAAGTGACTATACACTCACTTGATTTAACGATAACCGGGCAGCACTTCGTTGCCTAAAACGACCGTTTCTAATACAACCTGGAGTTTTATTGAGAAACCGGGCTTTGCGAGGGTCGGGCTTCGAAACCGAAAAGATAAATTTTTCGGGCTTCGCGGGCACTTCGTGGCGTATTCCGGGGGTTATAATCGATACCGGGGCTTTGAGGAATATTAAAATGAAGGAAATATGAAGAAAGGGGCTAAAATGGACAATTTCTTAAAAATATCCGAGAAGGCTCGCAGCCTTCTATTTATAGGGGGAGGCTTCAGATCGGACGGCTGAGAAGCTCCCAGGTGGCAGCAGATCCGAAGGGGGCAGATGGCTTCGCACGTGGGCTGCGCATGCGAGGGCCTCGCTGGCAGCTCCTGATTGGACTGAAGTACGGGTCCGACGAGGGGGGGGGGGGGGGTCTGTGGCACCTTGCGAAGCTCGGATGCACGAGGAAAGGGGTACGCGTCGCATTTCTACTGGACCACTTCGGATGGCTTCTCCGGTTCGGATGACTCAGCAGAATTTTGGACATGCGTCGGATGCGAGGCGAGGACACGTGGCCGAAATCCACGTATGCGAGATTTCTCGGTTTTGACAATATTTCTCGATTTTCGCGCCAAAACTTCTAAAATCCATAACTTTCGCATACTAGCTCCGTTTTTGACGTTCTTTATATGCACGCATAGGTAAAATTACACTCTACAACTTTCGTTTAGACTTCGTCGGCTAATTTTGATTTAATTTTTATATTATTATTTTTAACAGATCGGGACAGGAAATCCGTTAAAAATTCATAACTTCTTCATCCGACGTCCGTTTTCGTCTGTCTTTTTACCGTTGTGCTACTATTGACGAGACCTTCGATTCTCGTTTAGGTCATGTCGGCTAAAAATCACTCGATCTAAAATTCGAGTCTTTTAGCTGTCTACTGCTAAGCCGAAACTTAGAAACATCATAACTTTCTCATACGAAGTCAGATTTGGGCGTTCTTTTATACCTACTGTCGGTTTAACGAACACTACAACTTTCGTTTAGATCACTAAGGCTAAAAAATAGTTTATCAAAAACTCACTTTTTACGATATTCGGCACCGTGCCGGTTTTGTCGCGAAACTTCGACAGGTCATAACTTCTTCGTTATAACTCGGATTTTGGTATTCTTTATATATCCGTAATCCTTGTCACGACCACTACAACTTTCTTAATAGATATCGACTTTATCTAATATTTATTTTTGACGTTCATTTTTATTCTTAATTAATTAGACCCTAATAATTAAGCATAAAACACATAATATTCACATAATTCCTTTTCATTTCTTCAAAATGAGTTACAAAGGTTAACCTAGACTATCACATCAATATTCATGCCTAGCCTAGAAACACGGACATTACAATTCTCTTCCCCTTAGGATGATTCTGTCCCTGGAATCACACATCAACAAACAACTGCGGGTAGCGACTCATCATGTCACTCTCCGTTTCCCAGGTAAGATTTGGCCCATTCGTATGTTTCCAGCGCACAAGCACTAAATCGACCATCATGCGTCGCAACTTCTTAGTCTTACGGTCAACGATTGCCTCCGGTTCTTCCACCAACCTCTTGTTTTCATCCAACCTTAATTCAGAAATGGGAATTATGTCGGGCACATCTCCCATGAACTTTCTCAAATAACACACATGAAAGGTGTTATGAATACCCTCCAGTTCTACCGGTAATTCTAGCTTGTAAGCTTGATTCCCGATCCTCTGAAGAACTTTAAATGGTCTAATAAACCTTGGACTCAATTTTCCCCCTTTACCAAATCTTATAAGTCCCTTCCACGGCGAGACTTTAAGTAAAACCGAATCTCCAACTTCGAAGGATATCGGTTCTCTTTTCTTGTCAGCATAACTCTTTTGACGATCTTGAGCAGCTAACATCCTCTCCCTAATTATTTTAAACTTTTCAGCAGTCTGATGGACTATTTCAGGTCCCATAAACTGCTTTTCCCCAGCTTCCAGCCAACATGACGGCGTTCGACACTTTTCTCCATACAAAGCGTGATAAGGTGCCATCTTGATGCTTGAGTGCAAACTATTATTATAGGAAAATTCTACTAGAGGTAAGTGTTCATCCCAGTTACCTTGGAATTCCAGGGTACATGCTCTCAGCATATCCTCCAATGTTTGAATTGGTCGTTCGCTCTGAGCATCGGTTTGTGGATGGTAAGTTGTATTCAAACACAACTTAGTACCCAATTCCGCTTATAGACTCCTCCAAAACCTTGAAGTAAAACGGCTGTCACGATCGGATACAATCGTTAATGAAACACCGTGAAGCCTCACAATTTCCTTCACGTAAGAATTCGCAAGTTTATCCATAGACCATTTCTCTTTGGCTGCTATGAAATGCGCACGCTTAGTGAAGCGATCAACGACCACCCAAATCATGTCGTGACCGTTCCTTGTTCTGGGCAGTTTAGTCACAAAATCCATGGTAATATTTTCCCATTTACCCATGGGTACATGCAAAGGTTCTAAACTCCCATACGGTTTCTGATGTTGTGCCTTAACCCTGGCACAAGTTACACACTCGGCCACATACTTAGCAACATCGAGCTTCATCGTCGCCCACCAGTAATAGGGTTTTAGATCCCTATACATTATTGTACCGCCGGGATGAATCAAGTACATGGT
This sequence comes from Lactuca virosa, assembly GCF_052849685.1. Lineage (NCBI taxonomy): Eukaryota > Viridiplantae > Streptophyta > Magnoliopsida > Asterales > Asteraceae > Lactuca > Lactuca virosa. Next base: position 129,794,163 of record NC_136429.1, read on the forward strand.
CTTGTGAGCTTCTTCCATCAGAAGATCTCTTACTCCTCCCATCTTAGGTACCCAAATCCTACCTTTGAATACCTTCAGTCCTTGACCGTTTGTATCAAACACCAACGTTTTATCCCAAACGTTCTTCCTTTCGGTCATTTTTCTCTAAAGCTTCCTCCTGAGCTTTCTTTATACTTTCCACAATCGTCGGGACAACTTCAATTCTCAACGCTCTTGGCCTTTTCTTCTCAAGATTTACCTTCCGACTGAGAGCATCAGCAACAACATTTGCTTTACCAGGGTGGTAAAGTATCTCACAGTCGTAGTCCTTGAGTAACTCTAGCCAGCGCCGTTGCCTCATGTTCAATTCCTTCTGATTAAAGAGATATTGAAGACTCTTATGATCAGTGAAAAGTTTGCATTTAGTACCATAAGGATAGTGCCTCCCTATCTTTAAGGCGAATACTACCACTGCCAACTCCAGATCATGAGTGGGGTAGTTCTTTTCATGCTCCTTCAATTGCCTCAATGCATACGCTATCACTTTATCCCTTTGGGTCAGAACACAACCTAACCCAACTTCTTTAACAACGAACGCGATACTTCTATTGATTGCTTTGATCATCCTTTACTTCAATTCGGCTTAAGTCAACTGATATATCGAACTTGGTTCTCTGAACCACGTAACAAAATCATCGTAGTCGGACTCAATTTGATATGACCACTAGGGTCGGAATAACAATCATCTTCTTAGTCATTACCGAAACGATGGTAACGACAGACTAGAATAAGACGGAATCAATTACTAGTTCCTTGGTTACCTTGTGACTTTCCCTGATCCAAGTGTGAGTCCTGTGCTTCCAGTAGTATAGATCTCTACTACTATTCACACCTACTCATACTCGTCCCAAGTACTGTCTCGCAGTCCCCAAGTCCTAAAATCACAAAACAATTTAACACATACGAATGTGTCCAATTAATCATAAAATTTTCCTAAACTCTACTAAGACTTCTTCCATGCGTATCTTCAATCATAAATTTTACTTCAACTTGGTTGGTGATGGAAATTCCAGACGATGGGACAACTTCAAGAATTACACCAACCATTCCATCATCCTGCCAATCGAAGGTGTATTTCAGACGTACCGTACCCCTCTAAACGTTCCGTTATTTTATCAGACATATTCTAAAGGCAAGACACCACTCTTACGATATCTTTTGATAGGTATCATTCACTATAATAAGCTTTTCATTTCCTCCATCTATTCAATTCTCTAGAAGTCTTCACCATAATGTTTTGTACACCCAAGCAGACGTTCAGTGTATTGGGCGAGAACTTAAGATAGGAAAGCTTTATTTACGAGAGACGTATAAATCTGCTTATCACTTCGAAACGTTTACATGTTAGTTCTAATCTCGTAATCATACGCTTAGAATCCTACAGACATAAGGTTTCCAGATCCGGTCGGCAACAGACCATAGATTCGAAAAAATAATAGCATATAAGGCATCCTTATAGCTATAACATAAAATATTTAACACAGAAAACATTTTAGGCATCCTTCCTAAAATAAACTAGTGCTCGTGTCTAAAATATAGCAGACACTCATCTCACAATCATCGCTTAGCATTCTAAGTTTAAGTCTAGAAATCCTACAAATTCCTAGTTCGCTTAAACTAATGCTCTAATACCAACTGTGACATCCCCAAATTCACGGCCAGAAAAGACCGATTTCGTTTATGTTTTTTAAAATAAAATCAGAGTAAACCCTTTTAAAAGATTTTGAGGAATTTGTTCCCAAAACAAAACATGATAAAAGTTTACCAAAACCTTTCTTTAAGATATATATAATTTCCTTTTATATCAAAACCTCGAGATGTCATGTTCCGATGCAGATCAAAAGCATAAACAAGACATTATAAGCCTTACAACAGTTATTTACAACTACTGGCCTATAATCCATAAATCACTCATCATCATCCGACGATGCTCGGGGTCCACTATCTGTAATATAAAAAAAAGCTGAGTGGGTCAGGCTTGGAAGCCTGGTGAGCATATAGGGTTTTCAACCCACAATAAATAAATTTATTATGCTTAAACATCAAACAATCAACCCAATTACCCAATCCCCATTATCTTATTTATTTCTTAAGGATTTACCCCAAGAATCAACTATCACTCATTCCTAAGGATTCATCCTAAGGAATAGGCACGAAGTCCATCGCTGCCCAAGGTTTATACTACAAGCACTAACAATGACGATCCCCACATACTGATCCTATACAATGATCTTACTAGATCTAGCCTAAAGGATCGATATGAACAACCAACTAACGAAACTGCTTCAGAAATTCCCTAGCAGCAAACGAGGATCGAAGAAGACATCAAATGAATGGAATAAGTTTAAGCACGAACCTTCGTTCGTAAAAGAAAGAACCACAAGACAATTAAGTCAGGGGTAGTTATTAATGCCTAGGCTGTGGTCTGAATATCGTGAGGTATGTAAGCCCCAGACACACCCTATCCGGCAATGGAAACACTGACTAATGCCTAGGCTGTGGTCTAAATATAGTGAGGTATATAACCTCCAGACGCGTCATATCCGGCATCGAGAATGGAAACACTGACTAATGCCTAGGCTGCGGTCTGAATATCGTGAGGTATATAACCTCCAGACGCGTCCTATCTGGCATCGAGAATGGAAAGACTGACTAATGCCTAGGCTGTGGTCTGAATATCCTGAGGTATATAACCTCCAGACGCGTCCTATCCGGCATCGAGAATGGAAACACTGACTAATGAAGCTCGTCTGATCACTTCATAAAAGAAACGAAGACTCCAAAGCTCTTCAAAATAAAAGTATAGGGAAAATACTAATAAAGTACTCCCGTACGCTCCCGTACCCCGAGACATAATAGTGTCAAAAAGAAGAACTATCGGATGAACACATAGTTCAAAAACACCTAATGAACATATAGTTCGAGAACACCTTATGAACATATAGTTCAAACATACCTACCGATTACGAGTCTGCTAACGTTCCACTGGACTATCTAAAATAGTCTGTGGCCGTTGTCTATACTCTGCTAGATGACTAGATCATCTTAAACATCGATACCTCTCATCACTTTTTATTTCATCACACATTATCTAATTCATCTACCCATGTTTTACCCAACATATTTTTAGATAAAAATACATATACAGTTTAAAACTTGTATAAAACATCTATTCAACAGTCACCTTAAATAAACAATTAATATAATTACACATAGCACGTATTTTAAAGAAAATACTTCATATATATGTGTAAGGTGAAAGTGACTATACACTCACTTGATTTAACGATAACCGGGCAGCACTTCGTTGCCTAAAATGATCGTTTCTAATAAAACCGGGAGTTTTATTGAGAAACCGGGCTCTGCGAGGGTCGGGCTTCGAAACCGAAAAGATAAATTTTTCGGGCTTCTCGGGCACTTCGTGGCGTATTCCGGGGGTTATAATCGATATCGGGGCTTTGGGGAATATTAAAATGAAGGAAATATGAAGAAAGGGGCTAAAATGGACAATTTCTTAAAAATATCCGAGAAGGCTTGCAGCCTTCTATTTATAGGGGGAGGCTTCTGATCGGACGGCTGAGAAGCTCCCAGGTGGCAGCAGATCCGAAGGGGGCAGATGGCTTCGCACGTGGGCTTCCGCATGCGAGGGCCTCGCTGGCAGCTCCTGATTGGACCGAAGTCCGGGTCCGACGAGGGGGGGGGGGTATGTGGCACCCTGCGAAGCTCGGATGCACGAGGAAAGGGGCACGCGTCGCATTTCTACTGGACCACTTTGGATGGCTTCTCCGGTTCGGATGACTCAGCAGAATTTTGGACACGCGTCGGATGCGAGGCGAGGACACGTGGCCGAAGTCCACGTATGCGAGATTTCTAGGTTTTGACAATATTTCTCGATTTTCGTGCCAAAACTTCTAAAATCCATAACTTTCGCATACTAGCTCCGTTTTTGACGTTCTTTATATGCACGCGTAGGTAAAATTACGCTCTACAACTTTCGTTTAGACTTCGTCGGCTAATTTTGACTTTAATTTTTATATTATTATTTTTAACAGACCGGGACAGGAAATCCGTTAAAAATTCATAACTTCTTCATCTGACGTCCGTTTTCGTCTGTCTTTTTTCCGTTGTGCTACTATTGACGAGACCTTCGATTCTCGTTTAGGTCGTGTCGGCTAAAAATCACTCGATCTAAAATTCGAGTTTTTTAGCTGTCTACTGCTAAGCCGAAACTTAGAAACATCATAACTTTCTCATACGAAGTCAGATTTGGGCGTTCTTTTATACCTACTCTCGGTTTAACGAACACTACAACTTTTGTTTAGATCACTAAGGCTAAAAAGTAGTTTATCAAAAACTCACTTTTTACGATATTCGGCACCGTGCCGGTTTTGTCGCGAAACTTCGACAGGTCATAACTTCTTCGTTATAACTCGGATTTTGGTATTCTTTATATATTCGTAATCCTTGTCACGACCACTACAACTTTCTTAATAGATATCGGCTTTATCTAATATTTATTTTTGACGCTCATTTTTATTCTTAATTAATTAAACCCTAATAATTAAGCATAAAACACATAATATTCACATAATTCCTTTTCATTTCTTCAAAATGAGTTACAAAGGTTAACCTAGACTATCACATCAATATTAATGCCTAGCCTAGAAACACGGGCATTACAGTTCTGGACGAGTTCGTAAAAAAGGATGGACCAACTGTTACATATGGAGCTAATGGAAAGGGAGCTACAAAGGGATATGGCACTATTAAATGCAAATTTGTTATATTCAATAATGTTTAATACGTAAATGGTCTTCAACATAATCTCATCTTAATCAGCCAATTGTGTGATGTTGACTATGAAGTTCATTTCAACAAGAAGGAAGGAAATGTTGTTGATCAGAATAATGTCATTGTACTGACTGCAAACCGACAGAATGACATCTATGTTTTGGACATGTTTTCTATTGAGAATTCTCTTCGACGTTGTTTCTTCGCTCGTGCTCAATCTCATCTGAACTGGTTGTGGCACAAGAGACTATCTCACTTGAACTTCAAGAACATATCAAAGATTTCCGAGAATCAGCTTGTGCGAGGAATTCCTAAAATGCAGTTTGTTACAGATAAACTATGTTCAACGTGTGAAAGAGGGAAGAAAACTAAGTCTTCCTTCAAGCCAAATTCATGTTCCTCCATCAACTAATCATTTCATCTTCTCCACATGGATCTTTTTAGACGGTTCCAGTTAAGTCGAGATCTGGAATGAAGTTCACCCTTGTCATCGTAGATGAATGTTCAAGATTTACATGGATGATCCTTTTGAGAAAGAAAAATCATGCTACTAATGAAATCATTTCTCTCATCAAACAATGAGAAGTTCTTTGTGACCATAAAGTCAAACAATTACGTATTGATCATGGCATTGAATTCAGAAAGTCCTCTCTATAATATTTTTGCTCAAATTCAAGAATTTCTCAAAATTTATTTTCCATTAGAACCCCTCCCCCAACAAAATGGCATTGTTGAAAGACAAAATCAGACTCCCATTGAAGCTGGGCGAACTATGGTTGTTTAAGTTGGTCTTCCTCTATCCTTTTGGGTTGAAGCTGTCAACACAGCTTGTTACACTCAAACCGCTCCATCATTGTAAAGCATCATGGTAAAACCGCCAATGATTTTTTTAAGGGAAGAAAACCTGACATTTCTTACTTTCATGTATTTGGATTTATCTGCTACATTTTGAATCATAGAGATCAGTGCTCAAAGTTCGAAGCTAAAGTTGATGAAGGAGTGTTTCTAGGGTACTCTAGTGTGTCAAAGGCTTTCAGGTTATTCAATCTTTCAAGCCAAACTATTGAGGAAACTGATCATGTCATATTCGATGAAGATTCATTCATCCATGACCGGATTGATCATCCGTCTTCCATTATAAGTGAGATCACTCTCAGTCCATCTGACCCTGTTCCTGAGTTTTTATGGAATGTCACTGAGCATGTTGTTCCTAATATTGATCAAATTATCAATTCCCATTTTGACTCTGAAGATCAGGTTTTCGTCTCTGAAGAAGTTGAGTCATCCAATTCCTCAATTTAGGAAGAATCAGTTTCAAATAATGTGAACGAAAATTCTATTCCTAGAATTCTTCGAGATCATCATGAATCTCAAATCATTGGAGATGTCAATTCTAGGATTCTCACTCGCACCAGAGTCAGCAGTAACTTTTGCATGTTTGTGAACTTTGTCTCAATGATCGAACCAAATAATTTTGTTGATGCTTTCAAAGACGCTGACTAGATCAATGCTATGAAAAATGAGCTGAATGAGTTTGAACGTCATCGAGTGTGGACTCTAGTCCCTAGGCCTCAATGAAGGACTATTATTGGTACTCGTTCGGTGTTCGGGAACAAGATGCATGAAGATGGGATTGTTATTAGAAACAAGGCAAGACTTGTGGCCCAAGGATTTTGTCATCTGGAAGGTTTCGACTATGATGAAACCTTCGCCCATGTAGCTAGACTTGCAACAATCCGTTTGTTTCTTTCTTTTGCCTCATTCAAGAACTTCAAAGTCTATCAAATGAATGTAAAGACATCCTTATTACATGGGACTATTAAAGAAGTTTTTCTAAAACAACCTCCATGGTTTGAAAGTGAGGAATTTCCTAATCATGTATATCATCTTGATAGATTTGTCTATGGTTTGAGTAGGCACCCAGGGCATGGTATGTAACATTGGTTAGTTATCTTCTTAAGAGTTGATACAAACAAGGAAATTTTGATAACACTCTGTACATCAAGCAATCAGGATCTCATATCATCCTTTCTTAAGTGCATGTTGATTATAATTTTCGGATCCACTGATGAAAGCTGAGTTCTGAGTTCGCTGAGGTTATGGCCAAGAAATTTGAAATGAGTATGTTGGGTGAAATAACATTCTTTTTAGGTTTACAGGTCAAACAACTCACTGATGGAATCTTTTTCTATCAAGCTAAATCCATTGCAGACATATTGAAGAAGTTTGGTCTTTCTTATAGCAAACCAGCAAAGACTCCAATGTCTTCATCATTGTCTATCTCTACTGATCCAATTGGCACTGATGTGAATGCAAATTTGTATCAAGGAATAATAGGATCACTGATCTATCTTACTGCTAGTCACCTTGACATTATGTTCGCCACCATATTATGTGCTCGTTATCAATCCCGTCGTAAGGAATCTCATCTTCTCGCTGTAAAAAGGATCTTTAATTACTTAAAACATACACCCAATCTTGGGTAATGGTATCCTCCTGACTCCAAGTTTAAGCTGGTAGGATACACTGACTTGGGTCATGGTGGGTGTGGGATTGATCGAAAAAGTACTTCAGGGGGAGCTCAAATGCTAGGAAATAGACTAGTGAGCTGGTCCAACAAGAAGGAGACGTTAGTTGCTTGATATGCCGTTGAAGCTGAATATGTATCCGCTGGAAGATGTTGTGCTCAGATTCTTTGGATTCAAAACCAGCTTCAATATTATGGTCTGAACTTCACAAAGACTCTTATTGGCTACAACAACACCAGTATCATCCAAATGATTCAAAATCATGTGCAACATTTTAAGTCCGAGCACATCAACATCCGTCATCATTTCATCAGGGACATAGTTCAAATGGGCAAAGTGGAATTATTCTACATTCCATCCACTGCTTAATTGGCTGACATTTTCACTAAGGCATTGGATGAGAAGACCTTGAATAAATTTATTGCTGATCTCATAAAGATTTCAACGACTTAATTATTTTTTTGGCTTGCTTTGAAAAACCTTGCTTTTACTCGCTTTCTTAAAAAAAATACAAAAACAAGTACTTATTTTATCTTGCTTTCAAAGAAGCTTACATAGCTTGATAAATTTCTATATCCAATGTTTACAAGTGCTTTATTCTCTCTTTATTCTTTTCTTTAGGTTTGTCAATATTTAATCTACAATTTATCTACATCTCTTCCTTCTACATTTAGAAAGAGCAGGGACTGTGCAGAATGTTCTGAATGATATGGTTGTTGAGGAGAATGTTGTCATCATGTCTTCTTCTTGTTGACAATGCCCACTTTCTCCTCTACTCACTTTTATGGATGCAAAACCCTCCATCAATACAATGAGTCTTACTTTCATCTACTGACTCATAATTTGATAAAACATCGAGTGCACTCATGTTGATCTTGTCAACTAGATGGTTTCACAGATTAGGGCCCATTAACTTGTTGGTTACAAAGATTGGTTCTTGTTCTTCTCTTGTTCTTGGTGAACATGAAGGTTGGAATCTATCTGCAAAACCTCAATGGTTAAAGACATCTTCTTTCTTGGTTTGTTGTGAATTGTGCTTTATATTGATGTATTTGATTTTGCTTGTGTATTATTTTATAGACAATGTTAAAGGGGAGATTTCTTGCAGAAAGGAAACTGATTCATGAGCTTTTAAAACACGAGATTTTCTAGCATCAGTTTTATGATTCTTCTGAAAAGGTCTAAATATTGATTCTCTGAAAAAAGATGTATATTCATTTTTAACTATTCATCGGTTGGCCATCTCTTTCTTTCTTATCCTCTTACCATTATTGTTATGTACCATATTAAATGAATTGATGGTGACTTTTAAATTCTAGACTGAAACTTAACTTTATGATACAGAAAATGAACCACTTCTTGTTGACAAGTTTACACTGTTATGATTCATGCTGATTATACCTCAACGTTATTGAAACATTCCATTCTTTCCTTACTCTTCTTTATAAAACTTTACCTGTGATATACCACACACAGATAAAAGTTTGAAACTCTGTGCCGATGGTTAGTTTGTCTACCATAGGCTATAACACACACCAATCCCTTCTTGCCCTTAAATTCTTCATAAAAGCCTTCTGATTCAGTGTAACATACCATACGCTGATGAGAGCTTGAAATTTGTGCCAATGGTTAAGTTATATACTGTAGCTTATCACATGCACCAATCCATTCTATCCTTACTTTCTTCTTTAGAATTTTATGATTCAGCGTATGAAACAAGATGCCTATGAGAATTCGAAAAAATCTATGCCGATGGGTATATCACATCCCGTGATGTACTACATGCACCTACCCTTTCTCTCCCAACAACTATTCTATTAAAGAATTTTATGATTCACTGTATTAGCCATACATTAATAAAACGTTGAGACTCTATGCCGATGGGTAAATGTCGTACCAGAATGTATTACACGCATCATCCCACTATCGCCCTTTATTAAAGAAGCTGATGAGCATATGACCTTATTCTCTAGTATTTGGATGTGAACGAGGAAGCAAACCATTTCGAAACTAATCGCAGTCTCTAGTCTTTAATGCAAACAAGGAAGTGAACCATTTCAGAACTAATCACAACGTAGCACAACCAATTGATGTTTTCATTTTCAGGTGGAGAAAATTTTAAAGAAATTGTTTTGACATCATCAGATAAGGGAGATTGTAAGGTCACACCTTATGATCTAATGAGTCAAACACTTCACGTTGATCACCATCACCAACCCCAATTTATTAGTGTCAGCATGAATTTTGTAATCTAAGTAATCTTTGTATATTAGACAGTTATTCGTTGTATATGTAGAATAGATATCTGATCTGTCATCTTAGTGATTAGGATAAGAACTTCAGTGAAATAGGTATACATCCCCAAAACAGTTGGATATTAGTCATTGTAATCATATATAATCAACCTTAGGGTGGAACCCTAAGGTAATTCTTTGTGCTGTCTTTGTGACCTTATTCTCTTTTTGAGAACCCTTATTTCTTAGTGAAAGCATCATTGTGATTATACATGTTCTTCAGTTTTCTGTTTAATCTTTGCTTTGTTTATTTGTTCTTTGTTATTCATACTTGAGTGTATCCGATCGATACAAACCTTAAATGGATTTTTGGAAACAATGTTTTATATGATATATGGGTTATTAAATGGTTTAGAAAAATGTAAATTTTTATTATGTTTTTTGGGATGTTACAAGTTGGTATCAGAGCCTTGGTTTGATAGAATTGGATGAACACTTGTAGGATTCTAGACTCAAACTTAGGATCTGCAAAATATTTTTCAAAACTAACCTTAAAAGGACCAACAAAAAGGATGTGATGTGTATAATCAGCCGGAGCCAAGGAAAGTATTCCCCAAGATAACCACACTTGTTCTGTGAATTGATGACACAATAGCATTGCATGCTAGTTGTAGGCTAAGGATCTTCAGGAATTGCATGATAGAACTGCCTGATTTATGATGTCTGATAGCATAGGAGAATTTCTTGATATGCTATATGGAACTGACATTATTATTTTGGTTGCTTAGTGTGTACACCATAGTTTTACATAACTAAGATTTTATAGCCTGAGAATGTTTGATTTAGCCTTATTTCTTGTTCCTTGATCTGTTGTAGCCTTAGGGTTGAACCAAGTATTCGAATGCCTATCGAATCCAGTGTTATGTACGACTAGCATGCACAAGCGGCTGCAGGGTCAGTGGAAGTTTCATGAGTGAGTAGGATTTGTAGAAGACAAACATAAGAAATTATTAGCCACTCTTGATAGAGTGATTATATGATGTATGCGTGTCCTAGTATTTAGGTTTGGCGTTCGGGTGGTCCCTGAAGATCTTTTGAGACAAATATAGGTAGATGTGCAAGGTAGTATGGGCCCATACTACTGGAAGCATAGGACCAATATGCGTATCAAGGAAGTTGCGAACCCCGAGGATTCAGTGATCCTGTAATGTTGTAATAGTATGAACTGTGACTTTTTTTTTGATGTATTCCGATTTGTTTTTTAGTATGCCGATCACTAGAGGTTCTGAATCAGGAGCTGACGGCCCGGAGAGGCCAAGATTAACTGACAATGAGATTCGTGAGATGATGACCACTCAGGTGACCATGTATGTTAGGGAGGCAATCACATAGATGTTTAGGTCTATGAAGACCGCGATGATTGAGTTTTTTGATGAGAGATACACCGTTTTTACAGAGGTTGCTGTTGTTGCAGCCACTGCAGTTGTTACTGCTGCGGGTCTCCAGGGGAGAGGGATGGTTTAGTATCGGGAGTTTAGCGACATGAAGCACCCAAAGTTCAATGGGGTGAAGGACCCGATTGTTGCTATGATGTGGTTATCTGATGTGGAAGGTTTTTTCTTTACTTGATCGTGCCAAGAGGACCAAAACATCATGTTTGCCTTGAACCTTCTTCGTTTGGTGGAAAAGGACTGGTGGAAGTTGGTGACCGGTGCTTATTCTCATGTGGAGAAGGCCGTAGTGACATGGGAGAAGTTTACAGAGATGATCTGTTCTGAGCATTTTCCGTTGGTGGAGAGGGAGAGATTAGCCCAAGAGTATTTGTCGCTGAAGCAGATGACATAGTCAGTGACATAGATCACTAAGATGTTCAACGAGAGATCCCCTTTCTGCCCCAAGTATGTTGCTTCGGAGCAGGTCCATATGTCCTGTTACTTGAGCATGCTCAAGACGGAGATCCATGAGTTTAGATCGACACAGAGATATAGCTCTCTTTCTGAGCTGCAGCCTTTTGCTCGAAGGAGATAGATTGAGATTGAGACCCAGACCACAGAGAAGAGGCAGACCCCGGTTCAGACTCAGCCAACAGCAAAGCGGTTCAAATCCACTAATTTCCAATTTAGAGGGCATATGGCCGCACTAATGGCAAGTGTGGGAAGGTACATGAGGGTGTATGTCGATCGGCGACTAGGTGCCACAATTATGGAAGGCAGGGCCATTTTACGAGGGTGTGTTGTTAGCTGCAACAACAGACCCCATCTTCGGGAGCTCGTATTTGTTATCATTGTGATTAGGTGGGCCATCTAAAGGCCCAATGTCCTTTACATGCTGCTAGGCCTATACATGCACTGGCCCCATCGACTCTTTGGATCACTGACAGACGCCAAGGGAAAGCTGAGGCCCTGAAGGCCAGGGGTCGTGCTTTTTAGCTCACAGCAGAAGAGGCAAGGGCGGCACCTGACGTCGTTACTGGTATGTTTTCATTTATTATTCTGTCAAGTTATTTCCTGTATGCTTATGATTGTATTTATGTTAGGTACTTTCTTAGTCAATTCCTTGCCTTCTCTTGTGCTTTTTTACTCAGTGCGATTCAGTCCTTTGTATCTCAGTCCTTTAGTAGGGGTTTGGATATGAATCCTGGGGAGTTGGAGTGTCCGTTGCGAGTTTCCATTTCCAACGAACACAGAGTTTCTTCTTCAATTGTTTTTCGAGATTGTACTTTGGAGATATTCAGGGTGTCTTATCCGATTGACTTGATTCCCATCCCTATAAGGGATGTGTGCGTGATTATTGGGATGGATTAGTTGAACAGGTTTGGAGCCATGATCGACTCTGAGCGACAAATGGTGATAGTTCAAACCCCAAGTGGGGGAGAACTGACTATTTATGGTGAGGGTATCATGGTTGGTTCGACATTTTATTCAGCTGCCAGGGCTCTGCAGTATCTTCAACATGGGTGTTTGGGTTATCTCGCTTACGTGGTCGATACTCGAGATGAGGGGGGAGTTTCGGTTTCAGATTTGTCAGTGGTTAGAGAGTTTCTAGATGTATTTTTGGAGGATTTACAAGGTGTGCCTCCCGTGAGGCAGGTGGAGTTCAGGATCGATCTGATTCTCGGTGCGGCCGCAATTGCTAAGGCATCGTATTTCCTCGCACCACCAGAGATGCAGTTGTCCTCTCAGCTTCAAGAGCTGTTGGGCAAGCAGTTTATGCAAACGAACAGTTGTGAAATCCCCAAATTTACAGTCATTTTAAAATTTTTATTTATGCTTATTTTAAAATAGAGTATTTCTTTTGTTGTAGAATTGGTCCCAAAAATATTATTTCAATGTGAGATAATATAAACATTAAACATTTCCGAAGAAATGTTCGATATTGATATATTTTCAAAATTTGGGATGTCATAACTGATACAAAACATAAGCATAAACAGACCTTACATTAATTTACACTAATGGTCTACATGTTTTTTAATCTCTCAGTGTAATGTATCTTCGCATCGACACCTGTGATACAAATAAACTGAGTGGATCAGGTTGAGAAACTCGGTGAGATACATAGGGTTTTCAAGCCACAATAATATAGTTATTTTGTTTATTCACATATTTCGTGTCATACAACTGACCCCATTACCCATCCCCATTTTCTTTATTTATTCTTCACTAAAGATTTATCCTAAGGGCCATCCCTACATCGCATTTCCTTATATGTTTATTGCTAAGGACATTTCCTAAGGATCATCGCCTACGTCGCATAGACAATATTCTTTCGGGGATTTTCTCCCAATACGTGTCAATAAAGGGTTTAGAGTATCATAACATGAATACGTAGTTACTACATCCCCTGAACTCGTAATTCGTTACCTATAGGTTATGAGCCTGTCAGTGTTTCCACTGGGCTATTTAGATTAGTCTGCGGTCGCCATCTATACTCTGGAAGATGACTACATCGCAACATCTCAAGTCAAGGTGAAGGAATCTCCTAGTCATCTCCTATTTATCATCGCCTAGTTATCATTACCTATCTATCATCTCCTATCTACCATCACCTATTGCTACCCAGTACATATTTATAAGTATATAATACTTTTATGATTTAATTAGTTAAATAACATCTCATAATATTTTATCTAACACATAACATTTTCGGCACAAATAATAAGCACATAAAGCATGTAATTATCTAGATACTTCATATCTATATGTAAGATGAAGGTAACTATGCACACACTTGATAAAAGTGGACGACTGACGATTTCGGCGGCGCTTCGCTTTGAGCAATTGACCTTTCCTTTCACGTGACCTAGTATTACTATTACTAAGTCTTAGTCTAACAATTCTAATGATAGTCTAGACCTATCAATCATTCCAATGAATACCGATAGTTCTATCAAATAAGGATCAACCATGCAGGACAGTTGGGAGGCAGAACCATTTTGGCGTGTAGCCTTTCTGAAATCCAACAACCAAGCCAAGATGACCATTCTACTCACCTCTCCTGTAATTAGATCAATCAATATTATAACTTGGAATTAATGATAGTTCTTAATTATAGGTTTTTATAATAACGAATATGACTATAATTAAAAGTTCCACTTCACATAAACTAAGTGTAGCTTAACTTAAAGAAGTTCTTGATGAAAATCGGGAACTAAGCGGCTAGAACACTGACTCGGGATATCCTACTTGAAGGTTACAACTAGCTGAGCAATCAGGGGTGTCGCAGGGCTTCACCATAGACCAGAAACTCAAGGAAAAAGGGTCTATAGGAGGGAGATTTGAGAGAGAGGCTCTAGGGGTTGGATGTGAGGATCTTATATGACATGGAATATTTATAGGTGATTTTACTAGGAGCACCATGTGCATCCTGGGTGCACGTTGTGCGCTTCTGCGACGTTTCTCCCCTCGGCTCGTGCCACAGGTCGTGATATTGGTGGTCCACATACGCCTCTTCTAGAAGGTGTTACATGTCACCTTCTTATGGTTCCACATGTCACAACTCACAACCTTGTGTGTCCATGTCACCATGTCTCTTAGAGATTTCAGCCGCCCAACATTGCCACGTGGCACTCTCTCGCGGTGTCACGTCATCGCGCACGTCGTGCACCCCCGTAGGTGATTTTTCAGATTTTTAAAATGGCGTAACTTCTTCATACAAGCTCTATTTTTTATGTTTGTTATATCCACAGAAAGCTCTCGACGAGATCTACAACTTTCTTTTAGACCTCAACAAATAATTCTCAGTTTATCAAAAATTTATATTTTTGATAGGCTTAGGTTGTTAGAAATCGATGCAGAATGTGTAACTCCTACATACGTACTCAGTTATCGATGTTCTCTATATCGACATACACCTATTGAAGAGATCTTCAATTCTAATTTTGATTATTTTTTCTAATTACCAACCATTCCAGAATTTGATTTATGTGCCCGCATTACTGCACTAAAACTTTGAAAAATCATAACTTCCTCTTACGAAGTCAGATTTGGACGTTCTCTATATGCACACTCTCGGTTTAATAAATACAAAAACTTTTATTTAGATTACTAAGGCTAAAAGTTAATTTATCATAACATCACTTTTTACAATACGCAGAGTCGTGTCGGTTTAATCATGAAACTTCGAAGAAGCATAACTTCTTCATACGACGTCAGATTTCAATGTTCGTTATATATGTAGAATCCTTGTAACATATACTCTAACTTGGTTAATATTATTTATACTAAATAATATTTTATTAGAAATTCATTTTTAATGCTTATTCTATTTTAATTTACTAGCCTGAATTTGCGGGCGTTATAGCCGTTCATCCTGGGGAGCACCGATTCTGTTCGTGAAGAAAAAGGATGGTCTCACCGTACGTGCATAGATTAGCGGGAGCTGAACAAGCTGACGGTGAAGAACCGTTACCCACTCTGTAGGATTGATGATCACTTCGATCAGTTGCAGGGGACATCTTGGTTCTCCAGGATCGATCTGAGGCCGGGCTACCATCAGATGAGAGTCATGGAGGAGGACGTTGAGAAGACAGTGTTCTAAACCCGTTATGGTCATTACGAGTTCGTGGTGATGTCATTTGAGCTCACCAACACACCAACAACATTCATGGATTTGATGAATTGGGTATGCAGACCGATGCTTGACCAGTCGATCATTGTTTTCATTGATGATATTCTGGTATACTCTAACAGCAGGGAGTTGCATGACGAGTATCTTCGGGAGTTACTTGGAGTAATGAGACAGGAGAGTCTTTATGCCAAGTTCTCCAAGTGTGAGTTCTGGTTACGAGAGGTCCAGTTCCTGGGACACCTCGTCATTCAAAATGGGATTTTGGCCGATCCGGCCAAGATTGAGGTAGTGATGCAATGTAAGGTCCCGAAGTACCCATCTAAGATTAGGAGTTTTATGAGGTTGGCTGGTTATTATCGGAGATTTATTCAGGATTTCTCCAAGATTGTTTTTCCTCTAACCCGCCTGACTAAGAAGAATGTGGATTTTCGTTGGGGGCCTGAGTAGCAGGCTGCATTTGAGACACTAAGGAGGAAGTTATGTGAGGCCCCGGTGTTGACCCTTCCTAAGGGTGTTAAGGATTATGTGGTATTTTGTATCACCGGGTTAGAGGCAGTGATTATGCAGTGTGGTAGGGTCATAACGTATGTATCTAGGCAGCTAAAGCTTCACGGGGCTAGGTATCCGACACATGACTTGGAGTTGGGGGTTGTGGTTTTCGCCTTCAAGATTTGGCGACATTGTCTCTATGGGGTCTGTTGTACCATTAAAGAGTCTGAGGTATCTTATAGATCAGTTGAATCTGAATATGAGGCAACACAAGTGGCTTGACGTGATCAAGGATTATGATTGTAAGATTATTTATCATCCTGGGAAGGCCAATATGGTCGTTGACGCCTTGAGCCGTAAGGCGGTTGGCACCTCTGATTGAGGACTCTGTTTGAGGATTACCATCGATTCACCACTTTTGGATTTGATCAGAGAGGCTCATGCCGAGGGAGTCAGGAGGGAGAATTAGAAGAAGGAGAGGATCAGAGGATAGATTAGTAGATTTTTCAGTGAGCCGAGGGCTTTTGACCCAGTGTGGTCGGGTTTGGGTCCCAGTTTCTGGTGGGGTCCTTCAGACAGTTATGGAGGAGGCACACAAGTCTAGGTTCTCGATTCACCCTAGAGCCACGAAGATGTATCGAGACTTGAGATTTAGTTATTGGTGTCCATGCATAAAGCGGGCGATATTATGATATGTGGAGAGATACGTGATATGTCGGATGGTCAAGGCAAAGCACGAGAGGCCCCATGGAAACCTTCAACCTGTGGAGGTGACCATGTGGAAATGGGAGCAAATCACAATGGATTTCATAACCAAGTTACCAAGGATGTCCCATGGATTTGATGTGATTTGGGTCATCGTTGATCGTCTGACCAAGAGTGCCCATTTTCCTACCATTCAGGAGAGTTCGTTGACTAAGAAATTGGCCGATGTGTATGTGCGTGAGATTGTCGCTTGCCACAGTGTTCCGATTTCGATTGTATTTGATCGTGATGTACGATTTACTTCTTGGTTTTGGCATAGATTTCATGATGAGTTGGGTACAAGGATGCATATCATCACGGCTTATCACCCTCAAACGGATGGGCAGAATGAGCAGACCATTCAGACACTCGAGGATATGTTGAGGTCTTGTGTCATCGATTTCGGTAGGAGTTGGGATTCATACCTTCCCCTAGCTGAGTTACTTGTAACAACTATCACTCTAGTATTGGTGCACCACCGTACAAGCTATGGGAGGAAGTTTCGTACACCAGTTTTCTGATGAGAGGTCCCCCACAGGGTAATGGGGAGGACTAAGGTGGTCCTCCAGACGATAGAGCTCATCCAACAGATAAGGCAGTGATTGCAGACAACTAGAGACGACATAAGAGTTATGTTGAAATACGACGATCTGAGTTAGAATTCCTGGTCGGACATATGGTTTAATGAAAGTATCACCCTGGAAGTATGTCACCGCTTCACATTCATATCACCTTCCATGTTTCTCAGCTTCAGAAGTATGTGTTTAACGATTTAGTGGTAATTCCTTTGAGTAACATTCAGGTCTGTGAGCGCCTAGATTATGTGGAGTGGTCGGTGGCTATTCTAGATAGGAAGACGAAGTCGTTCCACAACAAGATAGTCCAATTCGTTAAGGTTCAGCGGCGGCATCGGAAGGGTTCTGGGTGGAAATGGGAGCCCGAAGCAGAGATGCGTAAGCACTATCCATATCTGTTTTCAATTGAGGATTTCAAGGACGAAATCTAGTTCAAGTGGCGGAGAATTGTAACGCCAAGTTTCGGGTAAGTCTCTTTTCATTAATTTAATATTTTAAATCTTGGATTTGTGGTGGCCACGACATGGTGATGGAGTTCCACGGCGTGGTCAAGGTCGATGTTTGCATGGGCACTAAGTTAGTGCCACTGCGAGGCGTCTATTCGCCATGACCTGGCCGTTGTTTATTGTCAAACCCTAATCTGAGGTTTGTGCACAAATTTAAGGGATGTGATGGCTAGGGTTGCCCACCCTCAACCCCAATCACTCTCCCTCAACTTCCAAGAGAAAACTCTTGCCTCCATTGCAAACATTTGATTTTTTGTGGTGTTTGGTGGTGTTTTGAAGAATAAGAAGGAACCCTTGGACTTTGTTTCAGAAAGCAACTCTCACCATCCCTCTTGTGCACGTTTTCTGGACTCTTGTAAGCCTTCAAGATCTGATTTTTATGTTACTTGTCTCAAGATCTAGCCCTTTTTGTGAATTCATGAAGATACCACATACCAATACGGTCCCCACCCAACATACATAACGAACCCCGACCTACATACATAACGAGACCCGTCCAACATACATAATGGGTCTCGCCCAACATACATCACGGGCCCTGCCCAACTTGCATCACGGGCCCCGCCCAATATGCATGATGGGCCCGCCCATCATCCATAACATACAAGGAAGAGTCACGAAGACAGTCTAGCATTCTACACAATATAGTGAGAAGACTCACCTGAACTACTTAATAGAAGCTGAACCGCTACCTCAACAACAGAACAACTAACACAAGCTACCTAATTCCAAATCAAGACCATTCCTTAGAAAAAATACTTGATTCTGCCAAAGTTTGATCAAAAGACAAACTAGTCAAAAAGTCAATGGCCAAAGTCAACTCAGCAGGTCTCCATACCGTAGCCAACTGTTGGCCTTGTCGTCGTTGACAAACGACAAAACATTCGCGATGAGTCTTGCCACCATGTTTCTTCCTTAGTCATGTCGTGGTTTCAGTGTGAAAGACGTTTCTTTATTAAGAGCTTAATCCATAAAGACCAAGGCTCATAACATTAGATCTGGTTCTTATTAGCTTCATAATGAATCAAGTTTCCAACTTTATCCATTAGGATGGTCCAAACAACCAAGATCTACACTTTAAGTCTCAAAGGGACCAAAATTTCATCTTTATCGACTTAATCCATTAAGTCCAAGCCTCCAACTTTCATATCTGAATCAACATGATGTTTAGATGGATAAAGTTTCAAAATTTATCCATAATAATGCCACAAACTTCCAAGGTCTAAAACACTAAGTTATGAAATGTCCAAAAACCCACTTTTCATTCATGGAGTAAAGATAGTTCTTGTATGCACTCTTTACTCCACA
The DNA here is from genome assembly GCF_052849685.1 of Lactuca virosa. NCBI lineage: Eukaryota > Viridiplantae > Streptophyta > Magnoliopsida > Asterales > Asteraceae > Lactuca > Lactuca virosa. Next base: position 129,813,446 of record NC_136429.1, read on the forward strand.
AAGTTACTAGATATTAACTTTAACCATGAACCAAAGCTCGTAGAGTTCTTAAAACTACATGGAAGAAGTCACGAAGGGGCCAAAACTCATAAAATGGACCAAAACACCAAATACTCATAAATTTCATGATGAAACACAATAAAGCAAGGATCTTTGCAACTCACAAGGGTCTAGAAGGTGAATAGAGGTTGAATACTTCAAATACATAGCTTCAAGGACCAGTTTTTCTTGTTCTTCTTCCTTCTTGAGCATAATACCACCAAAAGAAAGCACCAAATAGACATTAAGAGATTACCAAAATGGATTTTAGAGAGATGATGAGTTCCAAACACTTAAATGGAGGCTAGGGTTTCATTAGAGGTGTTTTAGAGGAGATAGAGGCTAAAAATGACAAAGTCTTTAGGGTTAATGGCCTTTAAATACCCTAAAAACGTGCAAACCACTAGGCGTGGGGCGCACCGCGTTTTATATGGGTGCTCCACGCTCCTCAGATAAATTTCTGATTTTTCGATTTTCAGCGTCAGCTTCGAATAGTCATAACTTTTCCGTTCTAACACCGTTTTCAGTGATCTTTATATGCACGTGAAGGTATTGACAAGCCCCATAATCCTATCTAATTACTTTTGACTCAAAACATACCTACATAGATTTATTAGTTCATGAAAGAAGCCTGCAATACTACTTTTCCCATTTTACCCTTTGGCTCCAAAGCATAATTCAAGGGCTTAAATCACTTAAACAAGATTATTATCACTCAATAGGGTCTAAACTCTATTCCCTTGAAGTACAAGGCCTAAATCACTTAAACGAGATGTTATAGAAAATATGGTACTTTAGATGAGAATCGAGATGTTGACCATTGTGATTAATAGAGTATGGTTGATTTGGAAGGTATTATATCAAAATTTCTATTAAGAGTGCTAATAGAAGTAGGTTCCTTCTCGGTTTGCGTGAGCCTAGAAGGTTATCCTTTAGAAGGAAACAAATTAAGGGATTTGATTTAGATGAGAGGGTGGAAAAGTTATGATACGTGAAATATATACTAGTTTTAATCCAACTAATCTAGAAAAAAAAACTAACACATGACAGGCAGTGTACCTAATCGAATAAAAGTTTAGTGCACGCAAGTAGGGTATCGAACACAGGGAAGAGTAATGATAATTAAAATTACTACTAATGTTAACTAATTTAAACAATGATTAAAAATGGGGTTTTTCTCTAGTTTTACAAGAATAGAAACTTAAATAATCATTCGAACACTTAGCAAGGAATCAATTAACAACTAATTAAGGAACAAAAGACGATTTAATCAAGAATATTAAAGAGACTTCCGTTTAGATACGATTCACTTACTCATATGGTTGATTTCGTGAAAATTGCAATGGATTAATGTGTCATCAATTACCGATTTCTAATGTTCACTAGTATTAAGTTCGAATCATGCAAGACTTGTAATGGTGATTAATTCAATTGGGTGATTAAATTAATTCATATATGGTTGGTCATCATATACAACTCACACATCAATTTACTTATTTTTCTTACTAATCCTAGGTTTTGTTCAATACACCAGTCTTACAATCTTGATGGTCACAAAACTATAAGATTCAAGCAATCAAGAAAGATAGTCATACAATCTCAATTAACTTAGTAATTAACAGAAAAATAATTATCATTAACATATAAGGTTCTTTTAACAAGCTAATATGATAAATAATCAAATCAACACAATCCAAAACCACAAAATCAACACATAGTTGTAAGATCCTCTACTCTAAACGAAAGTAGGGTTTTTAGCCCATGACTTCAGCAAATACAAGCATAAAAATGAAATTCACTCTTGCAAACATAATGAAAACAAAGGAATTAAGTAAAGTATAGATGATTTGCCTTAGATCTCTTCAAAATCAAGCTTAGAATCGAATTTTACACTCCACAGCTCCTAAGGGATGTCTCTGGTCTCCAAAAGTCGATAAAAACACCCAGCATAAGTTACGGTTGAGGAACTTAACGATCTATAAATAGATTCTAGAAAACGGCGAAACACGGCGTGGTTAATCACCAACACGCCGTGTTCTTCATTAAAAATGTGTATCTGGCAAGGCAAGAATCCATCGTGAATCTTCAATACACCACACCATGTTTGATGTAAACACGTCGTGTTCTTCTTTAATTTCTTCTTCTTAAAAATCCAAGATCCTAGCTTCTATTTGCCAATTTCGATTCCTTTTCTTTCTGAGCATGTCTTGGCTGCTGCAAAATAAAATTTCAACCAATTAAGTACCTTTTTGTTCAATAATTCACACAAATGCAACGTAAAATATTAAGATAATGCATGAATTGTATGACTAAATATGCACATATCAAAATACCCCACATTTGAATTTTGCTTGCCCCCAAGCAAAACTGAATTTTAACATACCAATACCGCACAAGACAATCCAAATTGAACCCAACCATTATGCCAAGACCGCAACGCATGTATTTGTGTCTAAATTTTCCTAAGAACCTCCCTATTCCTAAATACTCACAATCTTCATAAACACTTGCCCACTTCTTCCGAACAACGCTCATTTTATGCATCCCTCCGAATCCATCCCCATAAATCTTTTTTAACCTCAAGGTATGTTTGGTTAAACCCCCAAGCATACATATGGAAAAATAACCTAGAAAATAAAAAATACAATAAATAACTTGACAACTTTCGCCTTTGAATCTTTGATAATTTGGAGCTCTTCTTCATGATCTTTATAGCGTTGTAAATTCTTTCAAACTTTGCAACTCTCTTCTTTTTTTTTTACTCACTTTTTTTCACTCAAAACTAAAAATCCTAAAAAAACATATGCTTAAGCAAGAAGATTTAACTTCATCCTTTATTGGTTAGAGGTATTAGTCTAATGTGCAATGACTACACAAGCTCTCCTGGATACATTTCTGGTACACGATGCTAAACATGTTGTGTCCCTCAAACTAAGCATGGTCGTGTTCTTATTCCATGATTTCACTAGGATAGGGAGGCCACAAATATATTATAACATATGTTGGCTCAACTAAACATTTAGGTTCGCATTGAATCATCCCACACAATACTAGCAATGAATCCTAATAATGAATATTGCTTTTAATTTTACCTTAATTTCCTGAATTAACCTAGTAAATTTTCATGATAATGCAATTTTTCAAAAATCATACTTGGATTCTAATGTAATCAACCCTCTACCCCACACTTAATTCATGAAATGTCCCCATTGCATGCTACGAAAAATAAATAACAACAAGTAAAAAAGGAGAAAAAGGAACAGACTCCCCTGGGATAGAAGTGGCGAGGTTGATTTTTCTTCTCTTTTCTCTCTTCAGTTGACTATGACATGGGAACATCTCATCCACACCTTGGTTTTCATTCTTCTTGTGAGGTTGACATCTCGTAACCAAACTGGAAATAGTACTTCTAGAATGCTCCTAGAATGGACTCAAGAATTTTGGAAAATGTCCGTCTTGAGTAGGTGTGAAGTAATAACTTGAAAATGATGATTGAACCTTTACCACGTCGTGTTTATGTGGAAACACATCGTGGTATTCTTTGGAGAAGTCTACAAGAGGAATTGGATACCAAGTTGTGTTTGAGTACAGCTTACCATCCACAAACCGATGGTCAAAGCGAACAAACAATTCAAACATTGGAGGATATGCTGAGAGCATGTACCCTAGAATTCCAAGGTAACTGGGATGAACACTTACCTCTAGTAGAATTTTCTTATAATACTAGTTTCCACTCAACCATCAAGATGGCACCTTATCACGCTTTGTATGGAGAAAAGTGTCGAACGCCGTCATGTTGGCAGGAGGCTGGGGAAAAGCAGTTTGTGGGACATGAAATAGTTCATCAGACTGCTTAAAAGTTAAAAGTGATTAGAGAAAGGATGTTAGCAGCTCAAGATCGACAAAAGAGTTATGCTGACAAGAAAAGACAACTGATATCCTTCGAAGTTGGAGATTCGGTTTTACTTAAAGTCTCGCCGTGGAAGGGAGTTATAAGATTTGGTAAAAGGGGAAAGTTGAGTCCAAAGTTTATTGGACCATTTAAAGTTCTTCAGAAGATCGGGAATCAAGCTTACAAGCTATAATTACCGGAAGAACTGGAGGGTATTCATAGCACCTTTCATGTGTGTTATTTGAGAAAGTTCACGGGAGATGTGCCCGACATAATTCCCATTTCTGAATTAAGGTTGGATGAAAACAAGAGGTTGATTGAAGAACCTGAGGCAATCGTTGACAGTAAGACTAAGAAGTTGCGAAATGATGAGTCGCTACCCGCAGTTGTTTGTTGATATGTGATTCCGGGGACGGACTCATCCTTAGGGGAGAGAATTGTAATGCCCGTGTTTCTAGGCTAGGCATTAATATTGATGTGATAGTCTAGGTTAACCTTTGTAACTCATTTTGAAGAAATGAAAAGGAATTATGTGAATATTATGTGTTTTATGTGTTTTATGCTTAATTACTAGGATTTAATTAATTAAGAATAAAAACAAGCGTCGAAAATAAATATTAGATAAACCCGATATCTACTAAGAAAGTTGTAGTGGTCGTGACAAGGATTACGGATATATAAAGAATACCAAAATCCGAGTTATAACGAAGAAGTTATGACCTGTCGAAGTTTCGCGACAAAGCCGGCACGATGCCGAATGTCGTAAAAAGTGAGTTTTTGATAAACTACTTTTTAGCCTTAGTGATCTAAACGAAAGTCGTAGTGTTCACTAAACCGAGAGTATGTATAAAAAGAACGTCTAAATCTGACTTCGTATGAGGAAGTTATGATTTTTCTAAGTGTCAGCTTAGAAGTAGACAGCTAAAAACTCGAATTTTAGATTGAGTGATTTTTAGCCGACGTGACCTAAACGAGAATCGAATGTCTCATCAATAGTAGCACAATGGTAAAAAGACAGACGAAAACGGACGTCGGATGAAGAAGTTATGAATTTTTAACGGATTTCCTGTCCCGGTCTGTTAAAAATAATAATATTAAAATTAAATTCAAAATTAGCCCACGAAGTCTAAACGAAAGTTGTAGAGCGTAGTTTTCCCAACGCGTGCATATAAAGAACGTCAAAAACGGAGCCCGTATGCGAAAGTTATGGATTTTAGAAGTTTTGGCACAAAAATCGAGAAAAATTGCAAAATCCGAGAAATTTCGCATAGGTGGACTTCGGCCACGTCACTTTCGCTGCATGCGTGCCACGTGTCCGCAATCTGCTGAGTCATCTGAAGCTGTGGCGCATCCGAGGAGTGACGCGTGTACAGCCTAGTCCGAACCTCGCACCACCTGCCGCATGTCCGACCTTCGCACCAGCTATCTCCCTTCCCTCCTGCTTCGGACCCGAACCTCGGACCTAGACTTCGGTCCACTTAGAAGCCTCCAGCAGGACCCTCGCATGCGTAACCCACGTGACCCCTCTCCAGATCTGCTGCCACCTGGAAGCCTCTCAGCCGTCCGATCAGAAGCCTCGCCCCTATAAATAGAAGGGTGCGAGACCTCCCGGGGATACTTTGAAAAATTGTCAATTTTCACCCCTCTTTCAATATTTCTTTCATTCCAACTTCCCCCAAAGCCCCGGTATTATACCAAACACCCGAAATACGCCACGAAGTGCCCGAGAAGCCCGAGAAATTTATCTTTTCGGTTTTGAAGCCCGACCCTCGCAGAGCCCGGTTTCTCAATAAAACTCCCGATTTTATTAGAAACGCTCGTTTTAGGAAACGAAGTGCTACCCGATTGTCATCAAATCAAGTGAGTGTGTAGTCACTTTCATCTTACACCTAGATATGAAGTATTTTCTATAAAATACGTGCTATGTGTAATTATATCAAGTGTTTATTTGAGGTGACTGTTGAACAGATGTTTTATACAAGTTTTAAACTGTATATATGTATTATATCTACAAATATGTTGGGTAGAACATGGGTAGACGAAATAGTCGATGTGTGTTAAAATGGTGAGAGGCCTCGATGTTGTTGTTGTTGTTGTTGTTGTTGTAATCGTCCAGCGGAGTATAGATGACGACCACGAACCTTTCTAGACAGTCCAGTGGCACACTAGCAGGTTCGCAACTTGTAGGTGTTGAACTAAATGTTCATTGGCGTACTCCATCCCCCTCATGGTTGCCTTTAGGACATGTATGACTGAGGAGACCCCTTAGCAGTAGTGTCCATCCCGATGATATTCCTTAGGCTAGGTCCCTTGTGATAGGTGTTTAGGGAAGTAAAGTGAGGACAACGAGAATGGGTAATCAGGGTTATTGTTGATTGCTGAACTTAATAAGTTTATTATTATTGCGGGTTAAAAGCCCTATATGCTCACCAGGCTCCCAAGCCTGACCCACTCAGCTTTTTATGTTACAGGTAGTGGACCCCGAGCATAGTCGGAGGATGATGAGAGATTTTTGGATTATAGGCTAGTAGTTGTAAATAAATGTTGTAAGGATTATAATGTCTTGTTTATGCTTTTGATCTGTATCGGAACATCACATCCCGAGGTTTTGATATGAAATGAAACTATACATTTCTTAAAGAAAGGTTTTGATAAACTTTTATCATGTTTTGTTTTGGGGACCAATTCCGAAACATCTTTTAAAAATATTTCACTGATTTTATTTTAAAAAGCATAAATTAAATCGGTCTTTTCTGGCCGAGAAATTTGGGGATGTCACATTTTTCTTCATCTTTTTGCATCTTGAAGATTTCAATTCATGAACAAACCCACTTTCCACAACTTCAACTTGACAAGTTTGAATCAAATCTTTTGGAGTTTGATACTTGTGAATTTCTTGGATTGATGGCTTTCGATAAGGAATCATTCCTTCAAACGAATCACAAGAACACAAAATATCATCGGTTTGAACTCCAATTGAACAAAATACTTTTTCATCTTCATGAGAATCAACTTTAATCTTCTTATCATGAACTTCAAGAACATCAAGAACATCACATTGAACTCCATAGTCTTGAACTTCAAGATACTTAAGAACATGAAGATCATTTGGGTCTTCAATAAGAGAAACATATTCCTTTTTGAATCATTCTCTTTCTTTTCCTTACTGTTGATTTCCACACCAAGATAACATATTCATGGTGATTTCAAGCAAACATCCAATCTTCGAAACTGGTTGAAATATCAATCTTCCATGATCATCCTTCAAACCTCCATAAGAAACCATAGTATCCCATGAAATCAACCCACCTTTCAATAATAATCCAAAGAATTGATTTTCATTGACTTTGTACTTGACATCTTCAACGATCACAATCCAAGATTCATAAGACAATAACACCATCTTTGATCAATCGATAAGATCTTGAGTTTTTCTAGAGAGAGAAAGTGATTTTGAATGGGTTTTCTAGAGAGAGAAAGCAAAAATCACTTGAATTCTAGTGAATAAAATTGAATTATGAATTGAATCAAGGATGAATTCGATTTTTAGAATCCAAAAACTCTCTATAACATGAAGATCAAAAATCAAAGAAGAATCACCAAATCAAAAATGTCATCATGGATCAATTCTTGATAGATTCAAGAACACCTGCTCTGATACCAATTGTAGTGGTGTTGATTATGATGACATGTGCGGAATATGAAATGATTTTGTGAATCATACAACAATCAAGAACATGAAGAACACAAGAGTAAATAAATCTGGTTTTAGCTCTCATTAGTTTATAGAAAGAGTACAAATGGGTTTGCAATTATTCTATCTCTAAACTAATCTCTCAAAGAGTTCCTTACATAAAATTAGTGTCACTCACTTCCTTATAAATGAAAGACAACTCATTATACACATACAAAAGAGTAAGCACACATGACATCCAAGAGTGACTTTGCACCCTAACACACACCCAACACTTAAGTCTTGCTTGCCCTCAAGAAACATTCATTTGTAGAAGAAAAAGAACGAGAATCCTTAAGAAAATAAAAGAAAGAAAGAAGTACAAAAGAGTAAAAGATAAGATAAAGGAAAAAAATGCAAACTCAAATTACGGGTTGCCTCCCGCAAGGACTTCTTTTTTAGGTGTCTTGAGCTGGACTCCTTTCCGCCCTACGTTGTGGCGGCTTCCTCCAAATCCATGCTTTCTCCCATTCTTTCCTCTCTTGGCATTCCTTCTTTATAGTTTTTCACTCGATGCCCGTTGACCTTGAAGGTTGAACCGCCTTCATTGAATAGCTCGATTGCTCTATATGGGAATACCTGATTTACTTTGATTGGCCCGGACCAACATGTTCCCAACTTTCCAGGAAAAAGTTTCATCCTTGAATTGTAAAGGAGGAATTTTTGACCCGCTTCACACTCCTTGTTTCCTTTCAACCTTGCATCATGCCATTTTTTCATCTTGTCTTTGTAGATTAACGAGTTTGTGTATGACTCGTTTCTCAATTCCTCCAAGGCATTCATATGCAAAAGCCGATTAGTGCGCAATTCGCTTAGTTCAAATTTGCATGTTTTCAATGCCCAATACGCCTTGTGATCGAATTCCACCGTTAAGTGACAATTCTTTCCGAAAACTAACATATAAGGTGTAGTCCCAGTTGGTGTCTTGAATGCGGTGCGAAATGCCCGAAGCACGTCATCAAGTTTTTCCGACCACTCTTTCCTATTACTCCTAACCGATCTCTTCAAAATTCTCTTTAATGCCCGATTTGTGATCTTGGTTTGCCCATTTGTTTGAGTATGGTATGGTGTTGCAAACCTATGGTGTACCCCATATTTTTTAACACTTTGGAAATGGGTTCCCCGATCACTTATAAGTGCTTTTGGCATTCCGAAGCGAGAAAATAATCTTCTTAGAAATTTCATAACCACCCGAGCATCATTGGTGCGTAGTGCTTGCGCCTCCGCCCATTTTGAAACATAGTCGACTTCCACAAGAATGTATTTGTTCCCTCGAGATGTTGGAAATGGCCCCATAAAATCTATTCCCCAAACATCAAATGTGCATCTATTCGCGTGCTGAAATATTACCCGATCTCTGGCATGAATCACATTCTCCCACGTAAGTAGTTGCATCCTTGAAGATTGTTGGCCAATAAAAACCTGCATCAAATACTTTCTTGGTTGTGTATTAATCCCCATGATTTCCTCCTGTAGGCTTGTTGTGACAATGCCTCAAAATATCATTGATTTCTTTTCCAAATATGCACCTTCGATGGATTCCATCTGCACAACTCCTGAACTGATAGGGCTCATCCTAGAAATAATATTTGATTTCTGAGAAAAGATTCTTCTTTTGTTGGTGAGTTAACCCATTGGGAAGGTAGCAGCCTCCCAAAAATTTGGCGATATCTGCATACCAAGGTTCTTCCCCCACTACCACCATCAAATACTTCTCTGGAAAATTGTCTCCAATGACCATGTCCTCCATATCTTCTCTTTCTAGGTGTTCTAATCTGGAAAGGTGGTCGGCTGCTACATTCTCTATTCCCTTCTTGTCCCGGATCTCGATGTCAAATTCTTGAAGTAGAAGTACCCATCGGACCAATCTTGGTTTTTCATCCTGCTTGGCAAACAAATATTTGATAGCAGAGTGGTCAGTAAATACAATTGTTTTAGACAAAATAAGATAGGGTTTTGGACAAAATAAGATAGGGACGAAATTTGTCAAATGCATAAACTACGACTAATAGCTCTTTTTCATTAGCGGTGTAGTTTTTTTGGGCCGGATTTAGTGTTTTACTTCCGTAATAAATGGGTTGAAAGTGCTTATCAACCCTTTGACCAAGTATTGCTCCCAAAGCAAAATCACTGGCATCACACATAATTTCAAAAGGTAAGTTCCAATTCAGGGCGATGATGATCGGGACATTAGTCAATTTTTCTTTTAAAGCTTCAAAAGCTTCTAAACACTCATTAGAAAAATAGAAACCAGGCCCAAGGGTCTTGTATACACGAATATTTTAGCTATGATACAATTAAGATGAATAATATGTAACTGGAATTCATGTTACCCCAAGACCTAATGATTAATGCAAATCAAATAAAAATCACATGATATGGACATAAGAACTTGTAATTGTGTCAGAACCTTGAACACTTGAACTATAAGGACAACATATTTGAGTTTTCAATTAACTAAGACCATAAACATCTTCCTAGGAACCATCCAAGATCGTAAACACCTCTAATGACCCATGGTTTGGCCGTGAACTACTTTAAAGACCAAAGGTGGCTGTGAACACCTTAAAGGATCCAATCCTTGGCCGTAAACACCTTAGGGATGTGATATTTGGGCGTAAACCTCTTTGGTGGACCACCTAGTGGGCGAAAACTCCTTTCCAAGAACCACCTAAACCGTGAACACCTTAAGGGACCCATACTTGGGCGTAAACACCTTGTGTTTGCTACCATGCTTGGATATTTTAAGGGTTTTACGGATTTGAATTAAGGAAAAGACAAAAACATTTGACTTTAGGGTGGGACATTTCAACCAATTCCAAATCAATCACAGTTAACCACGTATTAACCAGCAAATAACTAAACAAAATCCTCCAGTAACCCAAGCAAGCATCACATCCACTTTGACTCCCTTATTAAGGAGCGTAAACCCTTCCCATATCATATTTCCTCCTTATCACTTACTGAGAAACCCCAAGATTACTCTCTGAGAATTCAAGCTTCAAGTTCTTAGGATACAAATTTCTCAAAGGCTTTTCCCTAAACCCACGTAAGCGATTCAACTTGGCCAGTGAATGTACACTTTATCTTGTTAATCTCTTCTTTCTTACACATAACTTTATGTGATAACAACTCTAGGGTGTCATAATCTTCACAAGTTCATCAAACACTTCAAGTGTTTAGGATCAAAACTCTCTTCTCATCACTTCAACTACACCCTTCAACTAACCAAGGTGAGCTTCATACCCCCTTGTTTTCAAGTTTTTCTTTGTTTTGGGGGAGGATACAAGTCAAAGTCTTGTGTAATCTTTGTATATTTTCTTGCATGTGTATGGTTTGCATGTTATGTGTGTTAAAATGTTGTGATATTATGCTAAAAGCTCCATAAATTCGAGATCTACCCAAGTCTTGAAGTTGTTGGAATAAGTTACCTTATGTAACTTCTTATGTTTGGTTAAATATGTTAAGTATGTTTAAAAACTCACCATGAAACTAAAGAAAGCTTATCAAGGGACTTTATGACAATAAAGTGGAAAAATGTGTATCTTGGGTCATTTTTTACAATAAAAATAAACTTGGACCATTTTTGACCATTTTGGTAAAATGGGTCGAAAATGGGCCTTTTTAGTAAATATGGACCATTTTTGAACATTTTGATAAACTTGGGCCTTTATTATACATGTTAGTATAAAAGGACTGAAAATGGACTTTTTAATAAACTTGGGCTATTTTTGAACATCTTCACAAAAGTGGTTCGAAAATGGGCTTTTCCATAAATTTGGGCCATTTTTGGAATAGTTTTGTTAAAATGGGCTATTTTTGTCAACTTTAGTAAAAATGGGCCTTAAATGAACATTTTTGTTAAAATGGGCTATTTTTGTCAACTTTAGTAAAAATGGGCCTTAAATGAACATTTGTGTTAAAATGGGCTATTATTGAACAACTCTAGTAAAAATGGACCTCGTATAATAATTTGGATAAATTGGGTCATGAATAACAATGTGATATTTTGACACCTTCGGTAAAAAGATTATATTATATTTTTATCACCATTGGTTTGTAGTCAAAATATACCTTAGTAACATTATTTATAGCGTTAAATAATGAAACTCAATGTTAGCGTAAATTTCGCTAAGACTCTTGTGAGACACACCTTCACCGTACCCTATTTAGTGTACACCGTAAGCCCTGTAGTTATTATCAGAGTCTCCTGGAGGGAAAATGGGAGTTTGTGTATAGATCTATATGGGGTTGACACCCCACATCTGAGCTGCTCGCTACTGATGGGTTTTGAGCATTCTAACACTCCTAAGGTGTACATGCAACCCTAGAAACCTTGGATCTATGTTTGACTAAGATACATGCAAATTTGATTTTCCAAGGTTCTTCAACTATCTAGCATGACATGGGGAACTTTTAAACATAAATGCTAGAAGAAGAACATACCTTTTGTGGTTTGGATTCCTTGAGAACCTTGTGAGCCTAGCACCTCAAGTGTGATGCCTCAAATGTCTCACACAACACCACAACACTTGGAATGACCTTGAGAGAAGTTCACTTACACCTCAAAATCGGCTAGCCCTCTTTCTTGTACAAGTAGTAGTCATAGTCCCGGTTTTGCTTGCATAAGGTTCTTTATATAGTTGTGGCACAAATAGGGTTACACCATGTAAACCCTAATTGCCATGGCTTTCCATATTCCATGATCCATGGGTTTGTAACCTCCATGGATTATCCATGGAGCATCTTATGGGTTTTAACCCAATCCATACAAACCATGGATCATTAGCCCACTATACAAGAATAGATGATTTACACAATCAACCCATATATTTAATTAGTCTCCTTTTGATCACTTAATTAATTTCAAATTAATTCTTTGATCAATACTAATTAAATAATATTATTAATATATTAGAACTTATAATATATTAATAATCCTTAAGTGTACTTTCTCTCATTTAGTCTATCCAAGTGTTGCAATGCCATGCAACCCAAATGGACCATGCCAACCGGGTCAAGTACATTCCAGGAATAGTTATGAACTTAGACACCTAATCCAACAGTCTCCCACTTGGATAAGTCTAATAACTATAACTGCAAGAACGACTTCAAGAACCGATCAGCAATCGTAGCCCTTTCAAGGTCTCGCGGAACTGAGATGATGATGATATGCCATTTAAGATAAGTGATCATATAATCCTCTGTTCTAGATATCAGCCGGACAAATACATGGAACAATGTCTTACTTATTGTCCAGCAGTTTGTTTCCTGATTTCCGACTTGTTTGACATAGAACTTAATTGAACACATCAACTTAGTTCTGACCGGGCCCGGTACATTGGTCAACACAAAATCATTGAGGGGCCCAGATATTGCTTCTAATCCAAGAAGGAACAGATGAACTTCGACTCATATGCTTGTTCTACTACTTGTCGAATCATACACAAAGGCACGTTTTATAACATCGAGTTACCAATGCGTTTTCGTACAATCAATGTATAACCAACTCATTGGCAACAAGTCATATCTCTAGATTTGAAGACTTGTATGATATTACCGTCTCGCGATCACTCGAGATAAATTCCATGAAGTGATACTAGCGAGCGTGGGTTGAATCCAATACTCAGAACTTATGAGCACTCATGAATGTTGTAGCAACTATTGCTATGTCTCATACCTTGGACATCTACAATCCAGCTTCATGACAGTCTTCATTCATATCTACTTCCAACATATGACAGACTGTGGATGGTTTGAATAACTTAGTCATTCGGGAAGAATGGCCTAGTTATTCTGGAAGTCAAAACATGCAAAGTGAAACACAAGAATAATCGAATCAAATATGGTCTCAGAACTTATGAATATAAATAAAACATCTTTTATTTATCACCATATTGATTACACATTATCCATTGCATACTGTTTCAAACTATCAACTTTATACTTGAATTAAAACAATAGTTGTCCCATGCTCCAAGCATGTACACTATGGTTTTTTTTCTAAACACTAGTCCTGCCATACACCAAGTATGCATACTATGTTTTTCCAAACATTAGTTATGCCATACACCAAGTATTCACACTAAGTTTGTCTATGATCTTTACTTTGTGAAATAGATCGATTGAACATAATACCAATGATTCTCATTTCACAATCCCAAATCCTTATTGTAAATGTAAGAATTTCAAATTCCTACCATTTACTGAAATCTGTTAGATTCTAAACTTATATGCATTGATCCTCTTGTAATGATTATGCACACTAGTAACAAAGACTTGTCAACAGACATTACAGAGTATTCCAACGGAGATCACTCCATGGAAACGAAGTCTGAAATTCAAAGTACATTCCTTTGAACATCCTTCATGCATTCAGTTTCCTAATCTTACACAGATTTAATGAATAACTTCAACCTACGAGAACATTTCGATATTCCCATTTTGACAATCACTCCTGAACAGGAGTTGCCTTTTTTCAGAATATGTCAATATGGTCCTTCCAAAATTAACACTATACTTCCGACTGTTCCTGAGCAACCAATCTTTGGTAAACCTTAGATTGTCCTCGGCAATTGCTTAATCAAATTAGTCATATCTAGTTCTAGTACTTTTCCCTCTTAATGCTCTAGGCATTTGGAAAAATTTAGAACATATGAATATTATAGCACATGCAATCGATCCTATAGCATATGGGACATGATTCATGATGTCTCACATAAAGACATGATACTGGACTAGTCTTTTGCTATAATATTTCAATTTCTATTTGCCAAGTTCTCATAATTCAGATTATGAAAATGGATGCCGTAATCATAATCGAATTTTAGAACGCAAATAATGGACCCATATATATAATTTCCTTGTGTTGAGCCATTCCAACATAAAATTTATATATATATATATATATATATATATATATATATATATATATATATATATATATATATATATATATATATATATATATATATATATATATATCCTTGACTAAAGATGATTAAAACCTCAATCTAAGGTTTTGGAATTGAAATGAAGTATAATTTCCTCTCCCTTAATTATAGCAAAACAACTTTTTCCCAATTGAAACCTTTTGTTTTCTATAATTAACATTGGTAACTTGCAACACTTATTATAATAATCATGCTCCCACTTGCATGATGATTATTAGCATAACACTTATGCACCCACTAGCTTTGACATGTACCCAGAAATCAGCTGGACTTCTAGAAATCAATACTTTATTGACCTTCTTATCAAAGTTCATATTTCTGATACGAGATGCTTTGACAAAACTTTATCAAAATCATACACCTTTCCTTAGATAGCACACATGTGTGTATAAACAATTTCAGAACTATGAAAAGGGATGCCGTAATCATAGTCTCAATTGTTTAGACCTTTGCCATTTCTCACAAGTCCATGTTAGTGTGCCGGTTAACCACACACGCTCCACTAACGACTTTGAGAATGCAAATATCACAATTGCTATCTACTTAAAATCAACTTAGTGAAAGTGTTTCCTTACCATCATTTTCATGAATCGGAAAGAAACCTTATGACACTTAGATTTTATGGTGTATGTATTCCTATCCATGTGAATTTGTCAAAACCATAATCACCAGACAAGGTTAGTGACAAATCCAAACTCATATGGATTGAACTTGTGCAGTCTCAACTTCTTGCCACCTGGCAGCACAAGGGCCTTCCATTGCTTCCAAGTTGTTATGCAACCAAATGAGAACTCTCTGAACTCATATGCAAAGCCAACTTTAACTGGAATGGGGATAGAACCAGGAATATGTCAACACGATAGGTTATAAACCTCACGTTGTGTGCTAGTGATAAACTACATGTTTTTATTCTTGAATAGATCTTTGAAGTTTTTCCAAGATCTTTAAGACTCCCACTATCCTCTTGACATATAAGACTCACTTGCCAAATATTCAAGAGATAGTGCGGATTCTTTATCAAGACAAATACTTCACACAATTGGCCTTAGTTGGTCTTTGTTTAATCAAAAACATCACAACTTACCAACTTCAAATGTACAAGAGTAGGACTCAATTTACTCTTACATTTGACACGTGTTATAAACCTTTCTTTAAGATATGTCAGTTCAGTTACAATCTTGGAGTATGACTCTAAGAATTGTTCTGGAACGAAGTATGACTCATCTTCTTGATTTAACCATTTCAACAATTCACGATTCCTATTCTTAGCCATAGGAATGCACTAAGATGTCCTTAGAGGACTAACTGTGATATGATTTCTAAACCATTAAGATGATCACAAAACATGATACTAAAGTACTCTCCCATCTTTTCAGATTTGAGAAACTTTTATCTTACTGCCTAATTTGATTCTTCTCATTCGTCCTGCCATACATTGAAACTTTTTCAATGTTTCAGAATTATACTTAAACTGATAAGTATAACCATATTTACTAAACTTTAGTAAATCATGATGAATAGTCTTATCGATCTTGTTGTGATGGACTTAACCAGTGCACAAGAATGTGTACTCGATCCCTTAGTCCTCTACTTGACTCACATTTACACGTGAACAAGGAACTAGTCTTAATTTTCCAAGGATGAAAATTCTCATTTATCATACAACTTGCATGACTCCAAGTTTCTTTCCAACTGAAACTTGGTCGATGAGAATCTTTCCTTATTTGGTAAATTATGACACTACCACAAACGACAGAATGAAATCCATTTTCCAATGTTGCTATCAATGGAATCATATAAACAACAATTTTTCACAAATGCCATTGTAAGGATACTAAAAATAAATAAAATCAAACATTTTCTTTTATTTTTAAAACTTGCGAAAAAACTTATCCTTACAATGCAAATGCATATAAAAACTATGTTGTTATCTATTCCTAAGCAATCTATCGCAACTCTTAAGCAGCAGCTCCATAATTCTGATCACTGAACCATGCGATCGAAATCCATCTTCGCGATTAGAATCAGCTTACTCTTCTTTAAGCTTCCTCTCTTTTCTTTGATTCTTAAAACTTCAACATGTGACCCAGTCACATCATGTAATAAGAATCTCCAAATAGGAACTTAATAGAGATAGATAGTTGACCTACCTGAAGTAGAGTCAAACTTTTGACTTGACCTTCTCTCAGATCTTTCAGGTAGTTAAGGCAGCTTCGCAACTAATGCCCCTTCCTTTGGCAACAGAAACATATGGACCCTTTGGGAATGGCACACGGGACTATCTCAGACTTAGCCTTTCCCTTTACCATTTGGTCAACCGAGTTGACTATGGCCGATCCCTTTTCCATTGGGAAGAGAAAGCTTTTCTGAATTTCCAATGTTACCATTGTCAATATCCATGGAAGTTTGGGAAGTTGATCTCCTAATCAAATTTACTTTACCAGAGCTCCAAATCATTACTGATTCAGTAGCACCACGCAAATGGATAAGATCATTAGGGTCTTGTCATAGTCTGTTACATAATAGTCCCAAAGGAACTCACTGTGTGACTTAGAAAGTGATTGAACAACCAACTTTCTCAAGACTTTGACACCCAACTCTCCAGGCTTGTCAATATGTGACTTTATCTCCAAAATGTGAGCACATATAGACCTTGCTTGCCAATAGGGCTTGAGTGACCTTGAACTATTCAAGAACTTGTAGGTTAGGGAGAATAATTGGACGAGGTGGAGGCAGTGAAGAATGATTTTCGGGACATCATCTTCAAGAGTTTTTGAGAAGATCATAATTGTCTGAACCAGACATCTTTTGGGAGATATTCAAGATAGTTGATTTAAAGTCCTTAATATAACACCCAATATGAAATATTAAGGCTAGGACCCAACACAATATTTTATAACTTAGAAGAAGGATGCCGTAATCCAAGCTATAAAATATTTGAAGGTAGGCGAATGACGATTCACCAATTTCTACCATGAAAAACGAAATAAATTATTAGGTTTTAATTGGTTTTGAAACATCTAGATTCTTTTGAGATTCATTGAATTTTTCAATGGCATGTTTCAATCTCGAGTGTGCCCTTCAGGTTTTGTGACTGGGATGTCGAGGATCACAAAACAAGGTGTGAATAACCATGCAAATATACTTGGTACCCTTAATATTTACCCCTCAATCGATGTGTCGGTTAACCACAAGCACTCCATCAATACTATGATAAACATTAAGTTACCCTTTGCCTACCTTGATAAGTCCAGCTAGTGTGTCGGTTAACCACACGCGCTCCACTAACCGACTTAAGCAAAGTGAAAAGTGTAATTTCATGGGTTAGCACCTTATTCACATTTTCCTAAAGTAACTAAGATTAGGAATTTATAAAAGGTTTAGTTACTTTATATTCATCATTATACTTTTAATGAGAATTATAGTCCTTGTCCTACCCGTTCGGCTAACGACCCTCCACCAGTCAAGGAAGCAGTGGGTGAGAGTGGACACCCATTAAGCTACCATTTTATAGGCAGCAACCTTATACCCCCCTTATAGACCGGCTTCGTGAATGAGGCCTACTAACGGTAAGACTGACTTACTCTTATATATATATATATATATATATATATATATATATATATATATATATATATATATATATTAACTTATAATACTATAAAGTATAAGGGTTGAATTTTAACTTTTAAAATTCCAGGGGTTGGAACTAAAGTTTTTAAAGTGACTTTACATGTTCCAAAACTTGAGGGCAAGTTTTGTAACTTTCAAAACTTTTCATCTTTCATAACTTATGAGTTAATGGATTAATAAAATGAGAGACTTTTCATTTTATGTAACCTATGTGTTTAATAATGGACTTTAAAAGAATGACTTTTGGTAATCTAAAACTTGAGGACAAATTATGGATTCCATTAAAACACATAATGATCAAGAATTAAACTAACAAGCAAGTTACAAATAATTCCTATGATCTTCTAAACTCATAACTTCATGAATGTTCATATCAACAATTTCAAGAATCATAAATAAACCATATATAACTTGAAATTTTGATAATAGCCATTGAAAATGGATTAGCATAACCATTACACCATGTAAAACAAGTTTCATAACACCAAAACAGTTTAGGGTAATGTTTCTAGTCCATTTCCAGCAGCAAAACTCAAAAATCTGCATTCAGGGGCTCCTACTCGACGAGTGCACGAACCTACTCGACGAGTAGGATGAATTTACTCATGGACTCGTCGAGTCCCCCCATGGACTCGGCGAGTTCATGCTGCAGAATGCAGAAACTGAGTTTTTCAACAAGTTTGCATCAAGTATCAAACAAACAAGCCTAGGCTCTGATACCACTGATGGGTTTTGAGCATTCTAACACTCCTAAGGTGTACATGCAACCCTAGAAACCATGGATCTATGTTTGACTAAGATACATGCAAATTTGATTTTCCAAGGTTCTTCAACTATCTAGCATGGCATGGGGAACTTTTAAACATAAATGCTAGAAGAACATACCTTTTGTGGTTTGGATTCCTTGAGAACGTTGTGAGCCTAGCACCTCAAGTGTGATGCCTCAAATGTCTCACACAACACCACACCAATTGGAAGGACCTTGAGCGAAGTTCACTTACACCTCAAAATCGGCTAGCCCTCTTTCTTGTATAAGTAGTAGTCATAGTCCCTATTTTGCTTGCATAAGGTTCTTTATATAGTTGTGGCACAAGTAGGGTTACACCATGTAAACCCTAATTGCCATGGCTTTCCATATTCCATGATCCATGGGTTTGTAACCTCCATGGATTATCCATGGAGCACCTTATGGGTTTTAACCCAATCCATACAAACCATGGATCATTAGCCCACTATACAAGAATAGATGATTTACACAATCAACCCATATATTTAATTAGTCTCCTTTTGATCACTTAATTAATTCCAAATTAATTCTTTGATCAATACTAATTAAATAATATTATTAATATATTAGAACTTATAATATATTAATAATCCTTAAGTGTACTTTCTCTCATTTAGTCTATCCAAGTGTTGCAATGCCATGCAACCCAAATGGACCATGCCAACCGGGTCAAGTACATTACAGGAATAGTTATGAACTTAGACACCTAATCCAACGGCTACAGCTACACCGTCCAGTCTAGGGTGACAAATATCTTCTCAGAAACCGACACCTGAAGAACGTCAAAACAGGCACTCCAACATATTAGTATGGTTATAAAGACAATCATCACATGAAGAACCAAAAACTGAAAAGTCATCCATAAAGACTTCCATAAACTTTTCCACCATTTCATGGAATATGGCCATCATGCATCGCTGAAACGTGGCCGGTGCATTGCATAAACCGAAAGGAATGCGACGATACGCAAAAGTTCCACTTGGACAAGTGAATGTTGTCTTCTCTTGATCTCTTGGTTCAATGGGAATCTGGAAGTACCCTGAAAATCCATCTAGAAAAAAGTAATAATGGTGACCAGATAATCGTTCAAGCATTTATTCAATAAAATGTAAGGGAAAGTGGTCTTTGCAAGCGGAATCGTTTAGTTTGCGATAATCAATGCACACTCGCCAACTGATTACCATTCTTGTAGGTATGAGCTCGTTCTTCTCGTTTGTTACTACCGTCATGCCTCCTTTCTTTGGCACCACTTGTACCGGACTCATCCATTGGCTATCGGAAACGGAGTAGATGATTTCGGCATCCAAGAGCTTGACGATTTCCTTCTTGACTACCTCTTGCATATTTGGATTCAATCTTCCCTGGTGTTGTACTACCGGTTTAGCTCCTTCTTCTAGGTTGATCTTGTGCGAGCAATATGAAGGATTAATGCCTTTGATGTCGGTGATCTTCCAAGCAATGACATTCTTTCGTTTCTTTAAAACCCCTATGAGACTTTCCTTTTTGTTTGGTGCAAGATCAGAAGCAATGATCACTGGCTTTTACTCATCCACTTCCAGAAAAACGTACTCCAAGTGTTCCAGTAAAGTTTTTAGTTTTGCTTTTGTCTTCTGATCACTGACCACGGCGTGGACATCAACCAAACACATCGTGGTGTAGTCAATTGTTTCGTCAGATCGCAATTTTTGATTTGAACACAGCGTGTTTGTATACTCACCACACCATGTTTGTTGTTCAAAAGTCCTTTTAAGCTCTTCATATTCGCTTTCTTCGAGCAACTTCTCCAACTCTTCTTGTAATGCCCGTGTTTCTAGGCTAGGCATTAATATTGATGTGATAGTCTAGGTTAACCTTTGTAACTCATTTTGAAGAAATGAAAATGAATTATGTGAATATTATCTGTTTTATGCTTAATTATTAGGGTTTAATTAATTAAGAATAAAAATGAGTGTCAAAAATAAATATTAGATATAGCTGATATCTATTAAGAAAGTTGTAGTGGTCGTGACAAGGATTATGGATATATAAAGAATACCAAAATCCGAGTTATAACGAAGAAGTTATTACCTGTCGAAGTTTCGCGACAAAACCGGCACGGTGTCGAATATCGTAAAAAGTGAGTTTTTGACAAACTACTTTTTAGCCTTAGTGATCTAAGCGAAAGTTGTAGTGTTCGTTAAACCGAGAGTAGGTATAAAAGAACGCCTAAATCTGACTTCGTATGAGGAAGTTATGATTTTTCTAAGTTTCGGCTTAGCAGTAGACAGCTAAAAAACTCGAATTTTAGATCGAGTGATTTTTAGCCGAAACGACCTAAACGAGAATTGAAGGTCTCGTCAATAGTAGCACAACAGTAAAAAGACAGACGAAAACGGACGTCGGATGAAGAAGTTATGAATTTTTAACGGATTTCCTGTCCCGGTCTGTTAAAAATAATAATATAAAAATTAAATCAAAATTAGCCAACGAAATCTAAACGAAAGTTGTAGAGCGTAATTTTACCTACGCGTGCATATAAAGAACTTCAAAAACGGAGCTCGTATGCGAAAATTATGGATTTTAGAAGTTTTGGCGCGAAAATCGAGAAATATTGTCAAAACCGAGAAATCTCGCATACGTGGACTTTGGCCACGTGTCCTCACCTCGCATCCGACGTGTGTCCAAAACTCTACTGAGTCATCCGAACCGGAGAAGCCATCCGAAGTGGTCCAGTAGAAATGTGACGCGTGCCCCTTTCCACGTGCATCCGAGCTTCGCAGGGTGCCACGGACCCCCCCTAGTCGGACCCGGACTTCGGTCCAATCAGGAGCTGCCAGCGAGGCCCTCACATGCGCAGCCCACGTGCGAAGCCATCTGCCCCCTTCGGATCTGCTGCCACCTGGGAGCTTCTCAGCCGTCTGATCAGAAGCCTCCCCCTATAAATAGAAGGCTGCGAGCCTTCTCTGATATTTTTAAGAAATTGTCCATTTTAGCCCCTTTCTTCATATTTCCTTCTTTTTAATATTCCCCAAAGCCCCGGTATCGATTATAACCCCCGGAATACGCCATGAAGTGCCTGAGAAGCCCGGAAAATTTATCTTTTCGGTTTCGAAGCCCGACCCTCGCAGAGCCCGGTTTCTCAATAAAACTCCCGGTTTTATTAGAAACGATCGTTTTAGGCAATGAAGTGCTGTCCGGTTATCGTTAAATCAAGTGAGTGTATAGTCACTTTCACCTTACACATATATATGAGGTATTTTCTTTAAAATACGTGCTATGTGTAATTATATTAATTGTTTATTTAAGGTGACTGTTGAATAGATGTTTTATACAAGTTTTAAACTGTATATGTATTTTTATCTACAAATATGTTGGGTAAAACATGGGTAGATGAATTAGATGATGTGTGATGACATAAAAAGTGATGAGAGGTATCGATGTTTAAGATGATCTAGTCATCTAGCAGAGTATAGACAACGGCCACAGACTATTTTAGATAGTCCAGTGGAACGTTAGCAGACTCGTAATCGGTAGGTATGTTTGAACTATATGTTCATAAGGTGTTCTCGAACTATATGTTCATTAGGTGTTTTTAAACTATGTGTTCATCCGATAGTTCTTCTTTTTGACACTATTATGTGTCGGGGTACGGGAGCGTACAGGAGTACTTTATTAGTATTTTCCCTATACTTATATTTTGAAGAGCTTTGGAGTCTTCGTTTCTTTTATGAAGTGATCGGACGAGCTTCATTAGTCAGTGTTTCCATTCTCGATGCCGGATAGGACGCGTCTGGAGGTTATATAACTCACGATATTCAGACCACAGCCTAGGCATTAGTCAGTGTTTCCATTCTCGATGTCGGATAGGACGCGTCTGGAGGTTATATACCTCACGATAATCAGACCACAGCGTATGCATTAGTCAGTATTTCCATTCTCGATGCCGGATAGGACGCGTCTGGAGGTTATATACCTCACGATATTCAGACCACAGCCTAGGCATTAGTCAGCGTTTCCATTTCCGGATAGGGTGCGTCTAGGGGTTACATACCTCACGATATTCAGACCACAGCCTAGGCATTAATAACCACCCCTGACTTAATTGTCTTGTGGTTCTTTCTTTTACGAACAAAGGTTCGTGGTTAAACTTATTCCAATCATTTCATGTCTTCTTCGATCCTCGTTTGCTGCTAGGGAATTTCCGAAGCAGTTTCGTTAGTTGGTTGTTCATATCGATCCTTTAGGCTAGATCTAGTAAGATCACTGTATAGGATCAGTATGTGGGGATCGACGTTGTTAGTGCTTGTAGTATAAACCTTGGGCATCGATGGACTTCGTGCCTATTCCTTAGGATGAATCCTTAGGAATGAGTGATAGTTGATTCTTAGGGCAAATCCTTAAGAAATAAATAAGATAATGGGGATTGGGTAATTGGGTTGATTGTTTGATGTTTAAGCATAATAAATTTATTTATTATGGGTTGAAAACCCTATATGCTCACTAGGCTTCCAAGCCTGACCCACTCAGCTTTTTTTATATTACAGGTAGTGGACCCCGAGCATAGTCGGATGATGATGAGTGATTTATGGATTATAGGCCAGTAGTTGTAAATAACTGTTGTAAGGCTTATAATGTCTTGTTTATGCTTTTGATCTGCATCGGAACATGACATCCCGAGGTTTTGATATAAAAGGAAATTATATATATCTTAAAGAAAGGTTTTGATAAACTTTTATCATGTTTTGTTTTGGGAACAAATTCCGCAACATCTTTTAAAAGGGTTTACTCTGATTTTATTTTAAAAAGCATAAACGAAATCGGTCTTTTTTGGCCGTGAATTTGGGGATGTCACAGTTGGTATCAGAGCATTAGTTTAAGCGAACTAGGAATTTGTAGGATTTCTAGACTTAAACTTAGAATGCTAAGCGATGATTGTGAGATGAGTGTCTGCTATATTTTAGACACGAGCACTAGTTTATTTTAGGAAGGATGCCTAAAATGTTTTATATGTTAAATATTTTATGTTATAGCTATAAGGATGCCTTATATGCTATTATTTGTTCGGATCTATGGTCTGTTGCCGACCGGATCTGGAAACCTTATGTGTGTAGGATTCTAAGCGTATGATTACGAGATTAGAACTAACATGTAAACGTTTCGAAGTGATAAGGAGATTTATACGTCTCTCGTAAATAACGCTTTCCTATCTTAAGTTCTCGCCCAGTACACCGAACGTCTGCTTGGGTGTACAAAACATTATGGTGAAGACTTGTAGAGAATTGAATAGATGGAGGAAATGAAAAGCTTATGATAGTGAATGATACCTATCAAAAGATATCGTAAGAGTGGTGTCTTGCCTTTAGAATATGTCTGATAAAATAACGGAACGTTTAGAGGGGTACGGTACGTCTGAAGTACACCTTCGATTGGCAGGATGATGGAATGGTTGGTGTAATTCTTGAAGTTGTCCCATCGTCTGGAATTTCCATCACCAACCAAGTTGAAGTAGAATTGATGATTGAAGATACGCATGGAAGAAGTCCTAGTAGAGTCTAGGAAAATTTTATGATTAATTGGACACATTCGTATGTGTTAAATTGTTTTGTGATTTTAGGACTTGGGGACTGCGAGACAGTACTTAGGATGAGTATGAGTAGGTGTGAATAGTAGTAGAGATCTATACTACTGGAAGCACAGGACTCACACTTGGATCAGGGAAAGTCACAAGGTTACCAAGGAACTAGTAATTGATTCCGTCTTATTCTAGTCTGTCGTTACCAACATTTCGGTAATGACTAAGAAGATGATTGTTATTCCGACCCTAGTGGTCATATCAAATTGAGTCCGACTACGATGAGTTTGTTACGTGGTTCAGAGAACCAAGTTCGATATAGCAGTTGACTTAAGCCGAATTGAAGTAAAGGATGATCAAAGCAATCACTAGAAGTATCGCGTTCGTTGTTAAAGAAGTTGGGTTAGGTTGTGTTCTGACCCAAAGGGATAAAGTGATAGCGTATGCATTGAGGCAATTGAAGGAGCATGAAAAGAACTACCCCACTCATGATCTGGAGTTGGCAGTGGTAGTATTCGCCTTAAAGATAGGGAGGCACTATCCTTATGGTACTAAATGCAAACCTTTCACTGATCATAAGAGTCTTCAATATCTCTTTAATCAGAAGGAATTGAAGTTGTCCCGACGATTGTGGAAAGTATAAAGAAAGCTCAGGAGGAAGCTTTAGAGAAAAATGACCGAAAGGAAGAACGTTTGGGATAAAACGTTGGTGTTTGATACAAACGGTCAAGGACTGAAGGTATTCAAAGGTAGGATTTGGGTACCTAAGATGGGAGGAGTAAGAGATCTTCTGATGGAAGAAGCTCACAAGACCATGTACTCGATTCATCCCGGCGGTACAATAATGTATAGGGATCTAAAACCCTATTACTGGTGGCCGACGATGAAGCTCGATGTTGCTAAGTATGTGGCCGAGTGTGTAACTTGTGCTATGGTTAAGACACAACATCAGAAACCGTATGGGAGTTTAGAACCTTTGCCTGTACCCATGGGTAAATGGGAAGATATTACCATGGATTTTGTGACTAAACTGCCCAGAACAAGGAACGGTCACGACATGATTTGGGTGGTCGTTGATCGCTTCACTAAGAGTGCGCATTTCATAGCAGCCAAAGAGAAATGGTCTATGGATAAACTTGTGAATTCTTACGTGAAGGAAATTGTAAGGCTTCACGGTGTTACGTTAATGATTGTATCCGATCATAACAGCCGTTTTACCTCAAGGTTTTGGAGGAGCCTATAAGCGGAATTGGGTACCAAGTTGTGTTTGAATACAGCTTACCATCCACAAACCGATGGTCAGAGCGAACGAACAATTCAAACATTGGACGATATGCTGAGAGCATGTACCCTGGAATTCCAAGGTAACTGGGATGAACACTTACCTCTAGTAGAAATTTCCTATAATAATAGTTTCCACTCAAGCATCAAGATGGCACCTTATCACGCTTTGTATGGAGAAAAGTGTCGAACGCCATCATGTTGGCTAGAAGCTGGGGAAAAGCAGATTATGGGATCTGAAATAGTCCATCAGACTGCTAAAAAGTTGAAAATAATTAGGGAGAGGATGTTAGCTGCTCAAGATCGTCAAAAGAGTTATGCTGACAAGAAAAGACAACCGATATCCTTCGAAGTTGGAGATTCGGTTTTACTTAAAGTCTCGTCGTGGAAGGGACTTATAAGATTTGGTAAAAGGGGAAAATTGAGTCCAAGGTTTATTAGACCATTTAAAGTTCTTCAGAGGATCGGGAATCAAGCTTACAAGCTAGAATTACCGGAAGAACTGGAGGGTATTCATAACACCTTTCATGTGTGTTATTTGAGAAAGTTCACGGGAGATGTGCCCGACATAATTCCCAATTCTGAATTAAGGTTGGATGAAAACAAGAGGTTGATGGAAGAACCGAAGGCGATCGTTGACCGTAAGAGTAAGAAGTTGTGACGCATGATGGTCGATTTAGTGCTTGTGCGCTGGAAACATACGAATGGGCCAAATCTCACCTGGAAAAAACGGAGAGTGACATGATGAGTCGCTACCCGCAGTTGTTTGTTGATGTGTGATTCCGGGGACAGAATCATCCTAAGGGGGAGAGAATTCTAATGTCCGTTTTTCTAGGCTAGGCATTAATATTGATGTGATAGTCTAGGTTAACCTTTGTAACTCATTTTGAAGAAATGAAAAGGAATTATGTGAATATTATCTGTTTTATGCTTAATTATTAGGGTTTAATTAATTAAGAATAAAAATGAGTGTCAAAAATAAATATTAGATATAGCCGATATCTATTAAGAAAGTTGTAGTAGTCGTGACAAGGATTACGGATATATAAAGAATACCAAAATCCGAGTTATAACGAAGAAGTTATGACATGTCGAAGTTTCGCGACAAAACCGGCACGGTGCCGAATATCGTAAAAAGTGAGTTTTTGATAAACTACTTTTTAGCCTTAGTGATCTAAACGAAAGTTGTAGTGTTCGTTAAACCGAGAGTAGGTATAAAAGAACGCCCAAATCTGACTTCGTATGAGGAAGTTATGATTTTTCTAAGTTTCGGCTTAGAAGTAGACAGCTAAAAAACTCGAATTTTAGATCGAGTGATTTTTAGCCGACACGATCTAAACGAGAATCGAAGGTCTCGTCAATAGTAGCACAACGGTAAAAAGACAGACGAAAACGGACGTCCGATGAAGAAGTTATGAATTTTTAACGGATTTCCTGTCCCAGTCTGTTAAAAATAATAATATAAAAACTAAATCCAAAATTAGCCGACGAAGTCTAAACGAAAGTTGTAGAGCGTAATTTTACCTACGCGTGCATATAAAGAACGTCAAAAACGGAGCTAGTATGCGAAAGTTATGGATTTTAGAAGTTTTGGCGCGAAAATCGAGAAATATTGTCAAAACCGAGAAATCTCATATACGTGGACTTCGGCCACGTGTCCTCGCCTCGCATCCGACGCGTGTCCAAAAGTCTGTTGAGTCATCCGAACTGGAGAAGCCATCTGAAGTGGTCCAGTAGAAATGCGACGCGTGTCCCTTTCCTCGTGCATCCGAGCTTCGCAGGGTGCCACGGACCCCCCCCCCCCTCGTCGGACCCGGACTTCGGTCCAATCAGGAGCTGCCAGCAAGGCCCTCGCATGCGCAGCCCACGTGCGAAGCCATCTACCCCCTTCGGATCTGCTGCCACCTGGGAGCTTCTCATCCGTCCGATCAGAAGCCTTCCCCTATAAATAGAAGGTTGCGAGCCTTCTCGGATATTTTTAAGAAATTGTCCATTTTAGCCCCTTTCTTCATACTTCCTTCATTTTAATATTCCCCAAAGCCCCGGTATCGATTATAAGCCCCGGAATACGCCATGAAGTGCCCGAGAAGCCCGGAAAATTTATCTTTTCGGTTTCGAAGCCCGACCCTCGCAAAGCCCGGTTTCTCAATAAAACTCTCGGTTTTATTAGAAACGATCGTTTTAGGCAACGAAGTGATGTCCGATTATCGTTAAATCAAGTGATTGTATAGTCACTTTCACCTTGCACATATATATGAAGTATTTTCTTTAAAATACGTGCTATGTGTAATTATATTAATTGTTTATTTAAGGTGACTGTTGAATAGATGTTTTATACAAGTTTTAAACTGTATATGTATTTTTATCTACAAATATGTTGGGTAAAACATGGGTAGATGAATTAGATGATGTGTGATGAAATAAAAAGTGATGAGAGGTATCGATGTTTAAGATGATCTAGTCATCTAGCAGAGTATAGACAACGGCCACAGACTATTTTAGATAATCCAGTGGAACGTTAGCAGACTCGTAATCGGTAGGTATGTTTGAACTATATGTTCATAAGGTGTTCTCGAACTATATGTTCATTAGGTGTTTTTGAACTATGTGTTCATCCGATAGTTCTTCTTTTTGACACTATTATGTGTCGGGGTACGGGAGCGTACGAGAGTACTTTATTAGTATTTTCCCTATACTTTTATTTTGAAGAGCTTTGGAGTTTTCGTTTCTTTTATGAAGTGATCGGACGAGCTTCATTAGTCAGTGTTTCCATTCTCGATGCCGGATAGGACGCGTCTGGAGGTTATATACCTCACGATAGTTCTGCTTGTAGTATAAACCTTGCGCAGCGATGGACTTCGTGCCTATTCCTTAGGATGAATCCTTAGGAATGAGTGATAGTTGATTCTCAGGGTAAATCCTTAAGAAATAAATAAGATAATGGGGATTGGGTAATTGGGTTGATTGTTTGATGTTTAAGCATAATAAATTTATTTATTGTGGGTTGAAAACCCTATATGCTCACCAGGCTTCCAAGCCTGACCCACTCAGCTTTTTTTATATTACAGGTAGTGGACCCCGAGCATAGTCGGATGATGATGAGTGATTTATGGATTATAGGCCAGTAGTTGTAAATAATTGTTGTAAGGCTTATAATGTCTTGTTTATGCTTTTGATCTGCATCGGAACATGACATCCCGAGGTTTTGATATAAAAGGAAATTATATATATCTTAAAGAAAGGTTTTGATAAACTTTTATCATGTTTTGTTTTGGGAACAAATTCCGCAACATCTTTTAAAAGGGTTTACTCTGATTTTATTTTAAAAAGCATAAACGAAATCGGTCTTTTCTGGCCGTGAATTTGGGGATGTCACACTTCTAGGACATTCTCAGCATCAAAATTCCCTTCTAATAAGAACGTGAATCCCCCTAGATTATCTTCTTGCCAACTTGCCAGTTCTTTTTCCAACAACTCATCAAACGTATCCACCGAGAAAACCGTATCATCACTAAACCTTGAATGCTTCATTGCTCAATCTACTCCAAAGGTGACGGCATCTTCTCCTACCAGGAGAGTAAGTTTAGACTCTCTTACGTCCACTAGAGCTCGAGCGGTGCTTAGAAAAGGTCTTCCAAGAATTATTGGGACTTGATGATCTTCTTCCATGTCTAGCACAATGAAATCTGTAGGAAATTTTTTTTATCAACTTTAACCAAAAGATCTTCACATATCCCTTGTGGAAACTGTTGGATTAGGTGTCTGAGCACATAACTATAATTGGTATATACTTGAATTGATAGTAGCACAGTCCTTTTGGATTGCCCTCAAGACTAGCAACTAGAGAGGATGATTTTGGAGAAAGAGGTTAATTTATTATTTGAAATAAATAATTTGTTAATATATTATGAGAACAATATATTAATTATAAATGGTAATATTTAATTAATATTTAATCAGAAGTTAATTGGAATTAATATTGGGATTAAAGGAATTGGTTAAAAGTGTAGGGACCGAAGTGCAATTGTTCAAAAGTTGAGCAAGAGGCAATCTAGAACCTTCCATTAGGTATGGACGGTTTCTTCATGCCTAAGGGATTCTAGAATAATCCCTAGTGGATAAAAAGGAAAATGGATACTTACCCGGTTTAAGATAATCTTGGATTTTGCGTTATCTAGGGTTTCCTGACTGCACTATATATACAACCTAAACCCTATGATTTTCGGCCACTTGCTTCTTGGAAGACCTAGCCGAAATTCCTAGCCTCTCTCCTCCTTCTCAATCATCTTCCATTGCTAATGTTGGGTGTGAACCATTAGAGGCATGACATTTGTGACACTTGCTCTCAAGGCTTCAACAACACAAGGATTTCCATTGTTATTACTATATAACAATCAAGGCATGATTCTTATAACCCTATTTGTATTTTTCGAAAATATGCTAGTGTTCTAGGGTTTTTATTTTGATGTTCAAAGTTGTATGTTCAATTAGAGAAAACATAGATCAATTGTTTAGGG
This sequence comes from Lactuca virosa, assembly GCF_052849685.1. Lineage (NCBI taxonomy): Eukaryota > Viridiplantae > Streptophyta > Magnoliopsida > Asterales > Asteraceae > Lactuca > Lactuca virosa. Next base: position 129,843,832 of record NC_136429.1, read on the forward strand.
TTGCATGCACACAAAGGATTTATATGTTTACTTAAATCCCATCAGTGGTATTAGGGTGTAGGTTTAGTTTTCTATTGAATTGATACAATCATTGAACTTGGCCAAGGAGAAACAAACAGAATCGTCATTATGTTCTGCCACCACGGCGTGGTGTTCTTCCACCACGGATTGTTGACCTGCGAAATCGTCCAACCACGACATGGTGATTGTTTACCACGACGTGTTGGACAGTCAGATCCACAAAATTTGGTTTTAAAGGTATCTCATGAATTGATTAGGATAATTACCGTAAATAATGTTTTAAGTAAGTAAAACTGAATAATTATCTTAGTAATTGGATATCCTTATCTTGATTTCATGATTGGTTTTTTTTAAATTAAAATTAATTTCTTAATTTTTGAAATTTAAAATATAAACCCTAGTATTTTGAAAATTTTAAAATACATACTTATGGATCTTATTATTAATTTAATTAAGTGATTAATTAAAGGATAATCAATAAATCCATAAAATGGTTTAAATTTAATTAAATTAAAAGTCTAATTTATTAAAAGATTAAACCCTTGCTATTTTAAAATATTTTAAAATTCACCTTATACTATGTATATAATTAAAAGTAATATATATTATATGTATAAGAAAAGACAGTCGAACCGCTAGTACGCCTCATTTACGAAGTCACCACTCTCTTGTATGGTCGATGGTCGTTAGCCGAACGGGTTTGATAGGACAATTAATTCTCATTAATAAGTATAATGCGATTATAAAGTAACTAAACTATTTTCTAAAATCTCACTCTTAGTTACTTTAGGAAAATGTTAATTGGTATGTTAATCCATAAAATTGCACATTACACTTTATAATTCGTTAGTGGAGCGTGTGTGGTTAACCAGCACACTAATAAGGGACTAATAAAGGGAGGTAATGGGTGTCTCGAAAATTATAGTTGATTAATGGAGCATGTGTGGTTAACCGGCACATTAAAACGAGATGATAAATGACATCGAGAGTACCAAGCTAATTTGCATGGTTATTCACGTCTCATTTGTGATCATCGGCATCCCAGTCACAAAAGTGAGAGCATAATTGAGATTAAACATGTCATTGATTAAACTCTCAAAAGATCTAGGAGTTTCATAAGATTGAAACTGGTAAAAACATTACCTACCTAAAATAGATTCAAATTTGATTACGGCATCCCTCTTAAAAGTTCGAATAAAAAATATGGATCCTAGCCTTAATTTAAATTTATGGGTTAATAATTAAGGATTAAAATCAACTAAATTGAATTCTCTTTTCTCCTATTATAGATGTCAATTCAAGACAACAATGGTCTTCCTAATTCCTTTGGAAATGGTTTTCCCTACCATCTGAAGATGATCTTCCACATTCTGATCAAGGTGAAATTACGTTCCCTTCTTCGAGATATTATGGAACTTGACGTCATGCTTCTCGAACTCTTCCTCCTCATCTTCAAGTAACTCTCCCCATATCTCAAGTTGAAAGATACAAAACTACTCAAGCCCTACTGGCATGTAAACATCAAGATGGAAAATTGTTGGATAAGGTGTCTAAGTCCATAATTATATTTGGTATGTACTTGACCCGACTTGGCATGGTCCATTTGGGTTGCTCGGCATCTCAACAATTAGATAGACAGAATGAGAAAAAGGACACTTATGATTTGTTAATATATTTTAATATATTAATATGAAATCATATTATTTAATTAGTATTGATCAAGAATTAATTTGGAATTAATTTTGTGATCAAAAAGAGACTAATTAAATATAAGGGTATTGATTTGGAAATCATTCATTCTTATGTAGTGGGCTTATGGTTCATGATTCACTAGATTGGGCTAGGACCCATTGGGTGCTCCATGGATGCTCCATGGAGGTTATAACCCATGGATCATGGGGGAAATGAAAAGCCATGCACATTAGGGTTTACAGGGTGTAAACCTACATGTGACACACTATATAAAGAACCTCATATGGAGTAAAATCGGCCACTATTAAAAGACAAGGAGGGCTAGCCGATTTTGTGATCAAAGTGTTCTTCTCTCAAGTTATTCCAAGAGTTGTAGGTGTTGTGTGAAACATTTGAGGAATCACACTTGGGGTGCTAGGCTCACAAGGTCTTAAGGAATCCAAGCTACAAGAAAGGTATGTCATTCTACTAGTTTTTATATTACAAGTACCCCATGTCATGCTAGTTAGGATGAGAACCTTGGAAAATCAAATTTGCATGAATATTAGAGAAAACATAGATCCAAGGTTTCTAGGGTTTCATGTACACCATAGGAGTGTTAGAATGCTCAAAACCCATCAGTGGTATCAGAGCCTAGACTTGTTTTCTTTGTATTTGATGCAAACTGCTTGAAAAAATCAATTTTTCTGCTCCCTGTTCAGTAAACTCGCCGAGTCCATGGGGGGACTCGATGAGTCCAAGTGAAAATGCATCCTACTCGTCGAGTAGGTTCTTGCACTCGGCGAGTAGGAGCCCCTGTGTGCAGAATTTCGAGTTTTGCTGCTGGAAATGGACTAGAATCATTACCCTAAACTGTTTTGGACTTATAAAACCTGTTTTTGATGGTGTAATGATTATGATAATCTATTTACAATGGTTATTATCAAAATTTTAAGTTTTATATGTCTTTATATGATTCTTGAAATAGTTTATATAAATGTTCATACTTATGAGTTTTAGAAGATCATAGGAATTATTTGCAAATTGTTTGTTAGTGTAATTCTTGATCTTAATGCCTATTGATGGAGTCCATAATTTGTCCTCAAGTTATGGATTACCAAAAGTCACTTCTTTAAATTGTCATTAAAGAGCCATAGGTTACATAAAGTGAAGAGTCTTCATTTTAATAAACCATTAATCTCATAAGTTATGAATATGAAAGGTTTTGAATAGTTTCAAAACTTGCCCTCAAGTTTTGGAATTTGTAAAGTCACTTTAGAAAACTTTAATTCCAAACCCTAGAGTTTTAAAAGTTAAAATTCAACTCTTATACTTTATAGTATTATAAGTTTATATATATATATATATATATATATATATATATATATATATATATATATATGTATAAGAGCAAGTCAGTTTTACCGTTAGTAGGCCTCATTCACGAAGCCGGTCTATAAGGGGGTATAAGGTTGTTGCCTATAAAATGGCAGCTTAATGGGTGTCCACTCTCACCCACCGCTTCCTTGACTGGTGGAGGGTCGTTAGCCGAACGGGTAGGACAAGGACTATAATCCTCATTAAAAGTATAATGAAATATATAAATTAACTAAACCTTTTTAAATTCCCAATCTTAGTTACTTTAGGAAAATGTGAAATTGGTGCTAAGCCATGAAATTACACTTTGTACCTTACCAAGTCGTTGGTGGAGCATGTGTGGGTAACCAGCACACTAACATCGACTAGTAAGAGTGGCAAAGGGTGACTTAATATTTGTCATAGATCGGTGGAACGCGTGTGGGTAACCGGCACATCGATTAGGTGATAAAGATTGAGGGTACCAAGTAATTTGCATGGTTATTCACACCTTCTTTGTGATCCTCGGCATCCCAGTCACAAACTTGAGAGGGCACGATCGAGATTTAAACATGCCATTGAAAAGTTCAATGAATCTCAAAAGAATCTAGGAGTTTCAATCCAATTAAAACCTAATAATTTATTTCGTTTTTCATGGTGGAAATTGGTGAATCGTCATTCACCTACCTTCAAATATTTTATAGCTTGGATTACGACATCCCTCTTCCAAGTTATAAAGTATTGTGTTGGGTCATAGCCTTAATATTACATTTGGGTGTCTTATTAAGGATTCTATATCTAATCTAAACTTATCTTTCTTCCTTTCAGATGTCTTCCAACAATGTTGCTTCTGGCTCAATCCCTACCGGCTCCTTCTCTCTCATGAACCTTTGTGGGAGAGTCATCTCTAATGATTGGATCAGGAACATCAGGATGGTCATACATTACGAGGACAAAGAATATGTCATCGACAAGGAGCTGAAGGAAATTGATGAGTCTACTACTGCTCCAGAGGAGATCGCTGACTTTAGGGCACATGAGAGAGATGCTACCAAGGTGGCATGTATCATGTTGGCCACAATGAAAGCTGAACTCCAAAAGTCCTATGAGGACTTTTACCCTTTTGAGATGCACATGGACTTGATGGATCGCTACCATCAAAGTGCTCGTCTAGAGAGGTATGAAATCATCTCTTCCATGATAACAACCCGAATGAAGGATGGTGAACCCATCACGGGCCACATGCTGAAAAAGCAAAGGTTTATGGACCGTTTGCTCAAGTTGAATGTGAACTTCCCCGAGGAGTTGGCTATTGATATCATACTGCACTCCTTACCTACTTGTTATGATCAATTCCGAATGACCTATCACATGAACAAGGTGGAGGTCACACTTAGCAAACTTCAAGGGCTTTTGAAGACCGCTGAAACTGGTCTTAAGGGCAAATCGGTTGTTACTACTCCTACTCCTACCGCCGCCCCTGTTCTGGCAATTGGGCAAAGTAGAGGGAAGAAGAGGAAAAACCCTTCGAAGGGTACCAAGGGTAAGTCTCTTGATGGCTCCTCTTCAAGTGGAACCAAAGGTGGTTCTGTCACTCCTTCTTCCAACCCAAAAGAAGCTCAATGCTTCTATTGTCAGGAAAAGGGGCACTGGAAACGAAACTGCCCCAAGTACCTGCAAGATGTTAAGGATGGGAAGGTCAAGCCTACCCATGCAGGTATTTACACTATATGGTCTAATAACTCACCACATACTACTTCTTGGGTTCTTGATACAGGTTGTGGTATTCATATATGTTCTGATTTGCAGGGCCTAAGAAGAAGTGAGGATGTGGAGCACGAAAAGATAAACTTGATCATGGGTAATAGGAAAGCTTCACCTGTCACCAAGATTGGAGTTTATTCTTTGTTGCTAAGTAGTGGGTTAGTGTTAGATTTGAATAAGTGTTGTTACTCATCTGAAATGGCGAGAAATATTATTTCTTTTCACGGTTTGTAAAAAAAAGGGTTTACTTTTTCATTTGATAATGAATGTGGTGGTATTAATGTTTTTTATAATAATGTTCTTTATTTTAAAAGCATTACCTTGTGATGGTGTATATGAAACTGTGTCGGTTGTAGATAACTTAGGAAATAATGTGTTACATATCGATTCTTCCACTAGTTTGGATAAAGCATCCTTGTGGCATTGTCGTCTTGGACATGTTAACAAGAAGCGCATAGGCCAACTCCAGAAGGCTGGAGTCTTGGAGTCATTTGACTTAAAGTCAGATGATAGTTGCGAGTCTTGTTTGCTTGGAAAAATGACAAAGTCACCCTTCACTGGTACTTGTGCTAGGGGTGAAGGTTTGTTGGACCTCATACACACAGATGTGTGTGGACCCTTCAGAACCGCCACAAGGGATGCTAACCGCTTCTATGTGATTTTTACTAATGATTACAGTAGATATGGTTATGTCTACTTAATCAAGCATAAGTCATAAACCTTTGAAAAGTTCAAAGAGTTTAAACAGGAAGTGGAGAATCAGCTAGGCAGGAACATTAAGAAGCTTCGATCCGATCGAGGAGGAGAGTATCTTAGTACAGAGTTCCTTGACTATCTTAAGGAATGTGGAATTGTTTCACAATTGACACCTCCCAGAACACCATAGCTTAATGGTGTGGCTGAGAGACGCAATCGAACCTTGTTAGACATGGTTCATTCCATGATGAGTCGAGCTTCATTACCAATCTCATTCTGGGGGTATGCCTTAGAGACTGCCTCCCGTATCCTTAATCTAGTCCCTACCAGGAAGGTTGCCAAAACACCTCACGAAATGTGGACTGGGAAAGTTCCCAATTTAGACCACATCAAGATTTGGGGTTGCGAAGCTTTCGTGAGACGTGAGACTCAGGACAAGCTCGAACATCGTAGTGAGCGGTCTATTTTCATCGGCTACCCACAAAATTCCTTTGGTTATCTCTTCTACAGACCCAGTGAGAATGTGGTCTTTGTGGCAAGAAGAGGGGTCTTTCGTGAGAGAGAACTCATAAGCCAAGGGAACAGTGGGAGGTAAATTGATCTTGAAGAACTTCAAGAGTCAAGCGGTGAAGGAACCTTAAACCCTAGCAATCAACCTGAGGAGGAAACTCATGTTGATGAATTCGTACCTCTGAGGCGTTCCACAAGAGTTAGGAATCCACCTGAGCATTACTATGGTTTTCATATTACTGCGGAAGGTAATGAATTTATCAGTGATAGGACACTGGTAAATCTAGATGAACCTAACTGCTTTAAGGAAGCCAGGGCAGGCCCTGAGTCTGCCAAATGGAAAGAGGCTATGGATAGCGAGATTCAGTCCATGTATGACAATCAAGTTTGGAACTTGGTTGACAATGTACCGGGTCGTATGACGGTCGGGTACAAATGGATCTTCAAGAAGAAGACCGACATGGATGGGAATGTGCACACTTATAAAGCACGACTGGTTGCGAAGGGCTTTACTCAAACTCCGGTAGTTGACTATGATGAAACCTTCTCACCAGTAGCGAAGATTAAGTCTATTAGGGTTTTGCTTGCCATAGCTGCATTTCATGATTATGAAATATGGCAAATGGATGTCAAAACCATTTTCCTTAATGGAAAGTTGGCTGAGGATGTTTACATGAGTCAGCCAGAGGGTTTTGTCGATGCAAAGCACCCTAATAGAGTGTGTAAGCTTGAGAAATCCATCTATGGATTGAAACAAGCATCTCGCAGATGAAATCTTTGTTTTGATGAGAAAGTCAAAGAGTTTGGTTTTTCGAGGAGCGAAGATGAGTCTTGTGTATATGTTAAGGCTAGTGGAAGTATAGTTAGCTTTTTGGTATTGTATGTGGATGACATACTACTCATAGGAAATGACGTCTCAACCTTGCAGGAAGTTAAGTCCTGGCTTGGGAAGTGTTTCGCTATGAAGGACCTTGGAGAAGCTGCCTATATCCTAGGGATAAGGATATTGAGAGAAAGGAGTAAGAGACTAATTGGACTTAGTCAAAGTACCTACTTGATAAGGTGCTGAAAAGGTTCAGCATGCAGGATTCCAAGAAAGATGACTTACCAATCCAGAGCAACGCCAAACTGAGTAAGACTCAGAGTCCGAGTACAGAGGCTGAGATAGCTGAGATGAGTCATGTACCATATGCTTCCGATGCTATGACTAGTACTCGTCCTGATGTGGCATTTGCTTTGAGCATGGTCATCAGATATCAAGGGAATCCGGGCAAGGCTCACTGGACTGCGGTGAAGAATATTCTCAAGTACCTACGGAGGACTAGGGACTGGGTCCTTACCCTTGGTGGGAGTGATGACTTGAGAGTAGTGGGGTATAGTGATGCTGGCTTCCAGACTGATAGGGATAATTTTCGCTCTCAGTCGGGATGGGTCTTTACCCTAAATGGAGGAGCAATTACTTGGAAAAGTTCCAAACAGGAAACAGTGGCTGATTCAACTTGCGAATCAGAGTATATAGCGGAAAGCGAGGCAGCAAAGGAGGCAATATGGCTAAAGAACTTCAATGGAGACCTTGGAGTTGTACCAGCTATTAAGGAACCTATGGAGATTTTCTGTGACAATGAGGGTGCAGTTGCCTTAGCTAAGGAACCAAGGGATCACGGCAGATCCAGGCACATCGACAGAAAATACCATTTCATTAGACATCGGATAGAAGAGGGACTCCTCGTGGTGAAGAGGGTATCATCGGAATAGAACCCAGCAGATCCCCTCACGAAGGGACTGTGTAGGGCTAAGCATTTGCAGCATGCGAGGCGCATCGGGCTGAAGGATGATAATAGTTTTACAAATTAGATAGTTTTCTGAAACTTGTAAAATGTAAATTGACATTTGATGATTAAATAAAAGTTGTTGTTTATTAATAAGTAAAGTGTTGCTATCTTGTGTCAATCGTTTACTATTGTTTCAATTTTGCATGTTTTGACTTCCAGAATAATTACTTTATTCAAACTCTCCACAGTCAGTCATATGTTGGAAGTAGATATGAATCAAGACTGTCGTGAATTGGGTTTGTAGATATCTAAGGTGCTAGACATAGCAAATGGTTGCTACAACATTCATGAGTGCTCATAAGTTCTGAGTATTGGATTCAACCCACGTTCAATTGTATCACTTCATGGAATTTATCTCGAGTGATCGTTAGACGGTAATATCATATAAGTCTTCAAAGCTAGATATATGAGTTGTTGATTATGAGTTGGTTGTGCAATGTTTGTACGAAAACGCATCGGTAACTCGATGTTATAAAACGTTCTTTTGTGTATGATTCAACAAATAGTTAGTACAAGCATATGAGTCGAAGTTTATCTGTTCCTTTTAGTCCTTGGAGAATTAAAAGCGATATCTGGGCCCCTTGATGATTTTGTTTTGACCTATGTACTGGGCCCGGTCAGAACCAAATTGATGTGTTCAGTTTAGTTCTATGTCAAACAAATCGGAAATCGGGAAACAAACTGCTAGACAATAAGTACGACATTGTTCCATGTATTTGTCCGGCTGGTATCCATAATAGAGGATTATATGATCACTTATCTTAAATCGCGCATCATCATCATCTTAGTTCCGCGAGACTTTGAAAGAGCTACGATTGTTGGTCGGTTCCCGAAGTCATACTTGCAACTATAGTTATTAGACTTATCCAAGTGGGAGACTAATGGATAAGGTGTCTAAGTCCATAACTATATTTGGTATGTACTTGACCCGGCTTGGCATGGTCCATTTGGGTTGCTCGGCATCTCAACAATTGGATAGACAAAATGAGAAAAAGGACACTTATGATTTGTTAATATATTCTAATATATTAATATGAAATCATATTATTTAATTAGTATTGATCAAGAATTAATTTGGAATTAATTTTGTGATTAAAAAAGAGACTAATTAAATATATGGGGATTGATTTGTAAATCATTCATTCTTATGTAGTGGGCTTATGGTTCATGATTCACTAGATTGGGCTAGGACCCATTGGGTGCTCCATGGATGCTCCATGGAGGTTATAACCCACACTAGTACAAAAATGACATACGGTCACACTTTTCAAAAAATGGCCTATGACACTTTTTATTAAAAGTGTGGCCAAATGTCACTAAAAAAATCCAGTGACTGCTTTTGGATACATTTAAATTAGTTTCTGTGGCCATTGTACAAATAATCAAAACTTTAACCACACTTAATTATACCAAATGTGACAATTATTAGCCACACTCGAACGATGTGACCAGATATCACCATCAGCTACGAATACTGATTAGCATTATGATACATTTTTTATATGAGATAATAGATAAATCTATGGTGACATGAGACAATTCTATATGTTTCTATATCATGGTGCCCTTTTAGACATATGAAAGTCAATGTAGCTAAAAGGCGATACATATGGTCACATTAAATATTTGTGTATCCATAGGTGGTGTTTACTAGTGACTTAGTAAAAGCAAGAAAACAAGTTACTTTTAGTGGTATATGGTTATGTGCCTTTTATTATGTGTGTCATAATATGATGAAGTGACTTTAAAAAACAAATATTGTGAGTGTAAGTAACATTTGGTTATGGTTACAATTAGTGATTATTAATAATAATAATAATAATAATAATAACAATAATAATAATAATAATAATAATAATAATAATAATAATAAGGATTATTAGTGATTAATTAAATAAATTGGATTATTTTTATTAAATGTATACTTGCATGTCTAGGGTGCAAATTGCTATTTTCATAAACCACTTTAGTTAAATTAAGTTGAAGTTAGGGTAGATTCCGTCATTATGCCTAATCCTAGGGACTAGAATTGACAAGTTTCAGAACTTCATTGTCTTCTTCTGTTTTACTATCGCAGGAGCGCAACATGTCATTTTCCCCCGTTTTCCCTCTCTCGGACCTATAAGGACTCGATCCGAAAGGCATTCAACTCGACTAAAATTATCGATATAAATATCCTAGCATTAGAGACTTTAGGGTTTAGGGTGAGAGAGTGGGTGTGTGTGTGTGAAAATAGTGTTCATCAGCATTGTCACTCAAGCAAGCAGTAACTGATGGATGGTTCAGGTCGATTCATTCCCAACAACTGAAGAGAAACCTCGAATATGGTTGGGTCTGGACATCGTCGAGCCTTCCTTTTGTTTTGCTGCCTCACCGCCGCCTCCATGGATGTTGTTGAAACATCGATTCTGGGGGAAAGAAGGCAGTGGAAAATGGAGAATCGAAGATGCAGCTTTGGTCGGTTGGTATGTGCGTTAAGTAGTAAGGCAGTGAAATTGTAGGGCTTTTCAATATTACTGGATGATGGTGGTGAATTCCGTAATTGAATATCTCTTCAAATGTAATAACCGATAGTTTGAAGTTTGAAATTTGGGTGTGGAGAATATTAATATTTGTGTATTGCTAGTCCTGCTTGTTTTCATAATCATCCACCCCACAACAAGTTTAACAAATGTCATTCATTTGTCAACTGAAATCAATTTAGTGTTTGAAGAAAAAACTTACCGATAAACTAACTTGCAGATTTGGATATGGATGTTGTTGTGGAGCCGATCCAATCAGAGGAGATGGAGTGAAGGAATGAGAAAGAAGGGAGAAAGCAATATTAGATTAGAAGGAGAAAGGGAAAACAACATATAAAATTTAGGAAATAATTTTGCCTCTGTAGAGGCGATGAGTAGCAGGGGCAATCGGATTTAGGGTTCTATCCAAAATCATGAGGAGTGGAATTGAAATAAATAATAGGAATGAAAGGAGGGAAAACAACAAAAAGCGAGGGAATGTGAATTTGTAAAAAAACTAAAATTCGAAAGATTTTGAATTCATGGAAATTGAATTTTATTTGTTCGTTTGCAAAAACAAAAAGGAATGTCAATTTACTCATTTTATATCGTTTTTTTAATGGTTTATGAATTTATAAACTTTTTATGGATTTTGCTTCCTAAGACCTTTAAATACTAAAAATATATACCTTTTTCTTTTTATTTATGATACTCTATAAAGAAACTAAAAAAATAGTCATTATGGTTTGTTATATGCTTTCATACGTTTTAGTAATTTGGTTTTCGATTAATCTCTCTTAAAATTGAAAAGGTTATATTATCGTTCAAATGACTATTGGACTCGTGTTATAAGTTTGGGTTTAGTGACATGGATCGACCATTTTATCATCGTAACGATTACATATACATATATATATATATATATATATATATATATATATATATATATATATATATATATATATATAAGATTAAATTGTGGATATCGGAGGTCGACGTTAGAGATGGAAGGATCAAACACGATGAAGTTAGTTGAGGTCGATGAAGGTGTAGGATCGAACATGGTGTGGTCAAACCGGATCTAAATCATTAAAGATAAATGGAATAAAAAATATTGAACTCATTTATGGTGACGTAGGTGAGATAACGTAATGATAAGGGATAGATGATGAATGATAGACAAAACGATATGTTTGACTGAGGTGGGATGGCTGGTTGTGGTAGTAGGGGTGGAGGTGGTGTGTATGGAGTATGTGTGGTACTTAGTGTTTAAAATATGGTAGGATGTACGTAGGGGTACTTAAGGTGTGGGTATAGATACATGTACAGGTGGGTTTGGGTAGGATGGGTGGATATGGGTTTAAGATATGGTAGGATGTACGTAGGGGTTTATATGTAGGTATTGGTGGCTTATGGCTTATGAATTATGGCTTAGGGCCTATCGTGTATGGATTAGGGATTATGACTTATGGATTAGAGATTAGGTCTTATGCTTAAGGTTTAGGGCTTATGTATTATAGATTAAGGCATATGACTTATGGCTTAGGACTTATTGCTTATGCAACTAGACATAAGTTATAAGAGTTAAGCCTAAAGCCATAATCTCTAATCCCTAATCCACAAGTGACTAGACATAAGTTATAAGAGTTAAGCCTAAAGTCATAAGCCTTTAGCCTTAATCCATAAGCCATAGGTTATGTAGCTGAAGCCATAAGACTTGATCCCTAATCCATAAACCCTAAGGCCTAAGGTATAAGCCTTAAGTTGTAAGACTTATGGTTAATGCCTCATGGCTTATGTCTTAAGGCTTATAGGTTAGGGCTCATGACATAAGGCATATGGGTTAGGGCTTGGGGTTTATGGCTTAGACATAGGTTTTATGGCTTGTGGGTTATAGTTTAGATACTAGGGCTTAAGGATTAAGGCATTGAACTTATCATTTAAAGCTTAGGGCTTACGACTTACAGTTTAGGGCTTAAGTCTTAGGGATTATTGCTAACGACTTAGAGCTTAAGTCATACATATTATGGTTTAGGGCTTAATACTTAAGGCATATGACTTATAACTTATGGCTTAATGCTTAAGGTTTAAAGCCAATTCCCACAAACCCATGTTGATACCTACCCTATCCCACACCCCATGGCTACCCATACTTATACCACCCATCCCACCCCACATCTACAACCACACTCCCATGCCCATCCACTCTCACTCCATATAACCTACAAGACCTATACATAGACACACCTACCCCACACCAACATGCTTACCCTATACCCCCATATTTATGTGTTTGTTTATGTTATTTCAACTTATTATGTGGTTGGTTTTTAACAAATGTAAAATAAAATTTAAACATTTTTTAATTTATTTATCATCATACCCACCGTCATCACTTATCTTCATCGCATACCTAATGTTTTTGAAAATAAAAATCTTTATCCGAGCTTTCCCTCTCTATCTTATATATATATATATATATATATATACATGTGGTTGGGTGTGCATTGGTATGTATAGGTAAATGGTGTAGGGGGTGTGCGTATGGGTGTACATGTATATAAAAGATGGGTCTAGGTAGAGGCGGTTGGATATAGGGATTTAGGATATGGTAAGGTGTATGTGTTCATATTTAGGTAGGGATGCATGGTTGTGATGGCCAAGGTAAGGTGAGGGTGGGGTAGGGTGTGTATGGTAGGGGTGACACTTACCAATTAGGAATGGGTGTTAGATTAGTGGGTGTATCGGTGTCGCATAGGTGGGCTTATGGCTTATGGCTCATGGCTTATGGCTCATGGCTTATGTCGCGTAGGTGGGCTTATAGCTTATGACTTATGGATTATGGCTTATGCTTATGACTTATGGATTATGTCTTATAGCTTATGACTTATGGAGTATGGCTTAAGGCTTAGGGTTTATGGCTTAATATGTCTTATGGCTCATTACATATGAATTAGGAATCAAGTCTTAGGGATTATGGCCTATGGATCAAGGCTTAGATCTTATGGCTTATTGCTAACTACTTATTGCTTATGGATTGTCGCTTAATTATACCTTGTGGCTTATGGCTTATACATGTGGTTTAACTTGTGTGGCTTGGCGCTTAAGACTTATGGGTTATAACTTAAGGCTTATGGCATATAGTTTAGAGCTTGTGGCATATAGTGAATGACTTATGAGTTATGGTTTGTAGCTTAGTGTTTAAGGCTTATGGATTATGGGTTATGGATTAGTGTTAACTACTTATGGCTTACTGGTTATGGCTTATAACTTATGGGTTATGGTTTATGCTTATGGCTTATGGCTTAATAGCTTATGGTTTATGTCTTATGGCTTATGGCTTTTGGATTTGGCTTATGTCTTATGTCTTATGTCATATGTCTTATTTCTTATGTCTTATGTCCTGTCTTATGTTTTATGTCTTATGTCTTATGTCTTATATCTTATGTCTTATGTCTTATGTCTTATTTCTTATGTCTTATGTCTTGCGTCTTATGTATTATGTCGTATGTCATATGCCTTACGAATTTTGGCTTAGGGTTAGGGCTTAAGGTTTTAGGTTAGGGCTTAAGGTTTTAGGTTAGGGGTTAAGGCTTAAGGCTTATAGCTTATGTTTTAAGTTTAAGGCTTATGGCTTATGGCTTATGAATTATGGCTTAAGGTTCATGACATATAGGTTTTTAATTTATGCTTAATAATAAAGGCTTCCAATTTATGGTTTAGGGGTAAGACTTATAAATTATGGCTTAAGGCTTATGACATATGGCTTATAGCTTGTGGCCTAATGCTTAAGGCTTATAACTTAAGGATTTAAGTCCTTTCCTACATTCCCATACTAACGCCTACCCCATTCCACCTTCACACCCACACCCACCCACCCGCCCACACACCTCTACCCCACCCCCACCTCACCTTATGCTGCCTATCCTAAGATCCACAACTACATACACCCCACGCCTTACATTTAGACTCATCCACTCCACCATACCCTTACACCACCCCCCTAAGTGCGAGGTATATTTTTACATACATATTATTAAAAATTAGAAAAACATATTTGAAATTGATTTCTAATCACAACAAAATTATATTCTCCACTTATATGCCTTGTGTATTTATAAACAAACACACACACACACACACACACATATATATATATATATATATATATATATATATATATATATATATATATATATATATATATATAATTTATGGTTAATTTGTTGAAAATTTATTTAATAATATATGTCAATCATTAACTTTGAGAGTTTGATAATTTTAGTTTTTGTATAAATTTTCAAAATTAAATATGATAATTTCATGTGTAAGAGTTTGAAAATTTTAGTTTTTCTTTAAAAAAATTTCAAAATTAAATCTGATAATTTCAGGTTGCCGCTCTCATTTTCACTTCCCGCTTCCCAGTTTCAATTTCCCTCATTGGTAGACCTAATTCCATTTTGGAACACTCCTGATATGCTCATCCCCTCTATTCTCTACTATCTATCTTCTCTCTAACCTAGAATCAGCTGCGGACAACACACAATGCCGGTTAATTCACCATCGTCGGTCCACATATGGCGACCTTCCTTCTGACACATCCGATAGTCAAGAGCCACTCTGTCGACCTCCACACCATAACCCATGAGAAACTGTGATGCAATACATGACACACACACACACTTGACCACTATACGCCACCTACACAAGAACCATCGCTACAACCATTGAATGCCTCATCACCTCATCCCAGTTTTCTCTGCTTCATCTCGAATGTAGCCTTTCTGCCTCTTCGAATTGGTTGATTAGGAGTGAATTGGGTTTTGGGATGATCAATAGGCGCCTTAGAGAAGACGAAGGGGCAAGAAAATTTCATCTGCTTATGAACTGATTGAAGTTTTTATGGTTGATTGCAGAGTAAGTGGTTTATTCTTGTAAGCTATGGCATATTCGTTTAGCATTCTGGGTTGTTATAGGTTATTTTCCGAACTTTGTTTTATCATTCACTATGACGATCTAGAATTTTAGTATCCAGATTTTGTGTAAGCTTCAATGGATACGCAATGAGGAAGAGAGGTCCTGTTTTGGTTTCCATGTTCAATCCCATTGGCACTATCATCACTGTTGTCATTTCTCGTTTCTTAGGTCACTCCATTGCTATTGGAAGGTATCATACTATACTCATGCATTAAACAGTTGTACCATGTGCTTTAGTGATCTAACACTAGACATAATTGATCATTTGTTTTGATTGTTCATCAAGTTTTTATCTTGTTTACACAGCCTTACAGGTATGTTTGTGATGTTTACTGGGTTGTACTTTGTTCTATGGGCTAAAGGAAAAGAGGGATTTTGACAAAAAGAAGAAAACGAAATTCAAAGGGAGTATTGTGATGTGGAGACGCCTCTACTTCAATGACACCAGTATTTCGTTATATTCGTTTTGGAAAAAAAGATGTTCATTTTCTGAAAGATAAAAATATACTATTGCTAATTTGACACAGATTAGTGTATGGAAACTTGATTGTTATAACTTATTAGTTAGAATTATGCTGATAGGGTAACAAAACTTGTTAAGGGACTAACATTACAGGTTGATATAGTCTTTGGACTATTTTGTAAAGTTTCCAACCATACTTTTCCCAATAATTATACAACTATACATGCAAATTTAGTCCAATCAAAACCTGCAATGCTCTGACCCAAGGGGTTCTTGATTTTATTCTTATTATGAACTACATTCATGCTAAGCTTCTAGCAATTGTTTAATTATTTTACATGGTGTGACTATATGATGTATAATAGTCATGGTTAAGGCTGATTATCTGTTGTCAACTAGGGCTTTAGGGTTGGATTAGAAAATGAATTCCTTTGCTTATTGAAGCATCAAGGTAAATTATGTTTGTACATGCGTTGTTTAGTAAATTATTCTTGTATGAACCTCTGGCACCCTTGTTATACAGGGAGGTCGAGCTCTCACACTAGACCAACAGGTTACAAAATTAAAATATTTTATGGATGTTGGAAAGCCAATATATAGCTTCCATCTGCAATGGCTAACAAAATATGTATGTGCGATCTCCTCAAGGTAAGATTATGTCTTTTGAAAAATATATAGCTTCCATTTGCCATGGCTAACAATTCCATATACTATACATGCTAATACATGATTGATGAAGAAAATAAAGTATTGATTCATCAAAGTCAATTATTCACACTTCTTTAATATTAACAATTTCAATTATGCATGTTTTCAGGTGTGCCATTCTTTCGGTGGTGGAACATGATTTACTTTCTGTTTAGTGTAACAGGGACCTTGTCCTTGGTTTTGAATTTTTGGCTCCTATCTCTCAAGTAACCTGATTATTTTTACATGGACAAGAAGGTAGGACAAAAGGGATGATGTCGTCAATGCATAAAGATTACATTCAGCATCTTCCATTAGTTCTTGAATAGATGCAGTCATTTGATAAGCTACTAGAATTGGATGGTAACTATTTAATATTGTTAGATAGAAAATCTGAAATCAAATAATTCGAGACTGTAATGTAATGTTGGATCTTGAAATGCAGTTTCCAGATACCACAAATTTTCTACCTGCAAATACAGTTCACCAAGGAAAGATGATATTACTCGAGACATGAAAAGATTGGGAAGGTGAATTGATACCTACAACTTTTTGTTGCAATGGGTACCAAATCCAACATCCAATCAAAACACTTAACTTCACATTTCTAAGAAGCAAAAGAAATGTTTTACAACGCTAGATGGAATGATCAAGCAGACAACGAGCTATATGAACAAGCCAAAACTATCGAAGATATGGTTCTTAATTTAGGTTACAATATATCGATTCCAATCGTAAGGTTTGTAGATATGTCTTTATTACAAGTTTTTGTCTTTACTATTTAAATTGCGAACTTATGTATAAGTTTTCTTATTTTATTCTTAATAATATTCTCTTTTTGGGTTTTATCATTTTTATAACTGTTGATGTTCAATCAAACTGGTGACCAAATGTTACATACAACTGCAATTACAAAAATTTCATGTGGCTTTAGATAAATATTAGTCATATCATAATCAAAAAAACATTTCAACATTGAAAATTTTGGTGTGTTAAAAAGATATCACATGTCACTTTATTAAATAATCATGTGACTAATGTTTTATGTATTATCACGTTTAAACAATACTTGTGTGTCAAAATCATAACAATGTGTCATGCATTATTACATCCATGTGACTACAAGTTCTACAATAGTCACAATTATAAAAAATATTATGTGACTATAAGAGATGTACAACTATGGTTTACGCATATGTATGTGACTATAATACAAACAATAGTCACACTCAACAATTTTTAATGTCTAAATGATAAAATCGGTCATATTTAAAGCAAATTGTTATGGTCATAAAGTGAATATTTGTCACAATTACAAACACTATTGTGTCTATAAATAAATTACGGTTATTTTTTAATTAATTTTCTATGTCGAAAAGATATAAAATAGTCATAGTTACGACTTTTTGTATGTCTGAATGATAGCATCAGTCATGATAAGCGATACAAATATGGCTGTAAGCTAATATTAAATCCTTAATTTTTATAAAATGTGTGTCTTTATAATACTTATGATCATGTTTCACTTAATTTTGTGTTTCTATACGATAGACAATAGTCACAATAAAAGATTGTTTTTGTGACTAATTATTAGTAAATCGCGACTTATGAAATTAATTACATGTGACCATTTAATGAACATGGTCATTTTTACCGTAATTACATGTCTACAAAAGATACCCAATTGTCTTAATAAACTTTGAATTGTGTGACAATTTACTAGCAAAACGTCACATTGAAACAACATGTATGTCGCCATTTGGTGATATACAATTACTACAATTACGAAATAAATGTGTCTACTGGCGGTTTAACGCCACAATATTGGATAAAATGGTTGATTTTAGGAACAAAATTCCCTATCCAATTGTCACACTTTTATAATACGGCCACATATTTTCATATCATACGGACACTACATTTTAATGTGACCATAAGACCCATACAATGGCGTCACCTTCCGTCACACTTTCAGTGAAAAAAATAAAATGTCACTATACGCATATGGTCACACTTTTATGGTGTGTCCGTGGGTCATTTTTGTACTAGTGCCATGGATCATGGGGGAAATGAAAAGCCATGCACATTATGGTTTACATGGTGTAACCCTACATGTGACACACTATATAAAGAACCTCATATGGAGTAAAATCAGCCACTATTTCAAGACAAGGAGGGCTAGCCGATTTTGTGATCAAAGTGTTCTTCTCTCAAGTTATTCCAAGAGTTGTAGGTGTTGTGTGAAACATTTGAGGCATCACACTTGGGGTGCTAGGCTCACAATGTCTTAAGGAATCCAAGCTACAAGAAAGGTATGTCATTCTACTAGTTTTTATATTACAGGTACCCCATGCCATGCTAGTTAGGATGAGAACCTTGGAAAATCAAATTTGCATGAATATTAGAGAAAACATAGATCCAAGGTTTCTAGGGTTGCATGTACACCATGGGAGTGTTAGAATGCTCAAAACCCATCAAAAATCTGTGTGTGCGCATGTTCTGGAAATGAAATCGCACATTGACAAATTTGATAGAATGGGTGTCATTTTCCCAAGGGAGCAGTCCATTGATTTGGTTCTACTTTCTCTTCCTAAGTCATATAGCGAGTTTATTGAGAACCTTTATATGAGCAACCACAACGTGACCCTAATTGATCTGACACATATGTTGATTGTTTCTGAAGCAGAAATGCTTAATAGCACAAGTGAAGAAAAAGTGGTTGAAGGATCGAATTCTAAAGTTTCCATGGACATTGACAATGGTGACAATGGTGGTCCAGAAAATATTTCTCTTCCCAGTGGAAAGGGATCGGCCAAGGTCAAACCGTTTGATCGTATGGTAAAGAGAAAGGCTAGTTCTGAGATAGTTCCATGTGCTAACCCTAAAAGGTCCATATGTTTCTATTGCCAATTAAAGGGAAATTAGTTGCGAAGCAGCCCAAACTACTTGAAAGATCGTGGAGGTGGTAAAGTCAAGTCGTGTGACTCCACCTCAGGTACATCCATTATCTAAATCCATTATATAAATGAGTTCCTATCCATAGACTCTTAATACATGATTTTATGATCACATTTTGATGGTATTGCACGATCTAAGAGAAAGAAGGAAGCTTAAGAAGAATGAGCTAATTCTGATCGTGAGAGATGGATTTCGGTTACATGGTTCGATGATCAGAATTTGGAGTTGTGCTTAGGAGTTATGATAATTTAATAGATTGATTAGGAAATGTCTAGAAACATTGTTTTTACTTATGCATTGTAAGGAAAAGTTCCAATTTTTCGTTTATTATCAATAAAAGTGAAATTTTGGTTTATATGGTTGATTTACTTTATATTTCCTTGTAATGGAATCTATGAAAGTGTTGGTTACATTTTTATTATTAGAAATATTAATTGTGGATTTGATTCTTGTTATTTCACTTGTGGTAAATGTTATAATTGACTAATGATAAAGAATTCTCATCACCCTAGTTTCAGATGGATAGAAACTTGGAGTCATAAAATTTGGATTGTGTGATGCAAGAGAATCTTGATCTTTGGAAGATTATGAATTACATGTTTTATGTGAGTCAAAGTGAAAAACTAATGAATCTAGTCCATTGAAATGGACGATTCATATCTGCCACAAAGGATGAAAATTCTATTCGTCATGATTTACTGATGATTCAATAAATATGGTTGTGTTTATCAGATTAAACATAATTCTGACGCTTTGAAAAGTTTCAAAGAGTAGCAGAACAAATATGAAGAATCTATTAGGCAGAAAGATAAAAGTTTATCTAATCTGAAAGGAAAGGAGAATACTTTAGCATCATGTTTTATGATCATCTTAATGATTATGGAACTATGTCCCAATTGATCCTCGAAGAACATCTTAGTGCAATTGTTTCAATTGAGAGATGGGTCATACTTCATTTCTAATCAAGTTTTAGAGCCATGCTCTAGTTACTAAGGATCGTATCTTGAAACTTATATTATACTAAGTAGGTTTATAACACCTCATGAATTATGGAGTAATAATGTTGTCTTACTCTGGCACATTTGGAATTGGAAGTTGTGATGTTTTGGTTAAAATAAAGAATGAACTAAGGTCAATTCCATGAAGTGTTTCTTGTCGAGAATCCACACTAGCTTCTGAATATTTGTTTTGCTCGTCAAGGAATGTTCCTTAAGAGAGAAACTTATATGTTAAAAAATCAGTAGAAGTCTTATTGATCTTGAAAGGTTTCAGGAGTCAATCGAGAACAAAACCTTTTAGTTATCGCTAGCACACGACCTGAGGTTCATAACATATCATGCTAAGTTGGAACATTCTTGTTTCTGTGCACTTTCCAGTTGAGTTGGAAATGCTTATGAGTTGTATGGTTCTCATTTGACTGCCAAGGCAAAGCACGTTGGTCAGTGAAAGTACATTGATCAATATGGGTGAGTTGTTTAACAACATGGAAGCACTGGTAGGCCCTTGTGCTACCAGATGGCAAGAAATTAAGAATAAGAAAAGTTTAGTCCATGAAAGGAAAAACTAAATTGTAGTTTGGAAATGATAGATTCACATGGATGGGAACATATACACCATAAAATCTAAGTGGCAAAGTTTTCGCTCTAATTCATGAGAATAATTATGAGGAAACACTTTCACTAGTAGATTTTAAAGATCTGATAAATATCATTATGGTTAGTAGTTGTGATAATTTCATTCTCAAATTCGCAATATGATTACGACATCCCTTTTCATAGTTCGAATTGTGAGAAATGGAAAGGAAATGTTTGAACTTTCAAGACATATAGTTACAACTTTTGAAAGGGTTTAAACACACGCATATGCTATCTAATGAAGGTATATAAGCTTGAGAAATCTAGTTAGAGACTTATGAAAGCAACACGTATCAGAAATTTGTACTTTAGTAAGAAAGTCAAGAGTATTGATTTCTAGAAGTCCAGTTGATTTCTGTATACATGTCAAAGCTAGTGGGAGCATAATTGTTGTGCTATTGGGAGCATAATTGTTATGCAAGTGGGAGCATAATGTTATGCTAAGTGTTGCAAGTTGGCAATACCATTGGTAGGAAACAAAGTCTACAAATTTGCAAATTGCAAAGTTTGGAAATTGTTTCGCTATAGTGAGACTTAAGGGAGAGGGCACTAATACTTCATTTCGAATATAAAAAGTTTAGATTAAAGGGTTTAAAAGAACTTAGCCTTGGACATATATGAATATCATGTTGAAATGGTTCAACATAGGAAATTCAATATATGGAAATATTATAGTAGGAGACTGATCAGATATTAGGTCCTTATGTAAGACATAATGAATCGAGTCCCATGTGCTTCGTATATAGGATCGATTACATATGATATAATTTTCACTTGTTCTGATTTTTCCAAATGCCTAGGGCATTGAGAGAAAATAAAAGGACTGGAACTTTGTGTGACTAAAGTTGAATAACTGTCAAGAACATTCTGAGGTTATACCAAAGGATTGGTTTCTTGTGGAGAGTTGGAAGTATAATTTTGGTTGGAAGGACCATAGTGACATGTTTTAGATTGGGATGATTCTTGATCAAAATTGATGGTCATATGGGAATATGAAAATGTTTCCATAATGGGCGTTGATTATTAAAATCTACATGTGAGTCAAAAACTTTAATGCAAGGAAGATGTTCAAGGAGTATGCCTTGAATTTAAAACTTCATTATTTTGGAATTGTTTTTAGTAACAAAGTTACAATGGAACATTCTATAATATCGTTGGCTAAGTCTCTGTGACTTTGAAGCCTCGACATTACAGAAGACCATTGTATATAAGGTTGAAATCTAACACATTCTAGTAGTGGCAAGAATTTGGAATTGTGAAATGAGCATCATTGGATTAGTGTCTAGTCAATCTGTTCACAAAGGAAGGACCATAGAGAGACATAGTATGCATGTTTATAACATGGCATGACTGATGTTTAATTCAAGTGTTTAGTTGATTACTCGAAACATTGTACAATGAATAAAGTTGAATTAATATGGTGATTAAATAATAAGAGTTTTATTTATGTTCAACAGTTTTGAGACCATAGTTAATTAGGTTATTATTGTATTTCACTTTGCATGTTTTACTTCCTGAATAAATTGATTATTCGAAATTCCACAGTCGATCGTACTTTTGGAAGTAAGTAGCAAATTAAGACTATCATGAATAGAATTGTAGATTGTCTATGGGAATTTGACATAGCAATAGCTTTGCTGCAATGTTCAGGAGTACTTAGAAAATGGGTATTTTGAGTATTGGATAAACCCATGCTTATAGAATTACTTCATGGATTTTATCATGAGCAATTCTAAGACGATAATATCTTATATTCTTGAAACGGATATATATGAGTTGTTGTTTACAAGTTAGTAATACGTAAATGCATTAGTAACTTGATGTTATAAAATGTATTGTTGTGTGTGAGTTAATGAGTAAATATAGCAAGCATATAAATCAAAGTTTATGCGTTCCTTTTGCCCTAACAGTAAAAAAGATATCTTTGGGCCTCTCGATGATTTGATGATGACATTTAAAGTGCTTGGCCAAGCCTGGACTGAATTGATGTGTTCAATTGGTAGTCTGATTTCAGTTTTCATAAATCAGAAATCGGGAAACAAAACTTGGACAATGAAATTGATTATAATCCATCTCTCATGTATTTACGATATCTTATAGAACGAAGGAATATTTGATCCCTTATCTTAGGATGCGTAACTGACTGGACCAGAGTTCGACGGCGACTTTTTAGATCTACAATTTACTAATTAGTTTTTGAAGTTATATTGGCAACTATAGTTATTAGACTTATCAAAGTGGGAGACTGTTGGATTAGGTGTCTAAGCCCATAACTATAATTGGTATATACTTGAATTGATAGTAGCACAGTCCTTTTAGGTTGCCCTCAAGACTAGCAACTACACAGGATGATTTTGGAGAAAGAGGTTAATTTATTATTTGAAATAAATAATTTGTTAATATATTATGAGAATAATATATTAATTAGAAATAGTAATATTTAATTAATATTTAATCAGAAATTAATTGGAATTAATTTTGGAATTAAAGGAATTAATTAAAAATGCAGAGACTGAAGTGTAATTGTTCAATAGTTGGCCAAGAGTCAATATAGAACCCTCCATTAGGTATGAACGGTTTCTTCATGCCTATGGGCTACTAGAATAATCCCTAGTGGATAAACAGGAAAGTGGATAATTACCCGGTTTAAGATAATCTTGGATTTGGGCTTATCTACGGTTTCTTGACTACACTATATATACAACCTAAACCCTATGATTTTCGGCCACTTGCTTCTTGGAAGACCTAGCCGAAATTCCTAGCCTCTCTCCTCCATCTCAATCATCTTCCATTGCTAGTGTTAGGTGTGAATCATTAGAGGCATGACATTTGTGACGCTTGCTCTCAAGGCTTTAACAACATAAGGATTTGCATTGTTATTACTATATAACAATCAAGGTATGATTCTTATAACCCTATTTGTATTTTTCGAAAATATGCTAGTGTTCTAGGGTTTCTATTCTGTTGTTAAAGGTTGTATGTTCAGTTAGAGAAAACATAGATCAATTATTTAGGGTTGCATGCACACATAGGATTTATATGTTTTGCTTAAATCTCATCAAAAACGTCGCCGTCTTGTTTGCTAGGTGGATTGCCATGCGGATGGGTCTTGGTTCCGGAAGATTCAACTTCTTGAAAATGAATATGGCATAAGATTGACACTAGCTCCCGAATCGGCCAATGCATAACTTGTAGCCAAATTCCCGAATTGACATGGAAAAGTTAGGCTTCTCGGGTCCCCCATCTTCTTTGGTATCTTCTTCAACATTGCGGCTGAGCAAATCTCGTTTAGTATCACTATAGATGCCTCCTCCATTTTCTTTCTATTGGTGAGAAGATCTTTTAAGAACTTTGCATACATTGGCATTTGAGCCACCGCCTCGATGAATGGAATGTTGATTTGGAGGGCCTTGTTATGCTCCAGGAACTTCTTGTAGTCTTCAGCTTGTTTGTCCTGTCTAGCTCGGCTCGTGAATGGCAATGGAGGCTGACACGTATTAATTGGAGGGTTCATATTCTCTTCAGCCGACGACCACGTCGTGGTCTTCTCTTCACCACTCTGTGGTTGTGCATCAGAGTGCTTTTCTCGGTTTTCTTCTTCTACCTCCTACACAACTTTTGGATTTTAATTAGGAATTGGGGTTCAAGGGAGTGATAATTTTTCCACTCCTTGTTGTCACTATGTTGATGTGCGCCCCTCTCAGATTTTGCTTGGTGTTGCTTGGAAGTCTGCCCGACGACCGTTCATTGAATTGTTTAGCTAGTTGCCCGAGTTGTTTCTCGACGTTGAGGATTGAAGCTTGTTGATTTCTCATTAAAGTTTGTTGATCTCTCATTAAAGCTTGCTGATCTCTCATTGCTGCATCAGTTTCATCGTGCCTCTTTTCTGATGTGGATGCAAAACGGGCGAGCATTGCTTTAAAATCTGTTTTCTTTTCGGGTACCGGTTCTTCTTTTTGATAAAACCCTCTTGCCTTTTGCTTCAACTTCTCCTCCTTAGCCTTATTATACTTATCATAGGGTAGCCCATCCTTTTTAGGTTTCCTCCAATCTTCATCACAACGATCCCCGCTTGAAAAACATGCTTGAGCTTTCCGATTTCCATTCTCATCAAGGTGGCAATCCTTTGTTAGATGTGGACCGCTATAGTTATCACACCCGAAACGAATGGCATGGATGGATTGGTCCATCTTTGTCATCCTACGATCCATGTTATCCAACTTGTCCATTACCGCTGCCATATCATCAGAAGATGCGTTCACCGTTCCTCTAGTTGTGTCATTACCAGGATTATTATATTCTCTTGAATGTTTAGAGAATTCTTCAATCAACCCCTTTATTGCAGATAGTGCTTTCATCGTGAGTGGTCCTTGGGAATCAAGGAGTTGTCTGGTTGTTACATTTACCCCTTCATAGAAAATGGAGACCTCTTGTTGAACATCGATATCATTCTGGGGTCAATCTCTCCCATGCCTCATAAAGTGATTCGCCTCCTAGCTGTTCAAAATTGGTAATTTCTTTCTTTAACTTCGTGACTTTCGATAGTGGGCAAAATTGTTGTATGAACTCTTCACGGATCTTTAGCCATGTTGTTATTGATCCTGGAAGGAGTGCCTTCAACCAATCATGTGCGACTCCTTTGAATGTAACCAGCAGCATCCTTAGTAGCACTGTCTCGCGTGGCACATTTAGAATGTTGAAATAGTTGGCGATGTCGTTGACCTCGTCAATGTGCTTGTAGGCATCCTCGTGATCTTTCTAGTAGAATGGAATGTCCTTCAGTTGGGCGAGTATGTGACCTTTCAGCTCGAAGTTTGTTGTTTCTGGAATCACGGGTTACACAAGACCTGGCCCAATATCGTCACGTATCCGCTTCTTGTATTCCTCCATTGATATTTCTGCAATGTTTGCCATAACTACTTCTGATTCGGGTTCACTCTTCTCTTCAGATTTGTGTGTCTCGGGCTCGTAATCCGCTGCCTGCTTGTCATGAGTTTTCTTGAAGCTTTCAAAATTGCTTGATTCCCCGATTGTTTTGTCCTTCTTTTTGCGAAAAGCTGATTCCAGATCCTCCAATGGTGGTATTACTGGAGATTTGGATCTTCGAGTCATAAACTAACTGAAACAAAATAGAAAATTACGTGTAAAACGAACAAAAACTGGAAGTAGGCTAAACACGACGTGGTTATTACTGACCACGGCGTGGTTAACACAAAAACATAATAAAAACGACAATAAAATTTTAAACAGAAAACTTGTAACTTTATATGAGAAAAATCTCACACAAAGGATTGATAACAATTAGAAAATAAAATTAACTATTATTGAACCGTTCCCCGGCAACGGCGCCAAAAACTTGATACGTGAAATATATACTAGTTTTAATCCAACTAATATAGACAAAAACTAACACACGATTGGTAGTGTACCTAATTGAATAGCAGTTTAGTGCAAGTAAGTAGGGTATCGAACACAGGGAACAGTAATGATAATTAAAATTACTACTAATGTTAACTAATTTAAACAATGATTAAAAAGGGGTTTTTTCTCTAGTTTTACAAGACTAGAAACTTAAATAATCACTCAAACACTTAGCAAGGAATCAATTAACAACTAATTAAGGAACAAAAGACGATTTGAATCAAGAATATTAAAGAGACTTCTGTTTAGATACAATTCACTTACTCTTATGGTTGATTTCGTGGAAAGTGCAATTGATTAATGTGTCATCAGTTACCGATTTCTAATGTGATTAGGTTAATGTTCACTAAACTAATCATTTAGAAAACAGGTTAATTCAAATAGTGATCAATTGGCTAAACTAACAAGTTCACTGGTATTAAGTTCGAATCATGCAAGACTTGTAATGGTGATTAATTTAATTGGTTGATTAAATTAATTCATATATGGTTGGTCATCATATATAACTCACACATCAATTTACTTAATTTTTCTTATTAATCCTAGGTTTTGTTCAAAACACTAGTCTTACAATCTTGATGGTCACAAAACTATAAGATTCAAGCAATCAAGAGAGATAGTCATACAATCTCAATTAACTTAGTAATTAACAGAAAAATAATTATCATTAACATATGAGGTTCTTTTAACAAGATAACATGATAAATAATCAAATCAACACAATCCAAAACCACAAAATCAACACATAGTTTTAAGAACCTCTACTCTAAACGAAAGTAGGGTTTTTAGCCCATGACTTCAGCAAATACAAGCATAAAAACGAAATTCACTCTTGCAAACATAATGAAAACAAAGGAAATAAGTAAAGTATAGATGATTTGCCTTAGATCTCTTCAAAATGAAGATTAGAATCGAATTATGCACTCCACATCTCCTAAGGGATGTCTCTGGCCTCCAAAAGTCAATAAAAACTTCCAGCATAAGTTAGGGTTGAGGAACTTAACAATCTATAAATAGATTCTAAAAAACGGCAAAACTCGGTGTGGTTAATCACCAACACGTCGTGTTCTTCATTAAAAACGTGTATCCGACAAGGCAAGAATCCATCGTGAATCTTCAATACACCACGCCGTGTTTGATGTAAACATATTTCTTCTTCTTCTTGAAAATCCAAGATCCTAGCTTCCATTCGCCAATTCCGCTTCTTTTTCTTTCCGAGCATGTCTTGGCTACTGTAAAATAAATTTTCAACCAATAAGTACCTTTTGTTCAATAATTGACACAAATGCAACATAAATATTAAGATAATGCATGAATTATATGACTAAATATGCACATATCAACTTACATGCATTTGCTTTATTTGCAATGTAAATATCGACAAATGATTTTTTAATCTAAGAATGAACTTCTTCTGTTAGAGGTGGTTGTGTGGCTTATAATATATATTGAGATAGAATTGGAAAAATATTGGTGACATTGGCTTTTGTTATGTAATTCTTATAGTCCTTTATGATAAATTAGAGCTTATAAAAGAGATAAATCTAAAATAGAACATAGATATATATCATGGAATAGCCACTCCAAGAGTTCAAAAAAATTGTAAAAAAGTGTTAATATAGTCAATATTTATCTTCAACCATTTAGTGAAGTATCTTCATTGTTGCGTCACTTGGACAATCATAATTGTCATTGTTTGACCCATGGAATTTAGTGGTATAGTTCAAAATGAAACACCAAGTAGTGAATAGTGATTTTCCACAAATCTCAGTTCCCTTAGTCTTGTGACCTAATTTGGGAAGGGTATTTATTTATCCATCTACCAGTTGTGAGACCCGTATACTACATGAGTTGATTAGAAAAAAGTTAAATATGAAGATGTAAGCATTAATGATGAATAAGTACTTTAATGTATACAAAAAAAAACTATTGATATATTTTAAATAATTGTCCTGAATTACAAAATTATAAAAACTTCTTTGAATTTAAGAATTTTGAATTTATAAGGAAAATGAGTCAATTAATGAATTTATAAGGAAAATGAGTCAATTACTGAATTTTTAAATTGAAAGACATTTATTACATAAACACTAAACAAAGAAAATAATAAAAAGCAAAAAAAAAAACTCATAAAATGTCATGTGGAAAAAAATTAATTAAAATAACCAAAAATAACATGTGGTGAAATCACCAAGAGTGCAACATATGGCAAAAAAATGATTTTCATTTATTGGTATAGATCGATTGAAACTTCATCTTCAAACAGCTTGGTGACAGTAACAAGAGGAAGATGAAGTACATCTCCTTCTTAAATATGAAAGATTTGAATAGTAAAGTTCCATTTATGGTGTTCCTAGTGCAACCATTTTTTGTGAACTTGCATGTATACAGAATTCACAAAACATTAATAAATAAATTATAGATAAATTAACATCATATTATATATATATATATATATATATATATATATATATATATATATGACAAGGGATCAGATTCCATAAACCTAAACATTTCTACATATTGAATGTTCGCCTCGTTTTTTTTTAATTGACAAACAATGTAAGGCTGGGGAGTGGTGTCGAGTGCACCGATCTCCACCTCAGCTAAGCATCTTTTTCTTCATTGTAATGCCAAATAGAGGGAGTGGAAGGAATGACGAAGAAGAAGGTTGCCGAGGTAGGGAGAATAAAGGGGGAAGAAGGCAAAAAAAGAGCTCGACAAAACTTCACCCAGTTTGGCCACCGAACTCGGCATGCCGAGTTGGTGGCCCAGCGTTCCCACAAGTCCAAATCAGCTTTTGTCGAGAAGTGCCAAGACCACTCCGCCAAGCCTAATGGGATTGCAAGAATAAAAAAAGGAGTACAAAATTTTGGCTATTTTTAGAGTAATATGCGGACGAGAAGTTACTCAAAGAGAGAAACTTTGTGGAATGAGGGAAGTTTTCTAGAATGAGGGGAATACTAGTTTTTAGGGATACTATTAAAGTAATTTTAAAAGAAGGAAGTAGCCCAGTTTTTTGAATATATAAATATGTCTCAAAATTAAAACACATTTAATTTTCATCCATTCGCAAAAATGATTTTTGTGATGAGAAAAAAGCTGAAAAGTTGAAAATACATTTGTTGCCATTATTACACTCGAACATTCAAATTCATTATTAGATGAAAACTCTTTAAATAGTCGTTGGTTTGTGAGAGTATTTAATAACGGTTGGAAACGTGAAAAAATATAATCGATATACATTTTCACATGAAATTATGCACGATGAAGAGCTCTAATAGACTATAAGCTCACTAATCTGATTGAAATACGTCTTAGAGTTTTTATTTAGTATAGGAATTTTGTACTTTTGAAACAATTCGAGAACATAACATTTCTTCAAAATATTGTGAATAACATATCTATTTGTTAACTATGTGTATGATGAATTTAGTTCTTCAATATTTTGTCAATTCTTGTTCTTGACTTTGATGATTTATCAATTGAAAATGTACTCTGAATCTTATCATTTCAATTTTAAAATTCAAAAGTTCGGACACATTACGATTTACATTTCCTATGCCCGTCATATGATCTATTGTATATATTAGTGAATTGTAATTTTACCATTACGCCTCCTTACTAACTTCTCAAAATATTTATCAAAACCATCGTTTTTTGAACTTGTGATCGACATATCACCCTTCTCCAACACCGCATCAACTACAATTTTAGTCTTTCGATGAACACCCATAAAGGAGTTGGAAATTTGGGATGTTTTGTGTTCATTTTCGGAATAGTAGCTACTTTCTTTACGATAAACAGACATTTCCAAGCTTTCACTAATGTCATTCCCATCATTTGGATTACTACCATAACAGATTCGGAAATTGTTCATGCATAGTGATTTGTCAAGTTGACAAGATGATGATAACTTCAGCGACTTGATTGAATCAAACAAATCAGAATGCATGTCACTGTCACATATCACCACATGTTTGGTTGATCTGCAAGAGAATCTACATGATAAGCTACTTCGTACATCATTAATAATGAAAGGTTGCCAACTCAAGATAACATTGGTTGCATTTGTTACATTGGATAAGACTATACATACTACACATGCCTTTTAGGACTATGTTTCAAAACATAATGTTTTGATAGAAAGAAATAAGAGTAAATATGTCTTTTAAGACTATTTTCAAAACATGATGTTTTGATAGAAAAAAAAAATAAGAGTAAATATGTCTTTTAAGACTGCTTTGCAAAACATAATGTTTTAATAGAAAGAAATAAGAGTAAAGATGCAATAATAAAAAATTTAACAACGAAATGGCCCATTGCCTAACGATATTAGTTACAATAGGGTTTTAAGTATTGCTTGAGATAAATGTATTGTTTAGGAGTAGATTAGACTCTAAAGGACGTGCTTGTTAGTCATTTCGAAAAAATAAACAAAAATAACAAAAGTACATAACTGTAGTCTTCATTTAACTTTAGAAGTAACGCAAGTATTATTACCTATTTGACATTATTGGGGACGGTGGATGCATCCCCCGTAGGGGTATCTTAAGAGACTTTGAAGCAAACATTTGTTGATCTGCTATCAAGCCATTCATCCTCTTGATATCAACCACCTAATGTTAAATGTAAATGGATAAATAAATAAGAAAAAACATCATAAATGGTCCCTGTGGTTACCAAAAATCTGAAGTTTAGTCCTCGTGGTTTAAAAACCTTATAGATGGTCCGTGTGTTTTCAAAACTTTTGATGTTTGGTCCTTTTTGCTAACTCCGTTAGCTTTCTACCGTTAAATGAAGGGTATTTCCGTCATTTAACTATCCAGGGACCTTTTATGAGGTTTTCTTTTATTTTATTTTTTTAAAAAGAAAAAATAATTAAATTTAATATCCAATGGGTCTCTCTCTCTCTCTAGAACAGACAATAAGATAAACAATCATAAAATGGCAGATCGTTTCTATCCAAATAAAATGTCAGAGTTCATCAAAGAAGAAGACACACCTCCACCTGAAACCACCACAAATCCCCTAACAAAGACTCTATCTCTTCCCTACAACCTATTTTCCGATCAACTCAAAGGAGCAACCTTTGACCTCAAACAAATTGTATTTTCTACTTCTTTATTCCCTTAATTTATGTTTTCTCCTTTTCTTCCTTGTTTTCAAAGTGTACAAAGTTACACACGGAGAAGAAACAGAGAAGAACATGAAACCAAGAACCACAAAAAACATGAAAGACCTACCCCTTTTCGTCTCTTACCTGAATCAAACTTTATTTCCCTTCTATCATCTCTTCATTCACACAAACACAACCGACTTCAGTTTGATTCAAATTTAAGGCTCCAATTCAGACTTCCCCTCTGCCGCCACCGGAGAAAATACAATCCATAAATGAGGTCACAATCAGCTATGCTTCTTAGATGCGTGCGTCTCATGCGTGTCCTGACAAGAAGAAGAAATTGCTGCCCTTTTCTACGACTTGTTCTTAAACGAATCAGGCAGCAAAAATCACAGCTCCCTTCAATCTCTTTTCACCTAAATCGATCGATCTCTCATCTATTTCTATATTTCCCAAATCACACAAGGATTGGTCCTCCTTATCTAATCGATCGCAATCCTTCCCTCTTCTCTCGAATTTGATGTTGCAGATCTATCATTTCAGGGTCAGATTTGGTGTTGTAGATGTAGACAATGGACCTTGATTCAAGATTTGTGTGTAAGAATGGTCACCGGTGGTAGTGGGTATGAAGGTGGTTGTCGGTGGTGGTAGATATGGCGTTCGTCAGAGGTGGTGTGTAAGAAGCCAATCACAAAATGTAGGCTATGATGGTTGATTCAATGCTTTCCAGTTTCCACATTCTTGGAGAGAGAGAGAGAGAGAGAGAGAGACCTTTTATATATTTAATTATGTTTAATTTTTTCTTTTTTTTTTAAATACGAGAAAACATCATAAATGGTCACTGTGGTGGTGAAATGACGAAAATACTCTTCAGTTAACGGACAAACTTAACGGAGTTAGCAAAAATGACCAAACATCAAAAGTTTTGAAAACACAGGGACCATCTATGAGGTTTTTAGACCACGAGGACTAAACTTCAGATTTTGGGTAACCACAGGGACCATTTATGATGTTTTTTCAATAAATAATGATGTACTTTTATTCTAGAAAAGAGTCAATAACTCACTAACTTAAGTGTTATTTGTTTTATACTGAATGAGGACAATATTAGTATTTTATTTTAAA
Organism: Lactuca virosa; assembly: GCF_052849685.1. Taxonomy (NCBI): domain Eukaryota; kingdom Viridiplantae; phylum Streptophyta; class Magnoliopsida; order Asterales; family Asteraceae; genus Lactuca; species Lactuca virosa. The sequence goes on from NC_136429.1 coordinate 129,876,570, forward strand.
TTAATGCATACAAAAATATATAACTAGGCGAATATATGCGCGTTACGCAAAATATAAATATATAGTTAAATTTTGACAAGTACATTTTGAAAATAATTATGTTATGGATACTAACTATGAAATAATAGTTTCTTACATTAATTTGTTATAGAAAATGTAATGATTTTAAACCATATTATAACATCAATTAAAAATCATATCATTTTGATGGTCGCTACTCGCAACTGACATGTGGATAAAACTAAATATAATCCTTGATTTATTGTTGTTGCTTTTAACGTTATGATTAACTATTTTGGAAATTACTTATTTGACCTTTTATGTAAGATAAAATAATATAGGTTAAAACATATTTATATGTTTTAACCTATTCTAAAAAATAATCTTTGAATAATTTTAAGTTTAATTGATATTTTGATGTATATTTTACACTTAACATGACATTTAAATTAACATTTTAAGTATATTATATTGATAACTCAAAAAATCTACCATTAGTATGATTATATTTATTATTTAATAGCACATGTAAATTATATATATATATATATATATATATATATATATATATATATATATATATACATATATTAGTTGTGAGACTCATGTATTACATGAGTTAATTTAAATAAAAAAAACTAAATATAAATATCAATATATTTAAAAACTTTGAATTTGTAAGAAAATAAGAAAAATAATGAATTATTATAATGGAAATTTTTTTTATCTTTTAAATTTAAACAAATATTTTAAATAAATAAAAGAAACTAATGAGCTTTAATTTTGGGAATTTTGAAATTAAAAGTTAAGTTCATTAATGAAATTAATATCCATTTATTACTACATTTATTATAATTATTACATTAAAATATTATGTGGAATTTAATAAAATAAAAAAAACTCATAAAATAACATGTGGAAAAAAAATTCAAAATAATCACAAAATGACATTTGGCAAATTGAATGAGAGTGTGAAAAATAGCAAAAACAACATTCATTTATTAGAAAGGATATATATTTTCTCCTTTTATAAATTCAATATCGAAATCAAAATTGCCCAACAATGCTTGCCATCTAGCAAAAATTTGTTTAGAAATAATATTTTTAACATCTTTTTCTAAAATTGATTTTGCAGATTGACAATCAATTCTTAATAAAAAAAATTTCATAAATAAATCATCTTCAAATTTAGTAATACATAAAACAATACTTAAAATCTCCTTTTTAACAGTTGAATAATTCTTTTGAGTATTATTTCAAGCACCTGAATAAAAACGAACCAATTGTTCTTCAGAGGAATTTGATAATTTTTGTTTTAAAATACCTCCAAATCCAATATCACTAGCATCAGTTTCGACTATGATATTAGCATGAGGATGTGGTAAATTTAAACAAGGTAAAGAAGGAATTTTTTGTTTTATAAGTTTAACAATATTAGTATGTTCTTGAGTCCAAGGTTCTGGATTATTTTTTAATCTATTATAAAGAGGTTTGCAAAGAGTTCCTAAATCTTTGAAAAAATCATGAATATAATTTAAACATCCTAGAAACCGTTGAAGTTGTTTTTTATCTATAATTTCATCAGGAAATTTATTAGAAAATTCTAAACTTCTTATAATAGGTTTAATAGTATTATTAACAATGTTATGTCCTAAAAATCTAATTTCATTTTGAAATAAATGCATTTTCTTAGCTGAAACAGCTAAGCCATTTTTATAAATTAAATCATAAAACTGATTTAAATGTTTGAAATGTTGATCAATAGATTTTGAAAAAATAAGAACATCATCAATATAAACAATTGAAAAACTATTTATAGGAATGATAATATCATTCATAACGTTTTGAAATTCAGAAGGAGCATTCTTTAAACCAAAGGGCATAACGTTCCACTCATAATGTCCAAAAGGAACATTAAAACCTGTTTTGTATTTATCTTCTTCATGAATTTGAATTTGCCAAAAACCAGATTTCATATCGAATTTTGAAAATATTTTTGAATCATAAAGTTTTTTCAATAAATCTCTTTTATTAGGAATAGGATATCTAATCCAATCTAAAACTTTATTTAAAGGTTTATAATTGATAACTAATCTTGGTGATCCTCTTTCTAATTCAGCAGCATTCATAACATAGAAAGCTGAACAAGACCAAGGAGATTTAGAAGGTCTAATTAATTTTTTGTCCAATAAATCTTGAATTTCTTTTTTACAATGAGATTCTAATTCATTATTCATATGAATAGCTCTTGATTTTGAAGGAATATCTTTTTCATTAAAAGTTTTAATATAAGGTAATTTGACAATATGTTGTTTTCTGTTCCAAAAGGCGTTTGGAATATTTGAGCAAACATTATTTTCAAACTTTTGTTTTAAAGCTATAATTTTGTCTTGAATATACTTATCTTGTAATTGATTATGTATACGAAAATCATTAATTTCATTGATAAGGTAATTTGCTTGTTTTGTTTTATAATTAAGAATATTAATAGTTGAATAAGACGGAGGTTCACAAAATTTAAACATAATTTCTTTTCCAAAAACTTTAGTAATAATTCCATCATCTTGAACCATAAAAGGATATAATTTAGTAATAAAAGGTGTTCCTAAAATTAAAGGAGAAGTAAGATTTTTTACTAAAATTAAATGAGTTTTATAACAATAATCTTGATTGTTACAAATATGAACATCGGAAACTTTATAATTTATTTTTAAACTGGTTCCTTCAGCTCCAGTAAGCCTAGAAGAAGTTTTTTCATAAAATTGAGTGGGAAATATACCTTCTTGTATACAGTTCATATCAGCACCACTATCAATTAGAGCAGTAATATCCATTTTAAAATTATCCTTTACTAAAGTTATTTGAGTATTCCATTTTTGAGAAATTTGATCATTTATAATTCTTTCGATAACCTTTTCATCTTTATTATCATTATTTTGTGAATTAATAATATTTTTTCCCTTTTCAAGAGTTATAATTTTGCCTTTAATTTCTTTTATGTCTTGTTTAACTGATTTTAATTCTTCTTGAAGTTCTTGCATGGAAATGAGTTTTGTTTCGGAAAATCGTTCATATATGTCCTTTAAATTAAAAATTTTTGTATTTTCTGAAACAGAATTTTCATTCTTATTAAGCATTTGTTTTATTAACAGTTCTTGGATATTTTTATCTTTAATGGAATCTAAATTTTTTAAAAGATCTTTGTCATTGTTTGTAAGGACATTAATTGAATAATTACAATTACATTTTCCAACACATTCGCATGTATCAGATTCTTCCGAACTTGAACTATTTTGCTCTAAAATGTTTAAATCATTTTCTTGAAAATCGGAAAAACTAGAATCAGAATTGGAATCAGAATTTAACATAATTTTTCTAATTTGTTCTTTTAATTCTTCCGAAATATTTAATTCATTAATTTTTGTTTTTGCATAACAATTATTAGCATTATGACCATTACGACCACATTTATGGCAAATAATAATGCCTTTTGATTTTCTTTTAGATTTTTTATTAGATTGTTTATAAGGGTTTTTTGATGTTGAAAATTTATTTTTCTTATAATTCTTATAATTTTCTGTTTTATTATATTTCTTTTTCTTGAAATATTTTGAAGACTTTTTATTATATTTTTTGGTTTTTGAAGTAGACGGACCTGTTAATGGTTGATAACCATATTGTTGACAAAAATTTCCTAATTCATTTTTACTATTAATTCTATCCTTTTTAAGTTTTTCTTTAAATCTAAGGTCAGCACAAATAGCTAATCCTTCTTTATTAATATAATTAATTAAATCTCCATAAGTTAGGTTTTGATAAGGAATTGTATTATTAAAATTTTCTCTTAATTTTTGTCTAATTCTTTCGGCAAAAAGTTTTGGAAGTCCAGCAATAAAACGTTCTTTCCAATAAGATTCTTTACAATCAGGTCTTGAAAAAACTTTAACGAGATAATTATCTTTGTACCATCTGAAATCAGTTAATTTTCTACAATGTAAGTTCATTAGAATTTCAGAAGTTCTTTCTTGAAAAGTAGTAGGATCTCCTACAAAGTTTTTGATTATAGCAAAAATTAAAGTATTAACCATATCATCTTCTTGAGTTTGAATAGGTAAATTATTTTCTTGTTTTATAACGGTTTTCTTGGCAGTCATTATAAAATTCTTTTCTTCTGGTGTAATATAGAAATCCTACCAACCTTTAAGAGTACCTATAAACCCAGAAATAATAATATTAACAATTTGAAGTTGAGTATTATTGTGAGACTTGTAAGCATTAGCTGCCATGGTCATTTCTTGAACAATATTAAGAATTTGATGTTCAGAGTTACCATCGATATTCCATTCGTAAACAGAGGTACCATCGTAAGCTGAACGATCATATTGAAAAGCTCTTTCTTCAATTTGAACATCAGGAAGAGAAGGTCTATTCCAATAATTTTTAATAGTTGGTTTTGGATTATTACCAAAAGAATTAATCTTATTTAATCTTGAAAAATCATTTGTAAGCTGATTTATATCATCATTATCATTTATGAATTGTTGAGTAAGATTGTCTAAATTTAATTCACTTTCATTATTACTTTCGTCAGATTCGTCAAAAGAGTCATTATTTGTTTTTAACATATTTATAGATACGTTTTTTGAAATACGAAAATTAGTAAGTCTTTTTTCTAATTCATCAATTAAATCTTTATTTCCAAGATTAAAATTTTCATTTATTTGATGAGGAATAAAGCTGACATTACTAGAGCTTGCTATATTATTATAAAATTTTTTTGTTTCAATTTTATTTTCTTTTGATAACTGTAAATTTATAGTATTTTCTTCAATCCTATTTAGTTGATCTGAAATAGTTAAAAGAGTTTCATTCGAATAATTATTTTGATAAATAATATTTTGAAAACATTTTTCATTTGTTATCTGACTCGGAACTTTAACTAAAGGAGTTGCAATAAAATTATTATCAATAATGATTTCTTTTTTTGGCGGATATTCAGAAATAATTTCTTGATTAGTAATAACATCCTTGTATGTTTTTGAAGAAACAGGAAAAACAGTTTGCATTTTAAAAGGATAATCTATATTATGTTTAGGAACATAAATCAATTCGAACCATTGAAAAAACGGAGAGTGAATTTGATTTGATAAAACATAATCTTCCCAAAGACCAACATGTAAAAATCTTATATAATATGAAAAGTTTTCTTCATGCCAAATTCTTTTTGTATTATTATAATCTTTATAATATTCTTCTTCTTTTAAATAATCAAAATTAACATATGAAGGTATTTTAGAAATATCTATATTAATATTCATTTTAACAAGTTGATTGATTTATTCTGAAAGATATATTTTTAATAATACTAAGTTGAGCACTAATAACAATATATTTATTTTTAATCATTTTTGATAAACAATATATTATTTCCTTTTGAATATTATAATTATATGTGTCCTTTTCAATATTAGATAATTTAATTTCTTCGTCTTTTTTAAGTTGTTTAATTCTATTTATTTCTTTAGAAACGCTTGCAATAATTTGCCATCTAGTCTTTAATAAATTATTCCAAAAAGTATTATTATTACAACAACTAATCTGTCTTTTAGAACTCATTAACACGTATATTTAGATAAATTTGTTAAATAATTATCAAGATGTATATTAAAGGTTTTTAATACTGCTTTTATGTTATTAATTTCTTGTTCTAATTCTAATAGTTCCTTATCATTAATTATTAAATTTATATTTTTTAATTCTAATACCTTTTCTTGTAAGAGTTTTTTAAATATTTTTATTGAATTTCTTAATCTTTTAATAGCAGTAACTCTATTTCTGTTTAAAGAATTACAATTTATTTGAACTTTATTACTCATAATTGTTGTCTATAATTTTGAAGTTCATTAATAAAATCAGATTTAGTAGGACTTGGTAAACTTGTATCACTAGTTTGATCTTCTTGATAAAGAGGTTTAGGAATAGAACTAGAATAGTCAACAGTTTTTAAATTTAAAGACTTTGATTTTGAAAACGAAGATTTAGAAGTACCAATTTCAGGAATAGAATTAGTAGAAAATCTAGATGATGAAAAATTTATAGAAGAAAAATTTATATCAACTGAGCCATCATTATGCTCAATTATATTTGAAATTTGTTTTGAAGAATCTAAAGATTTTGGTTCAATAACATTTTGTAAATTCCAATTACATGATTGAGTAATTTCTGACCATTTAAGTCGTTTAGGCATATGAACTTTTGTATGATTAGTATTTGCTTCGTAAATAATTGTTTCATTTCTTGGACTTGACAAACGGGTTTTTGGTTCTAAAGTAGTTGTCATGGTTTTATAACAAACACGATAAATGATTGCTAAAGGTTTAGAGTTATTTTTAAATTCTAAATTCTTTGTTTCAACAGTTAAAACCAAAGTGTCTAAAATACTTTTGTCAAATAATCCTACAGAAAAATTTGGATAACAATTAAAATAAATTGGTCCATTTGCGATATTTGTTTCTGCCATAGCTAAAATAGAATTTTGAAAATCTGTATGTCTTTTATCTCTTAATATTAAGAGAACAGGAGCATCGACACCAATTCTAAAAAGAGGTTTGATAGCAATTTGAACAAGACCTAAATGAAGAAATTTATATTTTTGTCTATGTTCAAAAATAGATCTTGATGATAACAAATTTATATTTTGTTGGTCTTGACCAATAGATAGGGTTTGTTCAGTCATTTTAATTGAGTAACTTTGAAAATAATCAAAAGTCCCTATTCTATAAATTGTATTTATATTTGTTTTAGGTATAGTCCAATCATTTAAATTTTGTTCTATATTATCAATAGTTTCTTCAATAGAGTTTATATGGTTATCATCATAATCTTGTTCTTTATTCATGATATTTTTACCAGTATCATATTTTTTAGATAATATGCGTGAAAATCTACTCATATTTGATTAATTTTAGTTTAAAGATTTTATAAGAAAACTTACTTGTTCTATTTAGGATGAACAGAGAGGGCATCGGCCCAACGATGATTGTGGTCCGGCTCCGCGACTTACCATACTTGCACGTCTTACGCTAATCCAACCAATCACTGGTCTGGTCTCTGTATCATTCTTAACAAAACTCATAATTTTCTTAAAATTCTTCAAACAAAAATTAACCAAATAACAAACAGAAATATCATACATAACTATCAAAAATAGAACCGGCTCTGATACCATTAGTTGCGGAACAAATTAACAAGTAGTTTCAGATATTTTTTGATGATAAAAATCATACATTAGTTTATAAAACTGTTTTCTATCTTTGCTTATAAACTTATGATTACTGATTAGAACTTGTAAAGCTTTTAATTGATTACAATAATAATGACGATTAGCTTGTATCTTTGAATCAGACATGATGAATAATAAAAGAACAAAAGTTATCTAAATATTTCAAGCATGAATTTGATTAACTTGATTATTATTAAATGCGAGTATTATTTTAACAAAAATTTCAAACTTTGTAGAATTAATAGTTAGAATAACTCGAAATGAGATTGCCATAGAGATAATACAACAATTGAATAAAATTCTTTATATATTACCTTCTTTTAAATTACAATCAGAGCATCCGTCTGGAGCAAGTATGATTTGAAAATCTAAAGATTTTGAACATCTAGAAGTAGATAGGAGAACACTTTTCTTAGACATGAACTAAACATTAGAGAGAAATTTAATGAGAGAAATTTTTAGAGAACCTAGAGATGATTCTAATTAAAACATATCTCCTCAATATATAGGAGTCTTGGAGTCTTGAAATATCTTGAAACGGGAAACCGAAGGATTACCGGATCAATCTTGAGAATTATTGAATCAACTTGCCTTTGTCGGAGTGTAGATGTGGCAGACAAAACTGTAAAGCTTTTGACAAATTGGCATCATATTTTGTCATTTTTTGATAATGGAAAATCTTCTTTTGCGATAATGGAGCATCTTCTTTCATCTTTGTAAAAGTTGTTTGTTTTCTTGTAATAATTTAACATCTTATCTCTGCAGAGGATTTGATAATAGATGTACTCACACAGTGTATAAACTTGATAACAGTTGAATAAATACTAACACAATTTGATAACACGTAGTACTACCCCCCCTTGAATAACAAACACTTTTGCAAAATACCTAAAAAGGTATGACACCAAGGGTGGAGGGTGAAATACGAAATGAAAGAATACCTTACATTGAAGGTATAACACCAAAATTAAAAATTTAATTAATCTGCAAATGGATCATCAAAAGGATCTTGAGCATCTTGAAAATTATTTTTGACAGATGTGGGAGAATTTTCTGAATTAGTTGGAGAATTGCGAATTTCTTGAAGTAATTGTTGTAGATCTTCAGGGGAAGAATTTGCAGCGGCACGAATTTTGCTAATAAGATTAGCATCTGGAGAAGATAGACTCTTGATAAGATTCGCTTCAATTTCTGGCTTTTGATTATACATTGATTGATAATGATTGAAAACAGCCTGCTCGTTTGCTTGAGAAATTGTGACTTTATCCCACCATTTTAGACGAAATTGTCTATTGAGCCAAGGGGGATTTAAGTCTGTTGCTTCTTGATAAGAGAATGTCCAGGACATGATCCATGGAACTTTGAATAACATGGTGAACTGTAACAAATATTCAAATTCTGGGATTTGTTGAATAAATAGTTCTTTGAATTTAGAAAATCCTTTGAGAATTTCAGTGGGTAAACAAATAGGAACAAGTCCCATATAACGATACCAATTGACAAACCATCTGGGGTATTCACAGTTGAAATTTTTATCAAAGAAAATGAACCATAAATGAGAATAGTTTCGAAGAAAAAATGCTTTAGTCCAAGCTTCTTGGTAATCATAATATGAATATCTTGGATAAGCAGGGAATTGATAAAGGGGTTTTTCGAAGGAAAGATTGGATGACCAATTTTCTGGAGAAATGATTTTAAGAATTCGGGCTTTGCTAAAATCAATAGATCCTTCCTTATTATTAGAACGGTGATCAATCTGAACAGATCCAGATTCTTGTAGAATGGTTTGATAATATTCTCGAGATTTGTAAGAGTTTTCATGAAAGGTTTTTCCTCGACCAAAGAGGTGTTCAGTAAGAACATGAAAACCTTGATTAAGCTTAAGAATTTGAGAATCTTCAAGTATTTGGATTTTCAAGAGATTTGGATTGAGAACATAAGGGGCTTTATTTGTAGGTTTAGGATTTGTTGAAATTTGTGTTTCAGAAGGAATAGGTTTTGAAAAAGGGCTAATTGATTGAACTGGAAAAATGTTTGGAGTAGCTAGTTTTGATTGTAGCATGTTTGAATAAAGTTGAGAATTTTTTGCAATTGGAGTTAATGGGGAAAAACGATTTTGACTTGAGAAAGGAACAAGCTTTTGATTAACTGGTTTCTTGTCTTCAATCTTGGAGGAAGACGATGAACTCATTTTCCCTGCAAAAATTCACGAGAAAGAAAATCTGGTAATGAATTGCTTTCTCCTTTTATAAATTCAATATCGAAATCAAAATTGCCCAACAATGCTTGCCATCTAGCAAAAATTTGTTTAGAAATAATATTTTTAACATCTTTTTCTAAAATTGATTTTGCAGATTGACAATCAATTCTTAATAAAAACTTTTTCATAAATAAATCATCTTCAAATTTAGTAATACATAAAACAATACTTAAAATCTCCTTTTTAACAGTTGAATAATTCTTTTGAGTATTATTCCAAGCACCTGAATAAAAACGAACCAATTGTTCTTCAGAGGAATTTGATAATTTTTGTTTTAAAATACCTCCAAATCCAATATCACTAGCATCAGTTTCGACTATGATATTAGCATGAGGATGTGGTAAATTTAAACAAGGTAAAGAAGGAATTTTTTGTTTTATAAGTTTAACAATATTAGTATGTTCTTGAGTCCAAGGTTCTGGATTATTTTTTAATCTATTATAAAGAGGTTTGCAAAGAGTTCCTAAATCTTTGAAAAAATCATGAATATAATTTAAACATCCTAGAAACCGTTGAAGTTGTTTTTTATCTATAATTTCATCAGGAAATTTATTAGAAAATTCTAAACTTCTTATAATAGGTTTAATAGTATTATTAACAATGTTATGTCCTAAAAATCTAATTTCATTTTGAAATAAATGCATTTTCTTAGCTGAAACAGCTAAGCCATTTTTATAAATTAAATCATAAAACTGATTTAAATGTTTGAAATGTTGATCAATAGATTTTGAAAAAATAAGAACATCATCAATATAAACAATTGAAAAACTATTTATAGGAATGATAATATCATTCATAACGTTTTGAAATTCAGAAGGAGCATTCTTTAAACCAAAGGGCATAACGTTCCACTCATAATGTCCAAAAGGAACATTAAAACCTGTTTTGTATTTATCTTCTTCATGAATTTGAATTTGCCAAAAACCAGATTTCATATCGAATTTTGAAAATATTTTTGAATCATAAAGTTTTTTCAATAAATCTCTTTTATTAGGAATAGGATATCTAATCCAATCTAAAACTTTATTTAAAGGTTTATAATTGATAACTAATCTTGGTGATCCTCTTTCTAATTCAGCAGCATTCATAACATAGAAAGCTGAACAAGACCAAGGAGATTTAGAAGGTCTAATTAATTTTTTGTCCAATAAATCTTGAATTTCTTTTTTACAATGAGATTCTAATTCATTATTCATATGAATAGCTCTTGATTTTGAAGGAATATCTTTTTCATTAAAAGTTTTAATATAAGGTAATTTGACAATATGTTGTTTTCTGTTCCAAAAGGCGTTTGGAATATTTGAGCAAACATTATTTTCAAACTTTTGTTTTAAAGCTATAATTTTGTCTTGAATATACTTATCTTGTAATTGATTATGTATACGAAAATCATTAATTTCATTGATAAGGTAATTTGCTTGTTTTGTTTTATAATTAAGAATATTAATAGTTGAATAAGACGGAGGTTCACAAAATTTAAACATAATTTCTTTTCCAAAAACTTTAGTAATAATTCCATCATCTTGAACCATAAAAGGATATAATTTAGTAATAAAAGGTGTTCCTAAAATTAAAGGAGAAGTAAGATTTTTTACTAAAATTAAATGAGTTTTATAACAATAATCTTGATTGTTACAAATATGAACATCGGAAACTTTATAATTTATTTTTAAACTGGTTCCTTCAGCTCCAGTAAGCCTAGAAGAAGTTTTTTCATAAAATTGAGTGGGAAATATACCTTCTTGTATACAGTTCATATCAGCACCACTATCAATTAGAGCAGTAATATCCATTTTAAAATTATCCTTTACTAAAGTTATTTGAGTATTCCATTTTTGAGAAATTTGATCATTTATAATTCTTTCGATAACCTTTTCATCTTTATTATCATTATTTTGTGAATTAATAATATTTTTTCCCTTTTCAAGAGTTATAATTTTGCCTTTAATTTCTTTTATGTCTTGTTTAACTGATTTTAATTCTTCTTGAAGTTCTTGCATGGAAATGGGTTTTGTTTCAGAAAATCGTTCATATATGTCCTTTAAATTAAAAATTTTTGTATTTTCTGAAACAGAATTTTCATTCTTATTAAGCATTTGTTTTATTAACAGTTCTTGGATATTTTTATCTTTAATGGAATCTAAATTTTTTAAAAGATCTTTGTCATTGTTTGTAAGGACATTAATTGAATAATTACAATTACATTTTCCAACACATTCGCATGTATCAGATTCTTCCGAACTTGAACTATTTTGCTCTAAAATGTTTAAATCATTTTCTTGAAAATCGGAAAAACTAGAATCAGAATTGGAATCAGAATTTAACATAATTTTTCTAATTTGTTCTTTTAATTCTTCCGAAATATTTAATTCATTAATTTTTGTTTTTGCATAACAATTATTAGCATTATGACCATTACGACCACATTTATGGCAAATAATAATGTCTTTTGATTTTCTTTTAGATTTTTTATTAGATTGTTTATAAGGGTTTTTTGATGTTGAAAATTTATTTTTCTTATAATTCTTATAATTTTCTGTTTTATTATATTTCTTTTTCTTGAAATATTTTGAAGACTTTTTATTATATTTTTTGGTTTTTGAAGTAGACGGACCTGTTAATGGTTGATAACCATATTGTTGACAAAAATTTCCTAATTCATTTTTACTATTAATTCTATCCTTTTTAAGTTTTTCTTTAAATCTAAGGTCAGCACAAATAGCTAATCCTTCTTTATTAATATAATTAATTAAATCTCCATAAGTTAGGTTTTGATAAGGAATTGTATTATTAAAATTTTCTCTTAATTTTTGTCTAATTCTTTCGGCAAAAAGTTTTGGAAGTCCAGCAATAAAACGTTCTTTCCAATAAGATTCTTTACAATCAGGTCTTGAAAAAACTTTAACGAGATAATTATCTTTGTACCATCTGAAATCAGTTAATTTTCTACAATGTAAGTTCATTAGAATTTCAGAAGTTCTTTCTTGAAAAGTAGTAGGATCTCCTACAAAGTTTTTGATTATAGCAAAAATTAAAGTATTAACCATATCATCTTCTTGAGTTTGAATAGGTAAATTATTTTCTTGTTTTATAACGGTTTTCTTGGCAGTCATTATAAAATTCTTTTCTTCTGGTGTAATATAGAAATCCCACCAACCTTTAAGAGTACCTATAAACCCAGAAATAATAATATTAACAATTTGAAGTTGAGTATTATTGTGAGACTTGTAAGCATTAGCTGCCATGGTCATTTCTTGAACAATATTAAGAATTTGATGTTCAGAGTTACCATCGATATTCCATTCGTAAACAGAGGTACCATCGTAAGCTGAACGATCATATTGAAAAGCTCTTTCTTCAATTTGAACATCAGGAAGAGAAGGTCTATTCCAATAATTTTTAATAGTTGGTTTTGGATTATTACCAAAAGAATTAATCTTATTTAATCTTGAAAAATCATTTGTAAGCTGATTTATATCATCATTATCATTTATGAATTGTTGAGTAAGATTGTCTAAATTTAATTCACTTTCATTATTACTTTCGTCAGATTCGTCAAAAGAGTCATTATTTGTTTTTAACATATTTATAGATACGTTTTTTGAAATACGAAAATTAGTAAGTCTTTTTTCTAATTCATCAATTAAATCTTTATTTCCAAGATTAAAATTTCCATTTATTTGATGAGGAATAAAGCTGACATTACTAGAGCTTGCTATATTATTATAAAATTTTTTTGTTTCAATTTTATTTTCTTTTGATAACTGTAAATTTATAGTATTTTCTTCAATCCTATTTAGTTGATCTGAAATAGTTAAAAGAGTTTCATTCGAATAATTATTTTGATAAATAATATTTTGAAAACATTTTTCATTTGTTATCTGACTCGGAACTTTAACTAAAGGAGTTGCAATAAAATTATTATCAATAATGATTTCCTTTTTTGGCGGATATTCAGAAATAATTTCTTGATTAGTAATAACATCCTTGTATGTTTTTGAAGAAACAGGAAAAACAGTTTGCATTTTAAAAGGATAATCTATATTATGTTTAGGAACATAAATCAATTCGAACCATTGAAAAAACGGAGAGTGAATTTGATTTGATAAAACATAATCTTCCCAAAGACCAAAATGTAAAAATCTTATATAATATGAAAAGTTTTCTTCATGCCAAATTCTTTTTGTATTATTATAATCTTTATAATATTCTTCTTCTTTTAAATAATCAAAATTAACATATGAAGGTATTTTAGAAATATCTATATTAATATTCATTTTAACAAGTTGATTGATTTATTCTGAAAGATATATTTTTAATAATACTAAGTTGAGCACTAATAACAATATATTTATTTTTAATCATTTTTGATAAACAATATATTATTTCCTTTTGAATATTATAATTATATGTGTCCTTTTCAATATTAGATAATTTAATTTCTTCGTCTTCTTTAAGTTGTTTAATTCTATTTATTTCTTTAGAAACGCTTGCAATAATTTGCCATCTAGTCTTTAATAAATTATTCCAAAAAGTATTATTATTACAACAACTAATCTGTCTTTTAGAACTCATTAACACGTATATTTAGATAAATTTGTTAAATAATTATCAAGATGTATATTAAAGGTTTTTAATACTGCTTTTATGTTATTAATTTCTTGTTCTAATTCTAATAGTTCCTTATCATTAATTATTAAATTTATATTTTTTAATTCTAATACCTTTTCTTGTAAGAGTTTTTTAAATATTTTTATTGAATTTCTTAATCTTTTAATAGCAGTAACTCTATTTCTGTTTAAAGAATTACAATTTATTTGAACTTTATTACTCATAATTGTTGTCTATAATTTTGAAGTTCATTAATAAAATCAGATTTAGTAGGACTTGGTAAACTTGTATCACTAGTTTGATCTTCTTGATAAAGAGGTTTAGGAATAGAACTAGAATAGTCAACAGTTTTTAAATTTAAAGACTTTGATTTTGAAAACGAAGATTTAGAAGTACCAATTTCAGGAATAGAATTAGTAGAAAATCTAGATGATGAAAAATTTATAGAAGAAAAATTTATATCAACTGAGCCATCATTATGCTCAATTATATTTGAAATTTGTTTTGAAGAATCTAAAGATTTTGGTTCAATAACATTTTGTAAATTCCAATTACATGATTGAGTAATTTCTGACCATTTAAGTCGTTTAGGCATATGAACTTTTGTATGATTAGTATTTGCTTCGTAAATAATTGTTTCATTTCTTGGACTTGACAAACGGGTTTTTGGTTCTAAAGTAGTTGTCATGGTTTTATAACAAACACGATAAATGATTGCTAAAGGTTTAGAGTTATTTTTAAATTCTAAATTCTTTGTTTCAACAGTTAAAACCAAAGTGTCTAAAATATTTTTGTCAAATAATCCTACAGAAAAATTTGGATAACAATTAAAATAAATTGGTCCATTTGCGATATTTGTTTCTGCCATAGCTAAAATAGAATTTTGAAAATCTGTATGTCTTTTATCTCTTAATATTAAGAGAACAGGAGCATCGACACCAATTCTAAAAAGAGGTTTGATAGCAATTTGAACAAGACCTAAATGAAGAAATTTATATTTTTGTCTATGTTCAAAAATAGATCTTGATGATAACAAATTTATATTTTGTTGGTCTTGACCAATAGATAAGGTTTGTTCAGTCATTTTAATTGAGTAACTTTGAAAATAATCAAAAGTCCCTATTCTATAAATTGTATTTATATTTGTTTTAGGTATAGTCCAATCATTTAAATTTTGTTCCGCAACTAATGGTATCAGAGCCGGTTCTATTTTTGATAGTTATGTATGATATTTCTGTTTGTTATTTGGTTAATTTTTGTTTGAAGAATTTTAAGAAAATTATGAGTTTTGTTAAGAATGATACAGAGACCAGACCAGTGATTGGTTGGATTAGCGTAAGACGTGCAAGTATGGTAAGTCGCGGAGCCGGACCACAATCATCGTTGGGCCGATGCCCTCTCTGTTCATCCTAAATAGAACAAGTAAGTTTTCTTATAAAATCTTTAAACTAAAATTAATCAAATATGAGTAGATTTTCACGCATATTATCTAAAAAATATGATACTGGTAAAAATATCATGAATAAAGAACAAGATTATGATGATAACCATATAAACTCTATTGAAGAAACTATTGATAATATAGAATATCCTTTTTAAGTTTTTCTTTAAATCTAAGGTCAGCACAAATAGCTAATCCTTCTTTATTAATATAATTAATTAAATCTCCATAAGTTAGGTTTTGATAAGGAATTGTATTATTAAAATTTTCTCTTAATTTTTGTCTAATTCTTTCGGCAAAAAGTTTTGGAAGTCCAGCAATAAAACGTTCTTTCCAATAAGATTCATACATTAGTTTATAAAACTGTTTTCTATCTTTGCTTATAAACTTATGATTACTGATTAGAACTTGTAAAGCTTTTAATTGATTACAACAATAATGACGATTAGCTTGTATCTTTGAATCAGACATGATGAATAATAAAAGAACAAAAGTTATCTAAATATTTCAAGCATGAATTTGATTAACTTGATTATTATTAAATGCGAGTATTATTTTAACAAAAATTTCAAACTTTGTAGAATTAATAGTTAGAATAACTCGAAATGAGATTGCCATAGAGATAATACAACAATTGAATAAAATTCTTTATATATTACCTTCTTTTAAATTACAATCAGAGCATCCGTCTGGAGCAAGTATGATTTGAAAATCTAAAGATTTTGAACATCTAGAAGTAGATAGGAGAACACTTTTCTTAGACATGAACTAAACATTAGAGAGAAATTTAATGAGAGAAATTTTTAGAGAACCTAGAGATGATTCTAATTAAAACATAATTCAACTGTTATCAAGTTTATACACTGTGTGAGTACATCTATTATCAAAAATATTATCAAAAATATTATCAAATCCTCTGCAGAGATAAGATGTTAAATTATTACAAGAAAACAAACAACTTTTACAAAGATGAAAGAAGATGCTCCATTATCGCAAAAGAAGATTTTCCATTATCAAAAAATGACAAAATATGATGCCAATTTGTCAAAAGCTTTACAGTTTTGTCTGCCACATCTACACTCCGACAAAGGCAGGTTGATTCAATAATTCTCAAGATTGATCCGGTAATCCTTCGGTTTCCCGTTTCAAGATATTTCAAGACTCCTATATATTGAGGAGATATGTTTTAATTAGAATCATCTCTAGGTTCTCTAAAAATTTCTCTCATTAAATTTCTCTCTAATGTTTAGTTCATGTATAAGAAAAGTGTTCTCCTATCTACTTCTAGATGTTCAAAATCTTTAGATTTTCAAATCATACTTGCTCCAGACGGATGCTCTGATTGTAATTTAAAAGAAGGTAATATATAAAGAATTTTATTCAATTGTTGTATTATCTCTATGGCAATCTCATTTCGAGTTATTCTAACTATTAATTCTACAAAGTTTGAAATTTTTGTTAAAATAATACTCGCATTTAATAATAATCAAGTTAATCAAATTCATGCTTGAAATATTTAGATAACTTTTGTTCTTTTATTATTCATCATGTCTGATTCAAAGATACAAGCTAATCGTCATTATTATTGTAATCAATTAAAAGCTTTACAAGTTCTAATCAGTAATCATAAGTTTATAAGCAAAGATAGAAAACAGTTTTATAAACTAATGTATGATTTTTATCATCAAAAAATATCTGAAACTACTTGTTAATTTGTTCCGCAACTAATGGTATCAGAGCCGGTTCTATTTTTGATAGTTATGTATGATATTTCTGTTTGTTATTTGGTTAATTTTTGTTTGAAGAATTTTAAGAAAATTATGAGTTTTGTTAAGAATGATACAGAGACCAGACCAGTGATTGGTTGGATTAGCGTAAGACGTGCAAGTATGGTAAGTCGCGGAGCCAGACCACAATCATCGTTGGGCCGATGCCCTCTCTGTTCATCCTAAATAGAACAAGTAAGTTTTCTTATAAAATCTTTAAACTAAAATTAATCAAATATGAGTAGATTTTCACGCATATTATCTAAAAAATATGATACTGGTAAAAATATCATGAATAAAGAACAAGATTATGATGATAACCATATAAACTCTATTGAAGAAACTATTGATAATATAGAACAAAATTTAAATGATTGGACTATACCTAAAACAAATATAAATACAATTTATAGAATAGGGACTTTTGATTATTTTCAAAGTTACTCAATTAAAATGACTGAACAAACCCTATCTATTGGTCAAGACCAACAAAATATAAATTTGTTATCATCAAGATCTATTTTTGAACATAGACAAAAATATAAATTTCTTCATTTAGGTCTTGTTCAAATTGCTATCAAACCTCTTTTTAGAATTGGTGTCGATGCTCATGTTCTCTTAATATTAAGAGATAAAAGACATACAGATTTTCAAAATTCTATTTTAGCTATGGCAGAAACAAATATCGCAAATGGACCAATTTATTTTAATTGTTATCCAAATTTTTCTGTAGGATTATTTGACAAAAATATTTTAGACACTTTGGTTTTAACTGTTGAAACAAAGAATTTAGAATTTAAAAATAACTCTAAACCTTTAGCAATCATTTATCGTGTTTGTTATAAAACCATGACAACTACTTTAGAACCAAAAACCCGTTTGTCAAGTCCAAGAAATGAAACAATTATTTACGAAGCAAATACTAATCATACAAAAGTTCATATGCCTAAACGACTTAAATGGTCAGAAATTACTCAATCATGTAATTGGAATTTACAAAATGTTATTGAACCAAAATCTTTAGATTCTTCAAAACAAATTTCAAATATAATTGAGCATAATGATGGCTCAGTTGATATAAATTTTTCTTCTATAAATTTTTCATCATCTAGATTTTCTACTAATTCTATTCCTGAAATTGGTACTTCTAAATCTTCGTTTTCAAAATCAAAGTCTTTAAATTTAAAAACTGTTGACTATTCTAGTTCTATTCCTAAACCTCTTTATCAAGAAGATCAAACTAGTGATACAAGTTTACCAAGTCCTACTAAATCTGATTTTATTAATGAACTTCAAAATTATAGACAACAATTATGAGTAATAAAGTTCAAATAAATTGTAATTCTTTAAACATAAATAGAGTTACTGCTATTAAAAGATTAAGAAATTCAATAAAAATATTTAAAAAACTCTTACAAGAAAAGGTATTAGAATTAAAAAATATAAATTTAATAATTAATGATAAGGAACTATTAGAATTAGAACAAGAAATTAATAACATAAAAGCAGTATTAAAAACCTTTAATATACATCTTGATAATTATTTAACAAATTTATCTAAATATACGTGTTAATGAGTTCTAAAAGACAGATTAGTTGTTGTAATAATAATACTTTTTGGAATAATTTATTAAAGACTAGATGGCAAATTATTGCAAGCGTTTCTAAAGAAATAAATAGAATTAAACAACTTAAAGAAGACGAAGAAATTAAATTATCTAATATTGAAAAGGACACATATAATTATAATATTCAAAAGGAAATAATATATTGTTTATCAAAA
Source organism: Lactuca virosa (assembly GCF_052849685.1). Lineage (NCBI taxonomy): Eukaryota > Viridiplantae > Streptophyta > Magnoliopsida > Asterales > Asteraceae > Lactuca > Lactuca virosa. The sequence goes on from NC_136429.1 coordinate 129,895,713, forward strand.
ATGATTAAAAATAAATATATTGTTATTAGTGTTCAACTTAGTATTATTAAAAATATATCTTTCAGAATAAATCAATCAACTTGTTAAAATGAATATTAATATAGATATTTCTAAAATACCTTCATATGTTAATTTTGATTATTTAAAAGAAGAAGAATATTATAAAGATTATAATAATACAAAAAGAATTTGGCATGAAGAAAACTTTTCATATTATATAAGATTTTTACATTTTGGTCTTTGGGAAGATTATGTTTTATCAAATCAAATTCACTCTCCGTTTTTTCAATGGTTCGAATTGATTTATGTTCCTAAACATAATATAGATTATCCTTTTAAAATGCAAACTGTTTTTCCTGTTTCTTCAAAAACATACAAGGATGTTATTACTAATCAAGAAATTATTTCTGAATATCCGCCAAAAAAGGAAATCATTATTGATAATAATTTTATTGCAACTCCTTTAGTTAAAGTTCCGAGTCAGATAACAAATGAAAAATGTTTTCAAAATATTATTTATCAAAATAATTATTCGAATGAAACTCTTTTAACTATTTCAGATCAACTAAATAGGATTGAAGAAAATACTATAAATTTACAGTTATCAAAAGAAAATAAAATTGAAACAAAAAAATTTTATAATAATATAGCAAGCTCTAGTAATGTCAGCTTTATTCCTCATCAAATAAATGGAAATTTTAATCTTGGAAATAAAGATTTAATTGATGAATTAGAAAAAAGACTTACTAATTTTCGTATTTCAAAAAACGTATCTATAAATATGTTAAAAACAAATAATGACTCTTTTGACGAATCTGACGAAAGTAATAATGAAAGTGAATTAAATTTAGACAATCTTACTCAACAATTCATAAATGATAATGATGATATAAATCAGCTTACAAATGATTTTTCAAGATTAAATAAGATTAATTCTTTTGGTAATAATCCAAAACCAACTATTAAAAATTATTGGAATAGACCTTCTCTTCCTGATGTTCAAATTGAAGAAAGAGCTTTTCATTATGATCGTTCAGCTTACGATGGTACCTCTGTTTACGAATGGAATATCGATGGTAACTCTGAACATCAAATTCTTAATATTGTTCAAGAAATGACCATGGCAGCTAATGCTTACAAGTCTCACAATAATACTCAACTTCAAATTGTTAATATTATTATTTCTGGGTTTACTGGTACTCTTAAAGGTTGGTGGGATTTCTATATTACACCAGAAGAAAAGAATTTTATAATGACTGCCAAGAAAACCGTTATAAAACAAGAAAATAATTTACCTATTCAAACTCAAGAAGATGATATGGTTAATACTTTAATTTTTGCTATAATCAAAAACTTTGTAGGAGATCCTACTACTTTTCAAGAAAGAACTTCTGAAATTCTAATGAACTTACATTGTAGAAAATTAACTGATTTCAGATGGTACAAAGATAATTATCTCGTTAAAGTTTTTTCAAGACCTGATTGTAAAGAATCTTATTGGAAAGAACGTTTTATTGCTGGACTTCCAAAACTTTTTGCCGAAAGAATTAGACAAAAATTAAGAGAAAATTTTAATAATACAATTTCTTATCAAAACCTAACTTATGGAGATTTAATTAATTATATTAATAAAGAAGGATTATCTATGTGTGCTGACCTTAGATTTAAAGAAAAACTTAAAAATGATAGAATTAATAGTAAAAATGAATTAGGAAATTTTTGTCAACAATATGGTTATCAACCATTAACAGGTCCGTCTACTTCAAAAACCAAAAAATATAATAAAAGGTCTTCAAAATATTTCAAGAAAAAGAAATATAATAAAACAGAAAATTATAAGAATTATAAGAAAAATAAATTTTCAACATCAAAAAACCCTTATAAACAATCTAATAAAAAATCTAAAAGAAAATCAAAAGACATTATTATTTGCCATAAATGTGGTCGTAATGGTCATAATGCTAATAATTGTTATGCAAAAACAAAAATTAATGAATTAAATATTTCGGAAGAATTAAAAGAACAAATTAGAAAAATTATGTTAAATTCTGATTCCAATTTTGATTCTAGTTTTTCCGATTTTCAAGAAAATGATTTAAACATTTTAGAGCAAAATAGTTCAAGTTCGGAAGAATCTGATACATGCGAATGTGTTGGAAAATGTAATTGTAATTATTCAATTAATGTCCTTACAAACAATGACAAAGATCTTTTAAAAAATTTAGATTCCATTAAAGATAAAAATATCCAAGAACTGTTAATAAAACAAATGCTTAATAAGAATGAAAATTCTGTTTCAGAAAATACAAAAATTTTTAATTTAAAGGACATATATGAACGATTTTCTGAAACAAAACCCATTTCCATGCAAGAACTTCAAGAAGAATTAAAATCAGTTAAACAAGACATAAAAGAAATTAAAGGCAAAATTATAACTCTTGAAAAGGGAAAAAATATTATTAATTCACAAAATAATGATAATAAAGATGAAAAGGTTATCGAAAGAATTATAAATGATCAAATTTCTCAAAAATGGAATACTCAAATAACTTTAGTAAAGGATAATTTTAAAATGGATATTACTGCTCTAATTGATAGTGGTGCTGATATGAACTGTATACAAGAAGGTATATTTCCCACTCAATTTTATGAAAAAACTTCTTCTAGGCTTACTGGAGCTGAAGGAACCAGTTTAAAAATAAATTATAAAGTTTCCGATGTTCATATTTGTAACAATCAAGATTATTGTTATAAAACTCATTTAATTTTAGTAAAAAATCTTACTTCTCCTTTAATTTTAGGAACACCTTTTATTACTAAATTATATCCTTTTATGGTTCAAGGTGATGGAATTATTACTAAAGTTTTTGGAAAAGAAATTATGTTTAAATTTTGTGAACCTCCGTCTTATTCAACTATTAATATTCTTAATTATAAAACAAAACAAGCAAATTACCTTATCAATGAAATTAATGATTTTCGTATACATAATCAATTACAAGATAAGTATATTCAAGACAAAATTATAGCTTTAAAACAAAAGTTTGAAAATAATGTTTGCTCAAATATTCCAAACGCCTTTTGGAACAGAAAACAACATATTGTCAAATTACCTTATATTAAAACTTTTAATGAAAAAGATATTCCTTCAAAATCAAGAGCTATTCATATGAATAATGAATTAGAATCTCATTGTAAAAAAGAAATTCAAGATTTATTGGACAAAAAATTAATTAGACCTTCTAAATCTCCTTGGTCTTGTTCAGCTTTCTATGTTATGAATGCTGCTGAATTAGAAAGAGGATCACCAAGATTAGTTATCAATTATAAACCTTTAAATAAAGTTTTAGATTGGATTAGATATCCTATTCCTAATAAAAGAGATTTATTGAAAAAACTTTATGATTCAAAAATATTTTCAAAATTCGATATGAAATCTGGTTTTTGGCAAATTCAAATTCATGAAGAAGATAAATACAAAACAGGTTTTAATGTTCCTTTTGGACATTATGAGTGGAACGTTATGCCCTTTGGTTTAAAGAATGCTCCTTCTGAATTTCAAAACGTTATGAATGATATTATCATTCCTATAAATAGTTTTTCAATTGTTTATATTGATGATGTTCTTATTTTTTCAAAATCTATTGATCAACATTTCAAACATTTAAATCAGTTTTATGATTTAATTTATAAAAATGGCTTAGCTGTTTCAGCTAAGAAAATGCATTTATTTCAAAATGAAATTAGATTTTTAGGACATAACATTGTTAATAATACTATTAAACCTATTATAAGAAGTTTAGAATTTTCTAATAAATTTCCTGATGAAATTATAGATAAAAAACAACTTCAACGGTTTCTAGGATGTTTAAATTATATTCATGATTTTTTCAAAGATTTAGGAACTCTTTGCAAACCTCTTTATAATAGATTAAAAAATAATCCAGAACCTTGGACTCAAGAACATACTAATATTGTTAAACTTATAAAACAAAAAATTCCTTCTTTACCTTGTTTAAATTTACCACATCCTCATGCTAATATCATAGTCGAAACTGATGCTAGTGATATTGGATTTGGAGGTATTTTAAAACAAAAATTATCAAATTCCTCTGAAGAACAATTGGTTCGTTTTTATTCAGGTGCTTGGAATAATACTCAAAAGAATTATTCAACTGTTAAAAAGGAGATTTTAAGTATTGTTTTATGTATTACTAAATTTGAAGATGATTTATTTATGAAAAAGTTTTTATTAAGAATTGATTGTCAATCTGCAAAATCAATTTTAGAAAAAGATGTTAAAAATATTATTTCTAAACAAATTTTTGCTAGATGGCAAGCATTGTTGGGCAATTTTGATTTCGATATTGAATTTATAAAAGGAGAAAGCAATTCATTACCAGATTTTCTTTCTCGTGAATTTTTGCAGGGAAAATGAGTTCATCGTCTTCCTCCAAGATTGAAGACAAGAAACCAGTTAATCAAAAGCTTGTTCCTTTCTCAAGTCAAAATCGTTTTTCCCCATTAACTCCAATTGCAAAAAATTCTCAACTTTATTCAAACATGCTACAATCAAAACTAGCTACTCCAAACATTTTTCCAGTTCAATCAATTAGCCCTTTTTCAAAACCTATTCCTTCTGAAACACAAATTTCAACAAATCCTAAACCTACAAATAAAGCCCCTTATGTTCTCAATCCAAATCTCTTGAAAATCCAAATACTTGAAGATTCTCAAATTCTTAAGCTTAATCAAGGTTTTCATGTTCTTACTGAACACCTCTTTGGTCGAGGAAAAACCTTTCATGAAAACTCTTACAAATCTCGAGAATATTATCAAACCATTCTACAAGAATCTGGATCTGTTCAGATTGATCACCGTTCTAATAATAAGGAAGGATCTATTGATTTTAGCAAAGCCCGAATTCTTAAAATCATTTCTCCAGAAAATTGGTCATCCAATCTTTCCTTCGAAAAACCCCTTTATCAATTCCCTGCTTATCCAAGATATTCATATTATGATTACCAAGAAGCTTGGACTAAAGCATTTTTTCTTCGAAACTATTCTCATTTATGGTTCATTTTCTTTGATAAAAATTTCAACTGTGAATACCCCAGATGGTTTGTCAATTGGTATCGTTATATGGGACTTGTTCCTATTTGTTTACCCACTGAAATTCTCAAAGGATTTTCTAAATTCAAAGAACTATTTATTCAACAAATCCCAGAATTTGAATATTTGTTACAGTTCACCATGTTATTCAAAGTTCCATGGATCATGTCCTGGACATTCTCTTATCAAGAAGCAACAGACTTAAATCCCCCTTGGCTCAATAGACAATTTCGTCTAAAATGGTGGGATAAAGTCACAATTTCTCAAGCAAACGAGCAGGCTGTTTTCAATCATTATCAATCAATGTATAATCAAAAGCCAGAAATTGAAGCGAATCTTATCAAGAGTCTATCTTCTCCAGATGCTAATCTTATTAGCAAAATTCGTGCCGCTGCAAATTCTTCCCCTGAAGATCTACAACAATTACTTCAAGAAATTCGCAATTCTCCAACTAATTCAGAAAATTCTCCCACATCTGTCAAAAATAATTTTCAAGATGCTCAAGATCCTTTTGATGATCCATTTGCAGATTAATTAAATTTTTAATTTTGGTGTTATACCTTCAATGTAAGGTATTATTTCATTTCGTATTTCACCCTCCACCCTTGGTGTCATACCTTTTTAGGTATTTTGCAAAAGTGTTTGTTATTCAAGGGGGGGTAGTACTACGTGTTATCAAATTGTGTTAGTATTTATTCAACTGTTATCAAGTTTATACACTGTGTGAGTACATCTATTATCAAAAATATTATCAAATCCTCTGCAGAGATAAGATGTTAAATTATTACAAGAAAACAAACAACTTTTACAAAGATGAAAGAAGATGCTCCATTATCGCAAAAGAAGATTTTCCATTATCAAAAAATGACAAAATATGATGCCAATTTGTCAAAAGCTTTACAGTTTTGTCTGCCACATCTACACTCCGACAAAGACAAGTTGATTCAATAATTCTCAAGATTGATCCGGTAATCCTTCGGTTTCCCGTTTCAAGATATTTCAAGACTCCAAGACTCCTATATATTGAGGAGATATGTTTTAATTAGAATCATCTCTAGGTTCTCTAAAAATTTCTCTCATTAAATTTCTCTCTAATGTTTAGTTCATGTCTAAGAAAAGTGTTCTCCTATCTACTTCTAGATGTTCAAAATCTTTAGATTTTCAAATCATACTTGCTCCAGACGGATGCTCTGATTGTAATTTAAAAGAAGGTAATATATAAAGAATTTTATTCAATTGTTGTATTATCTCTATGGCAATCTCATTTCGAGTTATTCTAACTATTAATTCTACAAAGTTTGAAATTTTTGTTAAAATAATACTCGCATTTAATAATAATCAAGTTAATCAAATTCATGCTTGAAATATTTAGATAACTTTTGTTCTTTTATTATTCATCATGTCTGATTCAAAGATACAAGCTAATCGTCATTATTATTGTAATCAATTAAAAGCTTTACAAGTTCTAATCAGTAATCATAAGTTTATAAGCAAAGATAGAAAACAGTTTTATAAACTAATGTATGATTTTTATCATCAAAAAATATCTGAAACTACTTGTTAATTTGTTCCGCAACTAATGGTATCAGAGCTAGTTCTATTTTTGATAGTTATGTATGATATTTCTGTTTGTTATTTGGTTAATTTTTGTTTGAAGAATTTTAAGAAAATTATGAGTTTTGTTAAGAATGATACAGAGACCAAGACTCCTATATATTGAAGGTATAACACCAAAATTAAAAATTTAATTAATCTGCAAATGGATCATCAAAAGGATCTTGAGCATCTTGAAAATTATTTTTGACAGATGTGGGAGAATTTTCTGAATTAGTTGTGAGTACATCTATTATCAAAAATATTATCAAATCCTCTGCAGAGATAAGATGTTAAATTATTACAAGAAAACAAACAACTTTTACAAAGATGAAAGAAGATGCTCCATTATCGCAAAAGAAGATTTTCCATTATCAAAAAATGACAAAATATGATGCCAATTTGTCAAAAGCTTTACAGTTTTGTCTGCCACATCTACACTTCGACAAAGGCAAGTTGATTCAATAATTCTCAAGATTGATCCGGTAATCCTTCGGTTTCCCGTTTCAAGATATTTCAAGACTCCAAGACTCCTATATATTGAGGAGATATGTTTTAATTAGAATCATCTCTAGGTTCTCTAAAAATTTCTCTCATTAAATTTCTCTCTAATGTTTAGTTCATGTCTAAGAAAAGTGTTCTCCTATCTACTTCTAGATGTTCAAAATCTTTAGATTTTCAAATCATACTTGCTCCAGACGGATGCTCTGATTGTAATTTAAAAGAAGGTAATATATAAAGAATTTTATTCAATTGTTGTATTATCTCTATGGCAATCTCATTTCGAGTTATTCTAACTATTAATTCTACAAAGTTTGAAATTTTTGTTAAAATAATACTCGCATTTAATAATAATCAAGTTAATCAAATTCATGCTTGAAATATTTAGATAACTTTTGTTCTTTTATTATTCATCATGTCTGATTCAAAGATACAAGCTAATCGTCATTATTATTGTAATCAATTAAAAGCTTTACAAGTTCTAATCAGTAATCATAAGTTTATAAGCAAAGATAGAAAACAGTTTTATAAACTAATGTATGATTTTTATCATCAAAAAATATCTGAAAATACTTGTTAATTTGTTCCGCAACTAATGGTATCAGAGCCGGTTCTATTTTTGATAGTTATGTATGATATTTCTGTTTGTTATTTGGTTAATTAAATAGTTCTCATTAAATTTCTCTCTAATGACAAAATAGATATTTCAAGACTCCAAGACTCCTATATATTGAGGAGATATGTTTTAATTTGTTCCGCAACTAATGGTTAACTTGATTATTATTAAATGCGAGTATTATTTTAACAAAAATTTCAAACTTTGTAGAATTAATAGTTAGAATAACTCGAAATGAGATTGCCATAGAGATAATACAACAATTGAATAAAATTCTTTATATATTACCTTCTTTTAAATTACAATCAGAGCATCCGTCTAGAGCAAGTATGATTTGAAAATCTAAAGATTTTGAACATCTAGAAGTAGATAGGAGAACACTTTTCTTAGACATGAACAAATTAACAAGTAGTTTCAGATATTTTTTGATGATAAAAATCATACATTAGTTTATAAAACTGTTTTCTATCTTTGCTTATAAACTTATGATTACTGATTAGAACTTGTAAAGCTTTTAATTGATTACAATAATAATGACGATTAGCTTGTATCTTTGAATCAGACATGATGAATAATAAAAGAACAAAAGTTATCTAAATATTTCAAGCATGAATTTGATTAACTTGATTATTATTAAATGCGAGTATTATTTTAACAAAAATTTCAAACTTTGTAGAATTAATAGTTAGAATAACTCGAAATGAGATTGCCATAGAGATAATACAACAATTGAATAAAATTCTTTATATATTACCTTCTTTTAAATTACAATCAGAGCATCCGTCTGGAGCAAGTATGATTTGAAAATCTAAAGATTTTGAACATCTAGAAGTAGATAGGAGAACACTTTTCTTAGACATGAACTAAACATTAGAGAGAAATTTAATGAGAGAAATTTTTAGAGAACCTAGAGATGATTCTAATTAAAACATATCTTCTCAATATATAGGAGTCTTGGAGTCTTGAAATATCTTGAAACGGGAAACCGAAGGATTACCGGATCAATCTTGAGAATTATTGAATCAACTTGCCTTTGTCGGAGTGTAGATGTGGCAGACAAAACTGTAAAGCTTTTGACAAATTGGCATCATATTTTGTCATTTTTTGATAATGGAAAATCTTCTTTTGCGATAATGGAGCATCTTCTTTCATCTTTGTAAAAGTTGTTTGTTTTCTTGTAATAATTTAACATCTTATCTCTGCAGAGGATTTGATAATATTTTTGATAATAGATGTACTCACACAGTGTATAAACTTGATAACAGTTGAATAAATACTAACACAATTTGATAACACGTAGTACTACCCCCCCTTGAATAACAAACACTTTTGCAAAATACCTAAAAAGGTATGACACCAAGGGTGGAGGGTGAAATACGAAATGAAAGAATACCTTACATTGAAGGTATAACACCAAAATTAAAAATTTAATTAATCTGCAAATGGATCATCAAAAGGATCTTGAGCATCTTGAAAATTATTTTTGACAGATGTGGGAGAATTTTCTGAATTAGTTGGAGAATTGCGAATTTCTTGAAGTAATTGTTGTAGATCTTCAGGGGAAGAATTTGCAGCGACACGAATTTTGCTAATAAGATTAGCATCTGGAGAAGATAGACTCTTGATAAGATTCGCTTCAATTTCTGGCTTTTGATTATACATTGATTGATAATGATTGAAAACAGCCTGCTCGTTTGCTTGAGAAATTGTGACTTTATCCCACCATTTTAGACGAAATTGTCTATTGAGCCAAGGGGGATTTAAGTCTGTTGCTTCTTGATAAGAGAATGTCCAGGACATGATCCATGGAACTTTGAATAACATGGTGAACTGTAACAAATATTCAAATTCTGGGATTTGTTGAATAAATAGTTCTTTGAATTTAGAAAATCCTTTGAGAATTTCAGTGGGTAAACAAATAGGAACAAGTCCCATATAACGATACCAATTGACAAACCATCTGGGGTATTCACAGTTGAAATTTTTATCAAAGAAAATGAACCATGAATGAGAATAGTTTCGAAGAAAAAATGCTTTAGTCCAAGCTTCTTGGTAATCATAATATGAATATCTTGGATAAGCAGGGAATTGATAAAGGGGTTTTTCGAAGGAAAGATTGGATGACCAATTTTCTGGAGAAATGATTTTAAGAATTCAGGCTTTGCTAAAATCAATAGATCCTTCCTTATTATTAGAACGGTGATCAATCTGAACAGATCCAGATTCTTGTAGAATGGTTTGATAATATTCTCGAGATTTGTAAGAGTTTTCATGAAAGGTTTTTCCTCGACCAAAGAGGTGTTCAGTAAGAACATGAAAACCTTGATTAAGCTTAAGAATTTGAGAATCTTCAAGTATTTGGATTTTCAAGAGATTTGGATTGAGAACATAAGGGGCTTTATATGTAGGTTTAGGATTTGTTGAAATTTGTGTTTCAGAAGGATAGGTTTTGAAAAAGGGCTAATTGATTGAACTGGAAAAATGTTTGGAGTAGCTAGTTTTGATTGTAGCATGTTTGAATAAAGTTGAGAATTTTTTGCAATTGGAGTTAATGGGGAAAAACGATTTTGACTTGAGAAAGGAACAAGCTTTTGATTAACTGGTTTCTTGTCTTCAATCTTGGAGGAAGACGATGAACTCATTTTCCCTGCAAAATTCACGAGAAAGAAAATCTGGTAATGAATTGCTTTCTCCTTTTATAAATTCAATATCGAAATCAAAATTGCCCAACAATGCTTGCCATCTAGCAAAAATTTGTTTAGAAATAATATTTTTAACATCTTTTTCTAAAATTGATTTTGCAGATTGACAATCAATTCTTAATAAAAACTTTTTCATAAATAAATCATCTTCAAATTTAGTAATACATAAAACAATACTTAAAATCTCCTTTTTAACAGTTGAATAATTCTTTTGAGTATTATTCCAAGCACCTGAATAAAAACGAACCAATTGTTCTTCAGAGGAATTTGATAATTTTTGTTTTAAAATACCTCCAAATCCAATATCACTAGCATCAGTTTCGACTATGATATTAGCATGAGGATGTGGTAAATTTAAACAAGGTAAAGAAGGAATTTTTTGTTTTATAAGTTTAACAATATTAGTATGTTCTTGAGTCCAAGGTTCTGGATTATTTTTTAATCTATTATAAAGAGGGTTGCAAAGAGTTCCTAAATCTTTGAAAAAATCATGAATATAATTTAAACATCCTAGAAACCGTTGAAGTTGTTTTTTATCTATAATTTCATCAGGAAATTTATTAGAAAATTCTAAACTTCTTATAATAGGTTTAATAGTATTATTAACAATGTTATGTCCTAAAAATCTAATTTCATTTTGAAATAAATGCATTTTCTTAGCTGAAACAGCTAAGCCATTTTTATAAATTAAATCATAAAACTGATTTAAATGTTTGAAATGTTGATCAATAGATTTTGAAAAAATAAGAACATCATCAATATAAACAATTGAAAAACTATTTATAGGAATGATAATATCATTCATAGCGTTTTGAAATTCAGAATGAGCATTCTTTAAACCAAAGGGCATAACGTTCCACTCATAATGTCCAAAAGGAACATTAAAACCTGTTTTGTATTTATCTTCTTCATGAATTTGAATTTGCCAAAAACCAGATTTCATATCGAATTTTGAAAATATTTTTGAATCATAAAGTTTTTTCAATAAATCTCTTTTATTAGGAATAGGATATCTAATCCAATCTAAAACTTTATTTAAAGGTTTATAATTGATAACTAATCTTGGTGATCCTCTTTCTAATTCAGCAGCATTCATAACATAGAAAGCTGAACAAGACCAAGGAGATTTAGAAGGTCTAATTAATTTTTTGTCCAATAAATCTTGAATTTCTTTTTTACAATGAGATTCTAATTCATTATTCATATAAATAGCTCTTGATTTTGAAGGAATATCTTTTTCATTAAAAGTTTTAATATAAGGTAATTTGACAATATGTTGTTTTCTGTTCCAAAAGGCGTTTGGAATATTTGAGCAAACATTATTTTCAAACTTTTGTTTTAAAGCTATAATTTTGTCTTGAATATACTTATCTTGTAATTGATTATGTATACGAAAATCATTAATTTCATTGATAAGGTAATTTGCTTGTTTTGTTTTATAATTAAGAATATTAATAGTTGAATAAGACGGAGGTTCACAAAATTTAAACATAATTTCTTTTCCAAAAACTTTAGTAATAATTCCATCATCTTGATCCATAAAAGGATATAATTTAGTAATAAAAGGTGTTCCTAAAATTAAAGGAGAAGTAAGATTTTTTACTAAAATTAAATGAGTTTTATAACAATAATCTTGATTGTTACAAATATGAACATCGGAAACTTTATAATTTATTTTTAAACTGGTTCCTTTAGCTCCAGTAAGCCTAGAAGAAGTTTTTTCATAAAATTGAGTGGGAAATATACCTTCTTGTATACAGTTCATATCAGCACCACTATCAATTAGAGCAGTAATATCCATTTTAAAATTATCCTTTACTAAAGTTATTTGAGTATTCCATTTTTGAGAAATTTGATCATTTATAATTCTTTCGATAACCTTTTCATCTTTATTATCATTATTTTGTGAATTAATAATATTTTTTCCCTTTTCAAGAGTTATAATTTTGCCTTTAATTTCTTTTATGTCTTGTTTAACTGATTTTAATTCTTCTTGAAGTTCTTGCATGGAAATGGGTTTTGTTTCAGAAAATCGTTCATATATGTCCTTTAAATTAAAAATTTTTGTATTTTCTGAAACAGAATTTTCATTCTTATTAAGCATTTGTTTTATTAACAGTTCTTGGATATTTTTATCTTTAATGGAATCTAAATTTTTTAAAAGATCTTTGTCATTGTTTGTAAGGACATTAATTGAATAATTACAATTACATTTTCCAACACATTCGCATGTATCAGATTCTTCCGAACTTGAACTATTTTGCTCTAAAATGTTTAAATCATTTTCTTGAAAATCGGAAAAACTAGAATCAGAATTGGAATCAGAATTTAACATAATTTTTCTAATTTGTTCTTTTAATTCTTCCGAAATATTTAATTCATTAATTTTTGTTTTTGCATAACAATTATTAGCATTATGACCATTACGACCACATTTATGGCAAATAATAATGTCTTTTGATTTTCTTTTAGATTTTTTATTAGATTGTTTATAAGGGTTTTTTGATGTTGAAAATTTATTTTTCTTATAATTCTTATAATTTTCTGTTTTATTATATTTCTTTTTCTTGAAATATTTTGAAGACTTTTTATTATATTTTTTGGTTTTTGAAGTAGACGGACCTGTTAATGGTTGATAACCATATTGTTGACAAAAATTTCCTAATTCATTTTTACTATTAATTCTATCCTTTTTAAGTTTTTCTTTAAATCTAAGGTCAGCACAAATAGCTAATCCTTCTTTATTAATATAATTAATTAAATCTCCATAAGTTAGGTTTTGATAAGGAATTGTATTATTAAAATTTTCTCTTAATTTTTGTCTAATTCTTTCGGCAAAAAGTTTTGGAAGTCCAGCAATAAAACGTTCTTTCCAATAAGATTCTTTACAATCAGGTCTTGAAAAAACTTTAACGAGATAATTATCTTTGTACCATCTGAAATCAGTTAATTTTCTACAATGTAAGTTCATTAGAATTTCAGAAGTTCTTTCTTGAAAAGTAGTAGGATCTCCTACAAAGTTTTTGATTATAGCAAAAATTAAAGTATTAACCATATCATCTTCTTGAGTTTGAATAGGTAAATTATTTTCTTGTTTTATAACGGTTTTCTTGGCAGTCATTATAAAATTCTTTTCTTCTGGTGTAATATAGAAATCCCACCAACCTTTAAGAGTACCTATAAACCCAGAAATAATAATATTAACAATTTGAAGTTGAGTATTATTGTGAGACTTGTAAGCATTAGCTGCCATGGTCATTTCTTGAACAATATTAAGAATTTGATGTTCAGAGTTACCATCGATATTCCATTCGTAAACAGAGGTACCATCGTAAGCTGAACGATCATATTGAAAAGCTCTTTCTTCAATTTGAACATCAGGAAGAGAAGGTCTATTCCAATAATTTTTAATAGTTGGTTTTGGATTATTACCAAAAGAATTAATCTTATTTAATCTTGAAAAATCATTTGTAAGCTGATTTATATCATCATTATCATTTATGAATTGTTGAGTAAGATTGTCTAAATTTAATTCACTTTCATTATTACTTTCGTCAGATTCGTCAAAAGAGTCATTATTTGTTTTTAACATATTTATAGATACGTTTTTTGAAATACGAAAATTAGTAAGTCTTTTTTCTAATTCATCAATTAAATCTTTATTTCCAAGATTAAAATTTCCATTTATTTGATGAGGAATAAAGCTGACATTACTAGAGCTTGCTATATTATTATAAAATTTTTTTGTTTCAATTTTATTTTCTTTTGATAACTGTAAATTTATAGTATTTTCTTCAATCCTATTTAGTTGATCTGAAATAGTTAAAAGAGTTTCATTCGAATAATTATTTTGATAAATAATATTTTGAAAACATTTTTCATTTGTTATCTGACTCGGAACTTTAACTAAAGGAGTTGCAATAAAATTATTATCAATAATGATTTCCTTTTTTGGCGGATATTCAGAAATAATTTCTTGATTAGTAATAACATCCTTGTATGTTTTTGAAGAAACAGGAAAAACAGTTTGCATTTTAAAAGGATAATCTATATTATGTTTAGGAACATAAATCAATTCGAACCATTGAAAAAACGGAGAGTGAATTTGATTTGATAAAACATAATCTTCCCAAAGACCAAAATGTAAAAATCTTATATAATATGAAAAGTTTTCTTCATGCCAAATTCTTTTTGTATTATTATAATCTTTATAATATTCTTCTTCTTTTAAATAATCAAAATTAACATATGAAGGTATTTTAGAAATATCTATATTAATATTCATTTTAACAAGTTGATTGATTTATTCTGAAAGATATATTTTTAATAATACTAAGTTGAACACTAATAACAATATATTTATTTTTAATCATTTTTGATAAACAATATATTATTTCCTTTTGAATATTATAATTATATGTGTCCTTTTCAATATTAGATAATTTAATTTCTTCGTCTTCTTTAAGTTGTTTAATTCTATTTATTTCTTTAGAAACGCTTGCAATAATTTGCCATCTAGTCTTTAATAAATTATTCCAAAAAGTATTATTATTACAACAACTAATCTGTCTTTTAGAACTCATTAACACGTATATTTAGATAAATTTGTTAAATAATTATCAAGATGTATATTAAAGGTTTTTAATACTGCTTTTATGTTATTAATTTCTTGTTCTAATTCTAATAGTTCCTTATCATTAATTATTAAATTTATATTTTTTAATTCTAATACCTTTTCTTGTAAGAGTTTTTTAAATATTTTTATTGAATTTCTTAATCTTTTAATAGCAGTAACTCTATTTCTGTTTAAAGAATTACAATTTATTTGAACTTTATTACTCATAATTGTTGTCTATAATTTTGAAGTTCATTAATAAAATCAGATTTAGTAGGACTTGGTAAACTTGTATCACTAGTTTGATCTTCTTGATAAAGAGGTTTAGGAATAGAACTAGAATAGTCAACAGTTTTTAAATTTAAAGACTTTGATTTTGAAAACGAAGATTTAGAAGTACCAATTTCAGGAATAGAATTAGTAGAAAATCTAGATGATGAAAAATTTATAGAAGAAAAATTTATATCAACTGAGCCATCATTATGCTCAATTATATTTGAAATTTGTTTTGAAGAATCTAAAGATTTTGGTTCAATAACATTTTGTAAATTCCAATTACATGATTGAGTAATTTCTGACCATTTAAGTCGTTTAGGCATATGAACTTTTGTATGATTAGTATTTGCTTCGTAAATAATTGTTTCATTTCTTGGACTTGACAAACGGGTTTTTGGTTCTAAAGTAGTTGTCATGGTTTTATAACAAACACGATAAATGATTGCTAAAGGTTTAGAGTTATTTTTAAATTCTAAATTCTTTGTTTCAACAGTTAAAACCAAAGTGTCTAAAATATTTTTGTCAAATAATCCTACAGAAAAATTTGGATAACAATTAAAATAAATTGGTCAATTTGCGATATTTGTTTCTGCCATAGCTAAAATAGAATTTTGAAAATCTGTATGTCTTTTATCTCTTAATATTAAGAGAACAGGAGCATCGACACCAATTCTAAAAAGAGGTTTGATAGCAATTTGAACAAGACCTAAATGAAGAAATTTATATTTTTGTCTATGTTCAAAAATAGATCTTGATGATAACAAATTTATATTTTGTTGGTCTTGACCAATAGATAGGGTTTGTTCAGTCATTTTAATTGAGTAACTTTGAAAATAATCAAAAGTCCCTATTCTATAAATTGTATTTATATTTGTTTTAGGTATAGTCCAATCATTTAAATTTTGTTCTATATTATCAATAGTTTCTTCAATAGAGTTTATATGGTTATCATCATAATCTTGTTCTTTATTCATGATATTTTTACCAGTATCATATTTTTTAGATAATATGCGTGAAAATCTACTCATATTTGATTAATTTTAGTTTAAAGATTTTATAAGAAAACTTACTTGTTCTATTTAGGATGAACAGAGAGGGCATCGGCCCAACGATGATTGTGGTCCGGCTCCGCGACTTACCATACTTGCACGTCTTACGCTAATCCAACCAATCACTGGTCTGGTCTCTGTATCATTCTTAACAAAACTCATAATTTTCTTAAAATTCTTCAAACAAAAATTAACCAAATAACAAACAGAAATATCATACATAACTATCAAAAATAGAACCGGCTCTGATACCATTAGTTGCGGAACAAATTAACAAGTAGTTTCAGATATTTTTTGATGATAAAAATCATACATTAGTTTATAAAACTGTTTTCTATCTTTGCTTATAAACTTATGATTACTGATTAGAACTTGTAAAGCTTTTAATTGATTACAATAATAATGACGATTAGCTTGTATCTTTGAATCAGACATGATGAATAATAAAAGAACAAAAGTTATCTAAATATTTCAAGCATGAATTTGATTAACTTGATTATTATTAAATGCGAGTATTATTTTAACAAAAATTTCAAACTTTGTAGAATTAATAGTTAGAATAACTCGAAATGAGATTGCCATAGAGATAATACAACAATTGAATAAAATTCTTTATATATTACCTTCTTTTAAATTACAATCAGAGCATCCGTCTGGAGCAAGTATGATTTGAAAATCTAAAGATTTTGAACATCTAGAAGTAGATGGGAGAACACTTTTCTTAGACATGAACTAAACATTAGAGAGAAATTTAATGAGAGAAATTTTTAGAGAACCTAGAGATGATTCTAATTAAAACATATCTCCTCAATATATAGGAGTCTTGGAGTCTTGAAATATCTTGAAACGGGAAACCGAAGGATTACCGGATCAATCTTGAGAATTATTGAATCAACTTGCCTTTGTCGGAGTGTAGATGTGGCAGACAAAACTGTAAAGCTTTTGACAAATTGGCATCATATTTTGTCATTTTTTGATAATGGAAAATCTTCTTTTGCGATAATGGAGCATCTTCTTTCATCTTTGTAAAAGTTGTTTGTTTTCTTGTAATAATTTAACATCTTATCTCTGCAGAGGATTTGATAATATTTTTGATAATAGATGTACTCACACAGTGTATAAACTTGATAACAGTTGAATAAATACTAACACAATTTGATAACACGTAGTACTACCCCCCCTTGAATAACAAACACTTTTGCAAAATACCTAAAAAGGTATGACACCAAGGGTGGAGGGTGAAATACGAAATGAAAGAATACCTTACATTGAAGGTATAACACCAAAATTAAAAATTTAATTAATCTGCAAATGGATCATCAAAAGGATCTTGAGCATCTTGAAAATTATTTTTGACAGATGTGGGAGAATTTTCTGAATTAGTTGGAGAATTGCGAATTTCTTGAAGTAATTGTTGTAGATCTTCAGGGGAAGAATTTGCAGCGGCACGAATTTTGCTAATAAGATTAGCATCTGGAGAAGATAGACTCTTGATAAGATTCGCTTCAATTTCTGGCTTTTGATTATACATTGATTGATAATGATTGAAAACAGCCTGCTCGTTTGCTTGAGAAATTGTGACTTTATCCCACCATTTTAGACGAAATTGTCTATTGAGCCAAGGGGGATTTAAGTCTGTTGCTTCTTGATAAGAGAATGTCCAGGACATGATCCATGGAACTTTGAATAACATGGTGAACTGTAACAAATATTCAAATTCTGGGATTTGTTGAATAAATAATTCTTTGAATTTAGAAAATCCTTTGAGAATTTCAGTGGGTAAACAAATAGGAACAAGTCCCATATAACGATACCAATTGACAAACCATCTGGGGTATTCACAGTTGAAATTTTTATCAAAGAAAATGAACCATGAATGAGAATAGTTTCGAAGAAAAAATGCTTTAGTCCAAGCTTCTTGGTAATCATAATATGAATATCTTGGATAAGCAGGGAATTGATAAAGGGGTTTTTCGAAGGAAAGATTGGATGACCAATTTTCTGGAGAAATGATTTTAAGAATTCGGGCTTTGCTAAAATCAATAGATCCTTCCTTATTATTAGAACGATGATCAATCTGAACAGATCCAGATTCTTGTAGAATGGTTTGATAATATTCTCGAGATTTGTAAGAGTTTTCATGAAAGGTTTTTCCTCGACCAAAGAGGTGTTCAGTAAGAACATGAAAACCTTGATTAAGCTTAAGAATTTGAGAATCTTCAAGTATTTGGATTTTCAAGAGATTTGGATTGAGAACATAAGGGGCTTTATTTGTAGGTTTAGGATTTGTTGAAATTTGTGTTTCAGAAGGAATAGGTTTTGAAAAAGGGCTAATTGATTGAACTGGAAAAATGTTTGGAGTAGCTAGTTTTGATTGTAGCATGTTTGAATAAAGTTGAGAATTTTTTGCAATTGGAGTTAATGGGGAAAAACGATTTTGACTTGAGAAAGGAACAAGCTTTTGATTAACTGGTTTCTTGTCTTCAATCTTGGAGGAAGACGATGAACTCATTTTCCCTGCAAAAATTCACGAGAAAGAAAATCTGGTAATGAATTGCTTTCTCCTTTTATAAATTCAATATTGAAATCAAAATTGCCCAACAATGCTTGCCATCTAGCAAAAATTTGTTTAGAAATAATATTTTTAACATCTTTTTCTAAAATTGATTTTGCAGATTGACAATCAATTCTTAATAAAAACTTTTTCATAAATAAATCATCTTCAAATTTAGTAATACATAAAACAATACTTAAAATCTCCTTTTTAACAGTTGAATAATTCTTTTGAGTATTATTCCAAGCACCTGAATAAAAACGAACCAATTGTGCTTCAGAGGAATTTGATAATTTTTGTTTTAAAATACCTCCAAATCCAATATCACTAGCATCAGTTTCGACTATGATATTAGCATGAGGATGTGGTAAATTTAAACAAGGTAAAGAAGGAATTTTTTGTTTTATAAGTTTAACAATATTAGTATGTTCTTGAGTCCAAGGTTGTGGATTATTTTTTAATCTATTATAAAGAGGGTTGCAAAGAGTTCCTAAATCTTTGAAAAAATCATGAATATAATTTAAACATCCTAGAAACCGTTGAAGTTGTTTTTTATCTATAATTTCATCAGGAAATTTATTAGAAAATTCTAAACTTCTTATAATAGGTTTAATAGTATTATTAACAATGTTATGTCCTAAAAATCTAATTTCATTTTGAAATAAATGCATTTTCTTAGCTGAAACAGCTAAGCCATTTTTATAAATTAAATCATAAAACTGATTTAAATGTTTGAAATGTTGATCAATAGATTTTGAAAAAATAAGAACATCATCAATATAAACAATTGAAAAACTATTTATAGGAATGATAATATCATTCATAACGTTTTGAAATTCAGAAGGAGCATTCTTTAAACCAAAGGGCATAACGTTCCACTCATAATGTCCAAAAGGAACATTAAAACCTGTTTTGTATTTATCTTCTTCATGAATTTGAATTTGCCAAAAACCAGATTTCATATCGAATTTTGAAAATATTTTTGAATCATAAAGTTTTTTCAATAAATCTCTTTTATTAGGAATAGGATATCTAATCCAATCTAAAACTTTATTTAAAGGTTTATAATTGATAACTAATCTTGGTGATCCTCTTTCTAATTCAGCAGCATTCATAACATAGAAAGCTGAACAAGACCAAGGAGATTTAGAAGGTCTAATTAATTTTTTGTCCAATAAATCTTGAATTTCTTTTTTACAATGAGATTCTAATTCATTATTCATATGAATAGCTCTTGATTTTGAAGGAATATCTTTTTCATTAAAAGTTTTAATATAAGGTAATTTGACAATATGTTGTTTTCTGTTCCAAAAGGCGTTTGGAATATTTGAGCAAACATTATTTTCAAACTTTTGTTTTAAAGCTATAATTTTGTCTTGAATATACTTATCTTGTAATTGATTATGTATACGAAAATCATTAATTTCATTGATAAGGTAATTTGCTTGTTTTGTTTTATAATTAAGAATATTAATAGTTGAATAAGACGGAGGTTCACAAAATTTAAACATAATTTCTTTTCCAAAAACTTTAGTAATAATTCCATCATCTTGAACCATAAAAGGATATAATTTAGTAATAAAAGGTGTTCCTAAAATTAAAGGAGAAGTAAGATTTTTTACTAAAATTAAATGAGTTTTATAACAATAATCTTGATTGTTACAAATATGAACATCGGAAACTTTATAATTTATTTTTAAACTGGTTCCTTCAGCTCCAGTAAGCCTAGAAGAAGTTTTTTCATAAAATTGAGTGGGAAATATACCTTCTTGTATACAGTTCATATCAGCACCACTATCAATTAGAGCAGTAATATCCATTTTAAAATTATCCTTTACTAAAGTTATTTGAGTATTCCATTTTTGAGAAATTTGATCATTTATAATTCTTTCGATAACCTTTTCATCTTTATTATCATTATTTTGTGAATTAATAATATTTTTTCCCTTTTCAAGAGTTATAATTTTGCCTTTAATTTCTTTTATGTCTTGTTTAACTGATTTTAATTCTTCTTGAAGTTCTTGCATGGAAATGGGTTTTGTTTCGGAAAATCGTTCATATATGTCCTTTAAATTAAAAATTTTTGTATTTTCTGAAACAGAATTTTCATTCTTATTAAGCATTTGTTTTATTAACAGTTCTTGGATATTTTTATCTTTAATGGAATCTAAATTTTTTAAAAGATCTTTGTCATTGTTTGTAAGGACATTAATTGAATAATTACAATTACATTTTCCAACACATTCGCATGTATCAGATTCTTCCGAACTTGAACTATTTTGCTCTAAAATGTTTAAATCATTTTCTTGAAAATCGGAAAAACTAGAATCAGAATTGGAATCAGAATTTAACATAATTTTTCTAATTTGTTCTTTTAATTCTTCCGAAATATTTAATTCATTAATTTTTGTTTTTGCATAACAATTATTAGCATTATGACCATTACGACCACATTTATGGCAAATAATAATGTCTTTTGATTTTCTTTTAGATTTTTTATTAGATTGTTTAAAAGGGTTTTTTGATGTTGAAAATTTATTTTTCTTATAATTCTTATAATTTTCTGTTTTATTATATTTCTTTTTCTTGAAATATTTTGAAGACTTTTTATTATATTTTTTGGTTTTTGAAGTAGACGGACCTGTTAATGGTTGATAACCATATTGTTGACAAAAATTTCCTAATTCATTTTTACTATTAATTCTATCCTTTTTAAGTTTTTCTTTAAATCTAAGGTCAGCACAAATAGCTAATCCTTCTTTATTAATATAATTAATTAAATCTCCATAAGTTAGGTTTTGATAAGAAATTGTATTATTAAAATTTTCTCTTAATTTTTGTCTAATTCTTTCGGCAAAAAGTTTTGGAAGTCCAGCAATAAAACGTTCTTTCCAATAAGATTCTTTACAATCAGGTCTTGAAAAAACTTTAACGAGATAATTATCTTTGTACCATCTGAAATCAGTTAATTTTCTACAATGTAAGTTCATTAGAATTTCAGAAGTTCTTTCTTGAAAAGTAGTAGGATCTCCTACAAAGTTTTTGATTATAGCAAAAATTAAAGTATTAACCATATCATCTTCTTGAGTTTGAATAGGTAAATTATTTTCTTGTTTTATAACGGTTTTCTTGGCAGTCATTATAAAATTCTTTTCTTCTGGTGTAATATAGAAATCCCACCAACCTTTAAGAGTACCAGTAAACCCAGAAATAATAATATTAACAATTTGAAGTTGAGTATTATTGTGAGACTTGTAAGCATTAGCTGCCATGGTCATTTCTTGAACAATATTAAGAATTTGATGTTCAGAGTTACCATCGATATTCCATTCGTAAACAGAGGTACCATCGTAAGCTGAACGATCATATTGAAAAGCTCTTTCTTCAATTTGAACATCAGGAAGAGAAGGTCTATTCCAATAATTTTTAATAGTTGGTTTTGGATTATTACCAAAAGAATTAATCTTATTTAATCTTGAAAAATCATTTGTAAGCTGATTTATATCATCATTATCATTTATGAATTGTTGAGTAAGATTGTCTAAATTTAATTCACTTTCATTATTACTTTCGTCAGATTCGTCAAAAGAGTCATTATTTGTTTTTAACATATTTATAGATACGTTTTTTGAAATACGAAAATTAGTAAGTCTTTTTTCTAATTCATCAATTAAATCTTTATTTCCAAGATTAAAATTTCCATTTATTTGATGAGGAATAAAGTTGACATTACTAGAGCTTGCTATATTATTATAAAATTTTTTTGTTTCAATTTTATTTTCTTTTGATAACTGTATTAAGAATTTTAACAACCTTCATTTATTAGAAAGGATATATATATATATATATATATATATATATATATATATATATGTTCAAATGTTTCTCACATTAATTGTGTGGTAGAATACACAAATAAGAATTTAGTAAAAATTATATGTATATTAAATGATATCCATACTTTTAAATCTTTTTTATGGAAACTAATTAAATTCGTCATTAATGTCAACAATAATATTATGTCAGAATGAATTCGTATCTAGAGGAATGAGAGTGTATTCTAGAGGAATGAGAGTGTATTCTAGCAGAATGAGAGTGTATTCTAGTAGAATACACTCTCGTTCTTAATATTCCATGCATCTTTATTGTATTTTAAGTTAGTGAGTCCTGAAACAAAAAATGAACTCATACATAAAAACCTATATGCGAATTAATTCCGAAAGAATGTTATTGCTGACATTAATGACGAATTTAATTAATTTCCATAAAAAGATAATTATAATTATGGATATCATTTAATATACATACAATTATGGAAATCATTTAATGACTATCTTTATTTAATTAAATATTTATTTAATTTTTACTAAATTCATATTAGTACATTCTAGCACAAACACACACACACACACACACATATATATATATATATATATATATATATATATATATATATATATATATATATATATATATATATTAGAATGAAACATGAAGAGTTTAGGGTTCCAAATGCATGTGTTGAAAAAAATATGTTTAATTTATAGTATATCATAGATATAGATAAAGAAACCGGAAATACATTCCCTGACTTTCTCTTAGCCTTTTACAAACTTGACCTTATTTTTTTTTATCAATTTCGTAAATTGTGATGTATTTTTCCAAATAAAACTAATGATTACGTATTGCTTTTAAATACTATATATAAAAGTATCAAACACATATGAGTTTAAAAAAAATGTTTGTCGATTTGAAGGAAATTCAATCTTTCTTATGGATACATCTAATACAGCTAAAAACTATTTGAGATTATTTTACTGTAATGTTATTATATTTTGTTTATCTGACATATTGTATTATTTTAATATAATATTACTGTATTTTTTATGTCTTACAGATGGACTTATCTTATTATAATCTTAGTATGTATGATAAAGTGTATTATCTATGACATTGTGTATTATCATATCGTAATCTTGATATATTTTCTATGTCTGAAAATAATTGTTTTTCTTAACTTTCTAATCGAAGGTTTTTTTTTAATATAACTATTTTTTGTAGCATTTTGATCAAGGTTTTAAACATGCAATAATACAACTCTCTATAAGAATGAGATAATATTGTAAGATTAATGTTGTAAAAATGAGACTAGGCAACCAAATAATCGACACCTAAGCATTTGGCATGCATTCACCAGGACCTACGATTTAAAAGGTAATCAGGCAAAATTCGTCTATGCAAGAAAAATGTCAAAATGTTAAAAATATCAAAAATGATAAAATGTGTCAACGATAAAAGTAAAAATTAATCAGATGCTAATATTATCTCTAGAAAAGTCCCAATATTTTGGAAATTTTTTTTAATAAAGCCCTAAAGTTTATTTTTAAACAAAAAAATCCCGACGTTTTCACTTTTTGAATAGAAAAGCCTAAGAAACTGGTTAATTTATTCACTTTAGTCCTTTTTGACATTTTCAGCAGGTTATGAGACAAAATTGTTAATTTTTCGAAAATAATGAGATTTTTTTGCAGATTTCGTCAATATTTTTATATTATGTATAAACATATTTTTTACATATATGTATCTATTTTTACATATTTGTGTATTTTCTAAGTTTTTATATGTATATATTTATATATTTTTGTGTATTTTAAATATATAAACGTATTTTTTTACTTATTGATATGTATTTTTAACCATTTTACATATTTTTTTATGTATTTTTATGTGTTATTTTTTATGTATTATGTATTTATATGTATTTTTATGTATTTATGTATTTTTTAAAACTTTTTATATAGATGTTTATGTATTTAAAATGTATAAATATATTTTTTACGTATTAAGATCTATTTTTAAGTATTTACATGTTTTTTTTATGTATTACGTATTTATGTATTTTTTTAAAGTTTTTTATATAGATGTTTTTGTATATTTATGTATTTTAAATGTATAAACGTATTGTTTTAGATATTTATATGTATTTTTTAAGTATTTTAAATATTTTTTGTGTGTTTTTATGTGTTTTTTATGTATTATGTATTATGTACTTATATAAGTACATAATAGATATAAACATCTATATAAAAAGCTTAAAATTACGTAAATATATATACATATAAAAACTTAAAAAATACATAAATACGTAAAAATAGATATAGATATGTAAAAAATATGTTTATACGTTATATAAAATTTTTGACGAAATCTACAAAAAAATCCCATTATTTTCGGAAAATTAATAATTTGGTCTAATGACCTGCTGAACATGTCTAAAAGGACTAAAAGGACTAAAGTGAATAAATTAGCCGGTTTCTTGAGTTTTTCTATTCAAAAAGTGAAAAGGTAAGGATTTTTGTGTTCAAAAAATAAAATTTATGACTTTATTAAAAAAAATTTCCAAACTAATAGGACTTTTCTGGAGATATCCCAATATAATAATATAGTAATACATAAACTAAAATTAATTAGAAATTAATATAGTAATTCCTAGTTTGAAATTTATGACTTTATTTGTTCATCTCTCATCGTGTCACTATCTCAGTCTTCCTCTTGGTAAACTTTTCTCCATTATCTTCCCTCTCGCATGTGTCTTTCTATCTTTCTTCCCTCATTTGTTTCTTCTTTCTTTCTTCTCTCTCGTGTCTTCTTTCTTTCTTCTCGCATTTGTCTCTCCAACTCTCCCTTATTGTACTCATGTTAAACACTAGAATATGACATTTTATGGTTATTTACTTATTTTATTTTGTTAGGATATTGGTAATATTTGACTTTTTCAAAATAAATTCCTTTATAATTTAAGGTTCCCGATTAAGTCCAGCATAAACCGATTAGTCCCAAGACTCCAATCAAATTGACTTGGGCAAATGACATAAAAACCCTTAAGTTTTAAAAAAATTATTGGTTTTACCCTTTGATGAGTTTTAGGTTCAATAATACCTAATGTTTATGAAATATGTTCAATTTTGCCTTGTATCCGGTTTAGCCGGTGGCATTTACAGGAGGTGTGACATAAACACGCTGACTGGACGCATTTTGAATGACATGGCACCAAGTGGACGCTGACATGGATGTCAACAATTCATTTATTTAAAAATCGATAGCAAAGGTAGAAGCAAAGATTTGAACACAAGACCTCCGTTACACAAGGAAACCGATTTACCACTAGACTGAAGCATTTCTTGTTCCTAGCATCGGGATATACAATATATAATGTGTAACACTGAAACAATATTATTATTATTATTATTATACATTTTTAAACATATTTAAGAGTACAAACACACACATATATATATATATATATATATATATATATATATATATATATATATATATATATATATATATAGGTTTAGGTTCTATGGAAAACAAAAAACCCTAAAAATCATAAAAATGCATAAAAAAATATTTAGAGATCACAAAACTTTTTTTTGAATTTTTTTTATAAAAAATCGCAGCTTTTTATTAAAATTCGCTGAAAAAAAAATAAATCAATTTTTTCTTTATAAAAAAAAAGTTTTTTTTTCAACGAATTTCTTTAAAAACCTGCGATTTTTTCATAAAAAATGTCAAAAAAAAGTTTTGTGATCTCTAGGTATTTTTTTATGCATTTTTATGATTTTTGGGGTTTTTTTTAGGGTTTTTTTGTTTTAAAAATGTATTTACATATATTTAAATATGTTTAAACATATTTATCGTATTTATTTGTAACATTAATCATAAAAACGTTTTTATGCGTATAAAAAGTTATGAAAATATTATATATATATATATATATATATATATATATATATATATATATATCCTTGAACTCGTCAAATTCACAATATGAATCTTTGAAAATTTACAATGTGAATCTAAATTCACACGGTGAATCCGAAAAATATATTTAACATTCACAATGTTAAACTATGAATTTAGATATTTTTAGTTTTTTTTTCGATAAAAAATAAGCTTTAGAACTTGAAAAAAATATTTGGTTCCTTAGAGAACCAATAACTATGGTTCTATATTGAACTTTTCCATATATATATATATATATATATATATATATATATATATATATCGAAAAAAATATTTATAAATTTATAAATACACATTTATAAAAATTTGTATATGTTTTTAAATATGTATAAATACATAATAATAATAATAATAATAATAATAATAATAATAAGAGGAACTTTTGTGGAATTAGACGTAATATACAATATTTTAGGAATTAAAACCAAAAGAACATTCGGCGTAGTGGAAAAGTGTGTTCGCATCAGAACGGGAGGGTCCGAGTTCGAATCTTGTTTTAGGCTCTTTCCCGAGAACTCTGCCTCTTTTTAATTAAGAGGAACTTTTGTGGCCACATCAGCGTCGATGTGTCGTGCCAAGCACTCTCCACGTGTGCTTCGACCGGCTGGTAACCGGGGTACCGCTTAAAAGGGTAAAAACACACGGTTTTACTTAAAATTGCGGCTTTAATGAACCCAAAAAAACTCAAAGGGTGAAACCAACAATTTTATGAAAACTTAAGGGCTTTTATGTTATTTGTCATTGACTTTATAGATAGCAATTTTTGCATCCTTGTGTAAGATTACAATAATACAATAAGATAGTATTATCTGTCAGACATAGATAATACAGTCAAAACATCTCGTGGGGGTAATATAGTAGTTGTATGGAAATAAGATGGAGTGGTATAAAAGTTGTATGTATTGAAGGATGATGAAGTAGAGTGGTATAAAATTTGGGGTTGTATCATCATACCAAGGTTGTATGTAAGAAGTCATCGCTTTTTTTTCTAAATCTATAAAGTAATGGATTAAGAGATAAAAATAATCAAAAGTTATAAATATATAAATTAAACAAAAGTTACTAATATACAAAATAAACAAAAATTAGTTAGTTTTTGTATTTTGGTTATTTTAATTTTATATAATATTATTTATTTACAAATTTATTAATAAAAAAAAAAAAGTTTATAAAAAGTGGAATGGTCACGGTTGCAATCAATTAAACTGTTAGCACCGGAGATTCTCTAAAGGGTATAGTGCCAGTGTGACACTCAAGTCAAGGTTTTATATTTTTCTAAAGTTTAAATCCAAGATTATCGCTCAAATGTTTGAGTATTGCCGATTTTGTTTTGTAAATAATCGCTGGTTTTTTGTCATTTTGTGTTCAATAAAATAAAGTTATAAAGTAATGGCTTTATTGCTATATGATCTTGTAAATAAAAAGTCTTTTAAAATTTCCAAATATATGAATATATCATATACTGTATGTTTATGCAACTATGCACCAAACTTCAATTTCTTACCAAATCAATACGAAAAATTGAAAATAAAATGTAGATAAACTTATCACCTATGGTCTATGAAGTCATGTAAACAGGTTAAAGCATTAATTATAGTAATGTAATTGGAAAACATAACAAATTGAAGATTAACTGAATATATTACCTCGACACCATACTTTATTGCGACACCAACAAGCGTATCAAATTTGGAGACAGTATGCTCAATATAATCCAAACCACCACCACCACCCGACCTACCACCACCAGATGAGAAGGAACCCGGCGGCAATGCCACCGGAGACGAATTTTCGGAATAGCACTTTACAGGTGGTGCCGGTAACACCATCGGCCCCATAAATCTCTGTTAAAAACCAAACCCTAACACAGGAATTCTGGGAAATAAAAAATGTAATAAAAACTCAATCAAAACCAAAATGGTAAATCAACAGATGATTATGGAGGAAAAGTAAAACCCTATTTCAAGATCTTGTTTATGGCATATGCGTTGGTAAATTAAGTAGAAATAAATAGAGTGGAAGTAGTGATGAAAACTGAAAAGGATGATGATTTGATGAATGTATGGATGATGGTAATGAAGTACTTGTATCCCTGTTTTGCCTTCAATCAAGGCGTATGAGTCAACTAGCCGCGTTAAAAGATTCTCCGTTCCAACAACAAAACAAAATACGGTATATATCTTATACTCGCTCGGTCTCAAAATTATTGTTCACAGACAAAAAACATATAGATTAAAAAAAGAGAAATTAAATATCCTTTATCTATTGTTCCTACCAATCCTCCTACCCATTTAAATGATGATATGTGTCATGTTAGTATCCTAAAATATCATTAAATTTCTTTAAATGAACATTAAATGTTACACATGTCACCATCTAATTGGGTAGGATAATATTTAGGAACAAAAAGTAGGAGGATATTTAATTTCTCTCAAGAAAAACAATCATTAGTTTTGTCTTTTTTTTAGTAAAATGACCATTTTGTCATTTTCTAAAACCAATGGGAAATGTGCATTTGTAATTATTCAAATTTACTTTATTAAATGTTAGGGGTAATATGGTAAAAGTGTATATCTACTTTTGGTAGTGGACAATAATTATGGGACAAACTAAAATAATAAGACGGACAATAATTTTGGGACGGAGGGAGTAAAACGTTACTATAATTAAACTTATTATTTTATTTTTTAGTGGTCATGGATTCATGTTTTACTTTTTAGTCAAAAGGTAGATGTCGGCATTTGGATCCTCACCGTCAGATTTGATGGCACTGTATGAGACGAAATAAATAAAGCCGAATTCATAATGTAATATATATATAAAAAAAACAAAAAAAAAAAAAACATGTATATTTAGAAAAATAAGCATTATTTAATTTAGTATTAAGATAAATAATCAAATATTTTGTATTTTAGAAAATACTAATCGATCTGAGATGGATCGTTCATTTCCTGATATCTGTGTGTTTCCCACCCGGACGAATGGTCATTTATTTAAGATGGTACCGAGTACTTTTTGAAAAAGAGAAGTGATTTGTATACAACAATTTTGTGTCATACACAATAATTTATGCATTATAGAGTTGTACAATACAACACTTTAAGGCACAAATTGTTGTGTACGGAGAAAAAGTGTTGTGTACGAATCAGTTCCCTTTGAAAAAGCATTCTGAATGCTCTCGATTTTAATGAAAATGGACTCGGATAATGAAAAATGTGGTGTCACATGTATTTTCTGGTTTTACCTTGTATTAGTATATAGTTTAATTTCTTAATTAACTTATTACTGTGTTGTGCGTTTTCGTTTTGACGCCAAAACCGTCGTTGATGCCTGTTATTCTAGTAGTGATAACAACAATTTATCCCTAATAATAATAGAGTTATAATATTAGTAATTAAATAATAATAAACAATAAAATAATGATGATAATTAAAAATAACATAATTATGATCGAGCAATATTACCAATAATACAGCAAAGCAACAGCGAAAAGCAATATTAGTTATTACCAATAATACTAACCAAAACGGTAAAACCTATATTATTTACTAGATGTGAAACGCATGTATTACATGAGTTTATTTAAAAAAAATTAAATATAAAATTTTAACAATTTGAAAAGTTTGAATTTATAAGAAAAATGAGAAATCTTTTGAATTATTAAAATTAATGAGGCTTTAATGTATTTGATACATTACATATATAAACCCTTTCTAATAAATAACTTACATATATATTACCTTACATATTAAATGTGGAATTTTAATTTAATAAAATGAAAAATACAATAAAATGACAAGTGAAAAATAGAAAATTTAAAAATATTAGAAAATGTCATGTGTCCAAATGAAAGAGAGTCCAAATGAAGGAGAAGAGGACATGTGATAAAAAAACCTTCATTTATTATTTATTATAGTAGATGCTTTAGATTCAAATTAGGATTTTAAAATGCATGCAATAAGAAAGGAGAAAAGGATAAGGTAAGCACGTTTTTTAGCATAACCCTTTATAACATGATTAGGAAAAGGATAATTATAAAATCCACTTATTGCATGTAAGTGGAAAGAGATTCCTTCCCAAAAAAATATAATTAGAAAGCGATGGCTAAGGCCACAATTGATCATCGGTCTCTTCCATTGGCCTTTGTAAAAGAAGTCAGCAAACTCTCCTGTGTAGACGACTAAATGGGTTTCTTTATTTTCCAGTTCAGAATTATGCCACCGACAGATTTCTTATGGGTGTTTTTTTATTAAAATAAATTTCATGAAGCCGGTCCAAGAAACGTGTTCCTCATATTGAGTATTTTTTGTTTTTTCCATGACAATTGTATGCAAAAGTCTAACAACATAAAACTATATACTTTCAATACTTTTACTTTTTACATAGTAAAAGATGATTAATATAATAAAATTGCAACTAATTAAGTATTCATTGTTTGTTGTTCAAGTCATCGATTTTTTAATTATACCCAATAGATCATTAAGCATCTAGATTGTATTTAAATACATCGTGTGGCACATTTAACCGGATAAACAAGTATTCAATCCCTTGGCGTGTGTAACGCGTCAAATTTGTTCATATTCTGTCATATTTTGTCAATTTGACTATTGACGGATTCAAAAATGTTTTCCAGAAAACTAGTAACTTTTTGTGATCAAGATCCTAAAACTCCATCTAACTTTGTGAGATATGTTCTTGAAAATTAGGGGATAAAAGTGTTGGAAAGATGTTTGGAAGATTGGAATGGTATCCTATAGGCTCTGCTTTAATTCTAAAGGTATATTATTCTAATATAATTGTTAAACCTTATTATACATCGGTTTAGTTATTTGATTATAACTTTTTTATATTTTGAAGAGTCTCATATTTTGTTTTACCACAAGTCTCAAATCGGTATGGATCGTGCTTGGGGACACAAGTAGGTATATAAATTATATATGAAAAAAAATATATAACTTAATTTTTATTGGTGCATATATCTAACGATTGAGACTATTTATTGCATTTTCGATTTTGTATGATGGCAGACATTTAAATCATGCCACTTACATCATCTAGAGAATATAATTTAAAAAAAAAAAAAAACATTTTGCTCGTGAAAGTCTTGAACCGGCAACCTCCAACATATTAGAAAAAGACGTCAACTACTTACGTTAAAAGGCTATGTGTGATTGGTAACAGTCAGGGTGTGAGGAAGCAATGTATATGGACCACAAAGAAGAACTAAGGGGAGCAGATTTATGTATGTTGACCATAAAGAAAAAATTGACAGGAACATAGCAAACTACTGACACACCTCTAAATTGCAACCTTTGAAAGATTGCATAACACACGTTTTGGTTGTAATCCAGAATGATCAGAGTTTGCAAAGACCTTTATAAAAAAAAGACGGTATGGCCCTTACGTAAATTAAGTAAATATGTACGTAAATTAAGTAAATATGTAGTATAACATGTGTATATAAATTATTCATGTTTATTTTCCTCTTAACGCCTCTTAAAAAAGGCACCTTTGAATATGTAAGACTCAGAGTGTATGGTTGACACTTGATATATCCTCTTAGTGTGAAAAGGGTCTCACAACCTTCCAAAGATAGCATAACACACGTTTTGGTTGTAATCGAGAATGATCAGAGTTTGCAAAGTCCTTTACAAAAAATATGGTATGGTCTTTACGTAATTCAGTAAATATATAGTATAACATGTGTATATAAATTATTCTTGTTTGTTTTTCTTTAATGCCTCTTAAAAAGAAGCACATTTGAATCTATACGATTCAGAGTGTCTGGTTGCCACTTGATTTATCATCTTAGTAGGAAAAAGGGTCTCATCGAATCAGATGTAAACTCATATCTGAAGAAAAAAAATGTCATGCTTCCTAGTGTGCCATGACCTAAACGACGTGTTCCCTATTCTCGATCGCCTTACAGCCGACGCTCCACTCTTCGACATCGCTCCTTTCCAGCTTTGCATCTTCGACTATCACCACCGTCGCATAGTAGAGCTCAACGCCTCTCCGGTATGTATTTCGTTCTTCAGTTTTTCCTTATTTCTCTTGATTTTTGCTGATATTGATGATGAACTCGCAATGCTCTCCTCCAAATAAATAAATCAGTGACTTATTGCTGAAATTGGTAATTTCTTCTCTACATTTGATGAAAATGTTTGCTAATTTCTTAAAATTTGATGTTCTGATGAAGTTGTTTGCTATGATATGTGCTAAAAATCGTGAGTTCTCTTCATATGTACCTCGTAAGATTTTTGTTAAATAATAGACTTGTTAGGTTATTATCTCTCGTGATGTATAGTGTAGGGGGTCTTTTTAACTTATATATATATATATATATATATATATATATATATATATATATATATATATATATATATATATATTGCTAATACACACGTAAACCCTATTCAAGGGGTTTCCACAATATTCAACATGGTATCAAGCCAACCCTAAATCACGATCGGCACTTTTGTACTATTTTGGACAGTTTTTCTGGTGAAATCGTTGTTGATTGTTGTTCTTCTAGCCTACCTTCCAGCAACAACCCACTGTCCTGCTACACTTGTTACTTCACAAAAACAAACATGTTGTCGTGACTTCTCCATTGGAATTACGGCCCTACCCTTTTGTTGCAATACATCTTTTATGTCTTGCACCCTTCTGCGGGCAAGTATTTTTTTTCTTCAGCATTTTACTGTTGTTGTATCTGTTGCGTTTTCTATCCCTTGCTGCTCCAGTTTCCTCATTGCAGCAAACCTGTTGTCCAAATATTCCTTCCTGCTGTTGTTGTATCGGTATTGGGACCAATGGTCCATTTGTTTACTTTTTTCCTGTGGTATCTCTCTATCTATTGTTTTTTTATCTTTCTTGTTATTTATTTCTTGATTTCCTTGGGACCCATGACTTCCGCATCTAGAAGTTCTAGCACTGTTATGCACACAGCGGCTCAATTGGTTTTTGCCCTAACCAATGTCTACTCCCAGTTCAGTTTTAAATTGTCTGTAGACGGATCCAAGTAGAAACCATTGTTGGACTAGGTGTCTAAGGCCATAACTATTAATGGTATGTACTTGATTTGATTATAAGCATGGTCCTTTTGGGTTGCCTTCACCATAGCAATTTGATAGGATGAATTATGTGAAAGAGGTTAATTGTAATTTATTAATATATCATAAGAATAATATATTAATTGAGAAATCATATTATTTAATTAGTATTGATCAAGAATTAATTTAGTGATCAAAAGAGATTAATTAAATAAACGGGGACTGATAATGTAAATTAGTAATAGTTGTAGTTTGGGCTCATGGACCCCATTGGTATAGGGTGGACGAAATATCTATGAGAGTCCATAAAGATTTCGTCCATGGCTTGTCAAATGGAAGTCCATATGTTGCTTAGGGCCTATCAAGGGAATTAGGGTTTCCAAGTTATAAATCCTAAGAGCCTCAACTATAAAAGGAAACCCTAGCTCCTCAAAATCGGTACCTATGATCCCATAAGAAACCCTAGCCGATTTTAGGAGTCCCTAACCTCTCTCTCATAATTCTCCATTGCTACTTGGTGTTTGTGACTCCATTAGAGGTGCAACAATTGAGGCACTAAGCTTTCAAAGGTCAATGAGTTCTTGTTATTGCTACATAACAAGTAAGGTAATGTTCCAAACCCTATTTTATATATGAATTTCAAAATTGGTATGCTAGTTATTAGGGTTTATGCTTTGGATGATTATTTGCATATATAACTTGAGAAAAACCTACATCCAAAGCATTAGGGTTGCATGTACACCATAGGAATGTTGTAGTGCTCAAAACCCATCAGTGGTATCAGAGCCTAGGGTGATTTTTCTGTTATATGATGTAATAGTAAATTTTTTCAAAGCTGGAAATTTTCGATTTTTGGTTCTGCATCATGTTCACGACGTGGCAATGTAACAGCCCAAAAATCATGACCAAAAATTTCATTTTAAAATCATTAAACAAACCATAATTGTCAAATCATTTCTTTCATAAACATAAGCTGCTTTATCAAAACAGAGTATTAATTCAAAACATGCTTATTTTATCAGAGTAAAACATCCCAGGCTAAACTCCTTGGTGTGTGCCATGCAGTCATCCCGAACTCTTCCCTCCGCTACCGGAAGCACCTGAACCCAAAACTGAAATCTATAAGCACGAAGCTTAGTGAGTTCCCCAACCTACCACATACCATACTCATAACCACATATTGGGCCCCCACCCGCTGCATCGGGACTTGTCCAGCATCAGGCCCCGCCCGACATCACAAGTCAGCGTTGAGCGGAGAAGGTGATCTCTATCCATAGGCTTCTGCCACGGAAGATTCTAATGTCACATCTTCCTTTGGATGTCAACAGCTTAACCAATCGGGAATCAAGCCAAGGTAAGACGGGGGGGGGGGGGGGAGTGTTCTTCGGAATGACTGGGCGTAAAGGGCAAGTAGGCGGTCACAAAATAAAAAATTATTGCCTACAATCGGGTGCTTTTCCGAACTTCCCTTCGCCTTTCTCTCTCTTACTTAAGGGGGTTTAAGAGAATCATCCGAACGAGATACGGTTGTCAAATGCCTATGTTCAAACCAAACAAACCCACCTCCTATTTGTATTTGATTCAGGCTGGAAAGAATGTCCGCCAAGTTCAGATAGGCCCCGCCTGGCATCGAGCCCCGCTCTGTATACAGATCTGTCTCTCCTAGGCCCCACATGTCACTGGGCCTCGCCCGCTAAACACGTACAAGCATATAACATAACACATAACATATAAGCTAAACATACTCGACTGAACTCCTGATCTAAGGCCTCGCCTATCTTGGGCCTCACCCGTGTCCTGCTACTGATGAGTCATGGAACCCCGTCCATACTCCTGCTAATAGTGAGATACGGGCCCCCGTCCACACTCACTTCTCTCCTGTCTCGGGCCCGGCCCCTGCTATGCTAATAATAAGATATGGAACCCCGTCCATACTCGGCTAGTGATGAGATACGGGACCTCGCCCACACTCACCTCCCTACCAGGCACATACAAGTATCATAAAGACAACAAGTATAAACTAACATGCAAACATTCCTCGGGCTTGCCCAGGCATCAGACCTTGGTCCAGAATAACTAACATATATCTATCCTCGGGCCTCACCCGGCATCGGACCTTGGTCCGGAAACATACTATCATACAATGCCTAGGGCTAACCCTCAGTTCTTCCTATCATACATAAACTAAATGGGCCGGAATTGTGGCCGTAGACCCATGCACACAGTGAGGAGACTCACCTCGCACTGCTGAAGACCTGATGATACTCTTATGGCTGCTAGTTGGAAACTCCCGAACTGCTGCTCCTTCGGCTCCTCGAGCTACTAATATCAAAATAACACTTAGGCCACAATACCCTCAACAGTCAAACTAGGTCAACCTTGGTCCAAGTCAAATTCAACGGTCAATGGTCAAAGTCAACGCTCCGAGTTGACTCAACTCACCGAGTTGCTCCATCAACTCGTCGAGTTCTAAGACTCAGAACTCTGAAATCCTGAACCAACTCGTCGAGTCCACCCCTGACTCGCCGAGTTCCCTGGCAACTCAGACTTGTGATTAACCGAGTCAACTCGTCGAGTCATGCTCAGACTCGTCGAGTTCCTTAGAACTTAGAACCATGCAAAACCTTGGTCAACTCGCCGAGTTGCTCCATCAACTCGTCGAGCACATGCAGAATCCATAATCGAGAAAACCCTATTTACACGTCGAGTCACCGTATCGACTCGCCGAGTTCATGCAGTAACCAAACACGGGAAAACCCTCTTCAACTCGTCGAGTTGGCTTTCCAACTTGCCGAGTTCGTTCAGTCCACTTCTCATTCAGACAATTCTAAGCCAAACAATTGCTCCCAAAGGTAGATCCAACCTCCTAGAGCATGTTTTCCACGTAAAGTTGCAACCTTTACGTGTCAATAAGTTCCAAAAGCCAAAACTAAGCTAAAAAGAAGGGTTTTGCTATGGAGGAGGGCTTCAAGCCTCAAAAGCTTGAGACTTTAATACATTAGGGACCTTAGAGAGTCCAGATCTGAAGTTGCAACCTCAGATCGTGTTCCATGCAAGCACTAGACCACAAATGTGCTAGGAATGGCCATAAAGCTCAAGATGAAGGGATCTATCAAATGAACACTCAAGGTAACGACTTGTTACCTTCTACTAGCTGTCAAACTGAAATAAAAGCTGGATCTACACTTCCTTCCTTGATCCTTGCTTCCAATCTTCCAAGATGTGCACCCCAAATGAAGTTTTATCTTCACAAAGCTCAAGAAATGGAGTTAGGTGGCTAGGGTTTCGTTTCTGGACTTGAGAGGGTAGTAAGGAGGCGGAGTGAGAGGCCTCATGTTCTTTAAATAGGGTACAAGGCCCGAATTTAGGGTTTCCCAAACCCTGACCAACTCGCCGAGTTGGTCCCCCGACTCGTCGAGTCGGTTACTTACTCCGTGACTTAAAAGTCAGCTCCTACTCGTCGATTTCCTCTCTGGACTCGGCGAGTAGACCTCTTGACTTGGAGTTTTTCTTTCTTTTCTTGACTTTCTGGATTCCGAGTGTTACGACTCTCCCCCACTTAAACTAGACTTCGTCCTCGAAGTCCGCCACGTCTACTACCCTGTAACCGCTCAAAGCATACCTATACGATGCATGCTTCGCCTGCTCGCCCAATCCTCGGAGGGCCGCTTCCGCATAAGCAAATCCGGTCTTCCGCATAAGCAAATCCTTGCAGGTAAAAATATCGAGAGCACTACTAATCACTAACAATTCTGAGAACATGGATCTTGCCCAAACCAACAATCCTTCCGATCTCCCCGAGAACTTACACTTGCATCCAAGGGTTCACCCTCAACCCTGTGCAATCCACGACCTTCCCAAGGCAACTGAAATTAAACAACAACCTTTCCTATCTCTGTGATGGACAGACCCTTCATTGTAACTACATCTCCAGCCACTCCCAGTGTTGGTCACTTCATTGATACTCACTGAATGCTTACTCTTACTATATCCCAGCGTTGAACACCCATCCCAGCGAATGGATCAGATAATCCTTCGAGTAAAAGACTTATCCCTGCAATGGTTAGACTCAGACGAGAGCTGCGCAACAGAGTCAAATCCCTCCCTCTGAGATTATTTGACCCCAGTGTGAGGGGTGTAGCACTACTCAGTAAGCTGGCTACTCCACGCAAGAGTTCTCTTATCGCTATCCATGTCCGAAGATCCTACTATCTCTTATCGGCTTTCCGGATGAACCGAGACCACCCTGGTCCCAACTAATCTGCCATTATCTAAGTTACCGAGCTCCCACCGGTTACTAAACCTAAGCTCGAACTCTCAGTCGCTCCCAGCGACTTCCGAAGAAACTCCGGTTATCTAAAACTGCTCCATCTACCTTGCCACTCTGGCTCCCTAAGTCCTGGGATCCTCGATCCCCTATCTTGACCCTAAGGTCTCTACCAGGTCCCACCTGCGCTGCTATAATCACACGGGCCTCGCCCACGGTTGTCACCCAAACTATATCTCGGAGTGGCCTCCCCCACAGGTCTCACCTATCTAGGGCTATGCAGGACCAACTCCATCCTGAAACTTAAAGATCTATCCTTTCTCGATCTCTATCATGCTAACTAGGAGATATGGGCCTCGCCCACCCTCTGCTAATTAGGAGATACGGGACCTCGCCCACACTCCTCTATCTGGGAGATACGGTCCCTCGCCCACACTCCTCTATCTAGCTGCTAACGAATGCTACGATTATCCCATAGTCTTACAACACTTCCCGCACTGTCTATCTACTGGTGGATGCTACGGTTATCCCGTAGTCTTACAAAACTTCTCCATGTTGTCTAACTGCTGGTGAATGCTACGAATCTGCCGTAGTCTTACATCCTGGCTAACTAGCATACTGTCTGCCAAATCTCCAACCTGGTTTCCCAAAGTCATCAACTAATCGTGAATACACGAAATCGACATCGGGAAGTTTCCCAACTCCCAACTCATGCGTTTCTCTATCCGAACAGCCACTCGGGCTACTTTTCTTCTTCACAAAGTTGCAAACTTCTCTCATCTTCGCACTTACTTCTGTTCCTGACTATATGGGGGTTTCTCCCCCGCTTCGATTCGGCTAACTCCTTACAGCTCACAACCTTGGAAAGATTTACCCATCCTTCCCACCGACCATCGATCGATCCGCTCGCAATCCGACGTTCACACTGCTAGAAATCTAACTGTCCAGTACCAATCAATACCTCCCTCGAAATACTAACGACACATATCCCGAGTTCTAGTCGCGCTTGCTACAGTTACTGCATCCTGATAACCTTTTCCAAAAGGGAACGACCTCTAACTACTATTCTAACATCCAAGGTATGCAAATGGCATATAACTTAATATCGATGCAGTACCATAACAATAACAATATAATCATAAATAAAAGCTTATATGAAAGCAAAAGATACGCACCTGCAACATTGGAAGCTGCTCGTGCCTCCTCTGTGGTTAGCTGGAAAGCCCTGCTCCTAACCGTAGGTGCCTCTGCTCGGCCCTGACGGCCATTAGTAATCCTCAACGTAGCAGGGGCAGGTGCTATCACTTGTCTTGCAGTAACCAAACTCGGACATTGGGCCTTCTTATGGCCCCGCTGACTGGTTTACTTTTAATTAAATTAAATTAAAAGAGAGAATTAATAAATCTGTAATGACATGGTTTACTTTTAATTAAATTAAAAGTCTAATTTATTAATAGATTAAACCACTTAGTATTTTAAATGTGTAAAATACACCGTTATACTATATAAAATTAAAAGTCAAATATAGTATATATGTATAAGTAAACAGTCAGTCTTACCGTTAGTAGGCCTCATTCACGAAGTTGGTCTATAAGGGGTGTTTAAGGAAGCGGCCTGTAAAATGACCGTCATTGGGTATCCACTCTTACCCACCGCACCTTTGACCAGTGGAGGGTCGTTAGCCGAACGGGTAGGGTAGGACACAAACTCTCATTAATAAGTATAATGAAATATAAAGTAACTAAACCTTTTATAAATTCTCAATCTTAGTTACTTTAGGAAAAATGTGAATTTGATGCTAACCCATGAAATTGCACATTGCACCTTGTTGGTCGTTAGTGGAGCGGGTGTGGTTAACCAACACACTAATATGGGACTAATGAAGGATGGCAATGGCTAGCACGTAGATTATCATAAATCAATGGAGCGTGTGTGGTTAACCGGCACATTGATTAGGTGATAAACGTCTTCGAGAGTACCAAGCTAATTTGCATGGTTATTCACACCTTGTTTGTGATCCTCAGTATCCCAGTCACAAACTGAAGGGCATAATCGAGATTAAACATGCCATTGAAAAGTTCAATGAATCTCAAAAGATCTAGGAGTTTCATTTAAAACCTAATTCTTCTAAAATTTCGTTTTCGTGGTGGAATTGGTAAATCGTCATTTACCTACCGACAAATAGTTTACAATTGGGTTACGGCATCCCTCTTCCGAATTGTAGATTATTGTGTTGGGTCCTAGCCTTAATATTTCATTTGGGTTTTATATTAAGGATTGAATCAACTAACTTGAATTTCTCCCTTTTGTAGATGTCTAGTTTTGACAACAATGGTCTTCCCAAATCTTTTGAAAAAGGCTTCCCACATGAAGATGATATTCCACGATTCGATCATGGAAATAGAAATCATACTTCACTTCCTCCACCTCCTCCAATAATTCTCCCTGACCCACGTGTTCGAATGTGACATCCCCTTTTTCACGGCCAGAAAAGACCGATTTGTTTATGCTTTGTTTTATAAAATCAGAGTAATCCTTTGATTAAAAGAGTTGCGGAATTTGTTCCCAAAACAAAATATGATAAGAATCTATCAAAACTTTTATTGAAGAAGTGTATTTTCATTAAATAACAAAATCTTGAGATGTCATGTTCCGATACAGACCAAAAGCATAAACAGGACAAAATAGACCTTACAACTGTTATTTATAACTACTGGTCTATAATCCAAAATCTCTCGTCTTGTCAACCAACTTATGCTCTTGTGCCACTACCTGTAATTCAAAGGTAACTGAGTGGGTCAGGCTTGGGAGCCTGGTGAGCATATAGGGTTTTCAACCCAGAATAATATAATTATTATATTTAATCATCAAACAATCAACCCAATTACCCATCCCCATTATCTTCTTTATTTCTTAAGGAATTACCGTAAGAATCAACTATCCTTTATTCACTCATTCCTAAGGATTGACCTAAGGATTTGTCACAAAGTCCATTGGTGCCCAAGGTTCATCTACGCAGTACTAAATCCATAGCTACCAAGGTTCATCTTTACAGTACTAAATCCATAGCTACCAAGGTTCATCTATACTATACTAAATCCATAGCTACCATTGTATTATTATAAGACACTAAATCTATAGCTGCCAGGGTTTTTAGAGTACACCGGTGAACATCAAGTCCACAACACCTACAAGTTGCGAGCTTGCTAGTGTTCCACATGACTGTCTACAATAGTTCGTGGTTGTCATCCCTACTCTGCTAAATGACGGGGGCCATCGTTTGGGTAAAGGTTTCACTCATTTTTCACCTGTCACCCACATCTCATGATCTATATCATCTTTCATCTCATCCTCAAACTAATATTTCCTCACACACCAACTATTTCATCTACCCATGTTCTACCCAACATATTTGTAGATATAAATTACATATATATAGTTTAAATCATTTAAAAACCTGTATAAAACATTCATTCAACAACCATCTCAAGTAAACAAACAACGTATAAACACATAGCACGTATTTCATAGCAAATACTTCATATCTATGCGGTAGAAGAAAGTAACTACACACTCACTTGATTAGACGATGCTCAGACAGCACTACGGCTCTTCAAGTACTATTCTTTTGATGTAACCGGGATATCTTCACACACCGGGCTTCTCGCGGGCAGAGCTTCGGCTTGAAACTCTTTTCTTCTCAGGATCTTCGGAGCGTCGGTACTCGCTTCGGGTATCGGGGATGATACTGGGACTTCGGGGGTACTTCAAGATGACCAGAGAGGGTATAGGGAGAGAGGGAGTAAGAAAATAGCAAACAAAATCGGCTGCCCTTCGATTTCTATTTATAGGGCTGAAATACTGAATTCACGTCGTGAATCTCAAATATTCACGTCGTGAGTTCAGTAGTCATCAGGTGCGTCGTCGCAACTTGCGTCTGTCAGGCTCCAGAAGTCATAAATATTGAATTCACGTCGTGAACACCGTATTCACGTGGTGAACTCTGACACAGTGTCGGGGTTCGCGCCCCGAACTTCAGAAATTCATATCTTTCGCATACGAGCTCCGTTTTCGACGTTCTTTATATCCACACGTAGGTGAGATTATGCTCTACAACTCTTGTTAAGACTCTGTCGGCTAATTTTGACTTTATTTTTTATTATATTATTTTTAGTAGGCCGGGACAGGAAAACTCCGATAGAAATTCATAACTCCTTCATCTGACATCCGTTTTCGTCTGTCTTTTCACCGCTGGACTACTATCGACGAGATCTTCAATTCTCGTTCAGATTGTTTCTGCTAGAAATCACTCGATCTCATATTTGAACTTTAGGCTGCATACCGCTAAGTCGAAATTTCGAAAAATCATAACTTCCTCATACGAAGTCAGATTTAGACGTTCTTTTTATGCACGCTCTCGGTTTAACGTATTCTACGACTTTCGTTTAGATTGCTAAGGCCAAATATCGCTCTATCATAAATTCACTATTTACGTCGCACTGTGTCGTGTCGGTTCTGTCGCGAAACTTCGACATGTCATAACTTCTTCGTTATAACTCGGATTTCGGCATTCTTTATATATCCGAAATCATTGTCACGACCACTACAACTTGGTTAAGATTATTTATTCTAAACACTCTTCTATCAAAAAGTCATTTTTGATGCTTATCGTCTCT
Source organism: Lactuca virosa (assembly GCF_052849685.1). NCBI lineage: Eukaryota > Viridiplantae > Streptophyta > Magnoliopsida > Asterales > Asteraceae > Lactuca > Lactuca virosa. The sequence goes on from NC_136429.1 coordinate 129,938,535, forward strand.
AAATTGACTAGCCCGGATCTACGGGCGTTACATCGAAGACTTGAAAAGTTCAAGGCCAGTCAAGCCCTATTGGCAAGAAAACACAAAGATGGAAAGTCTATATGTGCTCACGTCTTGGAGATGAAGTTGCATATTGAGAGGCTAGGAATGTTGGGTGTCGAAGTCTCGAGGAAGCTGGCTGTTGACTTGGTTCTTCAATCACTTCCTGAGTCATATAGCGGGTTCATTAAGGACTACTATATGGGAGACCACGAAGTGACCCTTATCGATCTTACCTATTTGCTAATTGCTAATTGCTGCTGAGTCAGCAATGATTTGGCGCACTGGTAAAGCAAATTTGATTGGAAGATCTACTTCTCAAACTTCCATAGACATTGATTGGATGGTAAAGAGAAAGACTGAATATGAGATAGTCCCATGTACCATTCTGAAAGAGTCTGTTTGTTTCTATTGCCAAGAGAAGGGGCATTGGATGCGAAGCTGCCATATTTACGTGAAAGATCGCAAGGATGGAAAAGTCAAGATGTATGACTCTACTTCAGGTAAATCCATTATCTAACTCTATTAAGTTCCTATTTGTAGATTCTTAATATATGATGTGATAAGATTGTATTTTGATGTTTTGTAGGATCGAGGAAAATAAAGGGAGCTTAAAGGAAGAGTGAGCCGAGTCTGATCACGAAGAAATGGATTTTGATTGCATGGTTCGATGATTGGATTTTGAGCTCTTACTTAGGAGTTAAATAGATTGCTTAGGAATATTTAGTAACATATTTTTCATTTGTAATTGCGTTGTAAGGACAAGTTTTTCCGCACTTTTATAAATAAAGAAAAATTTTGAATTTTGTCTTATTTTATATTTCCTTGTAATTGCATTTGTGAAAATTGGTGTTTATATATTCTTAGCAATATTGTGAATGGATTTGATTCTTTCATTTGTGGTAGTGTCAAAAATTTACCAAATAATGAAAGATTCTCATCACCCAAGTTTCAATTGGACAGAAACTTGGAATCATGCGACTTACATTGTATGATGAATGAGAACCTTCATCTTTGGGAAATTTAGACTAATTCCTTGTTCGCATGTAGATGTGAGTCAAGTGAAGGACTAAGGGATCTAGTACGCATTGATGTGAACTAGTCAAGCCCACCACAAAGAACGATAAAACTATTCGTCATGATTTACTAAAAGTTTAGTAAATATGGTTATACTTAGAAGATTAATTGTGATTCTGAATCATTGAAAAAGTTTCTATGTATAGCAGAACGAATAAGAAGAATCAATTAGGCAGAAAGATAAAAGTTTCACCAATCCGAAAGGAAATGAGAGTACGTGAATATCGTGTTTTATGATCATCTTAGTGATTATGAAACCATATCACAATTGATCCTCTAAGGACACCTTAGTACATAAGTATGGCTAAATAGAGGAATCGGAAATTGTTGAAATGATTAAATCAATTAAGATGAGTCATACTTCGTTTCAAAATCAAGTCTTACAGTCATACTCCAAGATTGCGCCTTGAGTGTCGTATCTAAAGTAGGTTTATAACACCTCATGAAATGTAGAGTATAAATGTTTCTTACTCTTGCACATTTGAAATTGGTAAGTTGTGATGTCTTGAATAAGACAAAGACCAACTAAGACCAATTGTGTGAAGTGTTTGTCTTGATAAGAACCCGCACTAACTCTTGAATATTTGTTTGTCAAGGAACATTTCTTGACAAAAGAATCTTATATGTCAAGAAGTTAGTGGGAGTCTTAATTTTCTTTAATAACTTCAGGAACTAATCAAAAATAAACCTATTGTTTATCACTAGCACACGACTTGAGGTTTGTGACCTATTGTGTTGACACATTCTTGTTTATGTGCCCATTCCTGTTGACTATACATGTCAGTTCTATGAGTTCTCATTTGAATGCATAAGGCAAAGCACCTTTATTCAATGGAAAGTACATTAATCTGTATAGGTGAGCTGCTTGACAACTTGGAAGACATGGTAGGCCCTTGTGCTGCCAAGTGACAAGAAATTAAGATTAAACTAGTTCAGTCCATATGAGGTTGAGTTTGTCAGAGACCTTATGGTAATGTTTGGAAATGATAGATTCACATGGATAGGAACACATACACCATAAAATCTAAGTGTCATAAGGTTTCTCTCCAATTCATGAAAATGATTGTGAGGAAACGCTTTCACTAAGTAGATTTTAAGGAGATAGCAGTTGTATTAATTGCGTTCTTAAATTCGATTATGATTACGACATCCCTTTTCATAGTTCGAATGGTGAGAAATGGCAAATAGTTTGAACATTCGGAACTTATTGCTGTAAGTTCTGAAATAGTTTAGACACACATATGGGCTTTCTAATAAAAAGGTGTATGAGCTTAGATAAAGGCTTATCGAAGCATCTCGTGTCAGAAATCTGAACTTTGGTAAGAAAGTCAATAAGTATTGATTTATAGGTACATGTCAAAGCTAGTGGGAGCATAAGTGTTATGCTAGTAAGGATATAATTATCATGTTAGTGAGAGCATGATTATTATAAGTATTGCGAGTTAGCAATACTATTTATAGGAGACAAAGTTTTGATTTGCAAAGGTTGAAAATTTGTTTCTCTATAGTAAGGGAGAGGATACTTATACTTTATTTCGAATCTAAAAGTTTAGATTGAAGTATTAATCGTACTTAGTCATGAACATATATGAATATCATGTTTAAATGTTTCAACATTGAAAATTCTATATATATGGAAATATTATAACAAGAGACTGACAAAGTATCACGTCTTTATATAAGACATTATGAATCATATCCCATACGCTTCGGGTATAGGATCGATCGCATATGCTATAATATTTACATGTTCTGATTTTCCAAATGCCTAGGGCATTAAGAGGGAAAAATGACCAAAACCGGATATGACTAAAGTAGTTAAACAACTATCAAGGACGATCTAAGGTTCGCTAAGGATTTGTCGCTTGTGAGCAGTTGGAAGTATAGTAATGGATGGACCATATCAACATTATTTTGAATAGATAGGATTCTGTTAAGAATGAATTGTCATATGGTAAATATGGAAATGTTTCCATAATGGGAGTTGGATATTAAGAATCTATGTGTAGAAACTTTTATGTAAGAAGGATGTTCAAAGGAATGTACTTTGAATATGAGACTTCGTTTCTATGGAATTGTCTTGTAACAATCTCCAATGGAATGTTTTGTAATTGGCAAAGTCTTTGTGACTTTGGTGCCTAGACATTACAAAATGATCATTGCATGATATCTTAGAATCTAACACATTCTAATAGTGGAAGAATTTAGTATTCTTACACTTATGATAAGGACTTGGAATTGTGAAATGAGCATCATTGGAAATGTGTTCAATTGATCTATTTCACAAAGTAAGGACCATAGGTAAACATAGTGTGCATGCTTGGAGCATGGGATAACTATTATTTTAATTCAAGTATTAAGTTGATTAATCGAAACATTATACAATGAATAATGTGTAATCAATATGGTGATTAAATAAAAGGTGTTTTATTTATATTCAAAAGTTTTGAGACCATACTGGATTCGATAATTATTGTGTTTCACTTTGCATGTTTTGACTACCCGAATAATAAGATTATTCAAACCATCCACAGTCAATCATACTTTGGAAGTAGGTAATGAGGTAAGATTGTCATGAATCCGACTGTAGATTGTCTAAGTGTTTTGACATAGCACAAGTTTGTTGCAGTGTTCATGAGTACTCCTGAAATAAGATTTGAGTATTGGATTAAACCCACACTCACATGAATCACTTCATGGATATTATCACGGGTGATTGTGAGACGATAATATCTTATATTCTTGAAATGGAGACATATGAGTTGTTGTTTACGAGTCGGTTGCGCATTGATAATACGTAAACACATCAGTAACTTGATGTTATAAAACGTATTGTTGTGTGTGATTTTATGAGTAAATAGTACAAGCATATGAGTCGAAGTTTATCTGTTCCTTTTACCCAATGTGGGATAAAAGCGATATATGTGGGCCCCTCGATGATTTAGTGATGACAAACCTAAGCGCTTGGCCAAGCTTGGACTAAGTTGATGTGTTCAATTGTAGTCTGTTGTCGGTCGTCATCAAGGACGCGTTACTGATAAGATCAGAGTTCGACAACAGCTTTTGAAAGTTACGATTGCTAATCAAATTTTGAAGACGTACTTGCAATAATAGTTATTAGACTTATCCAAGTGGGAGACTTTTGGATTAGGTGTCTAAGCCCATAACTATTAATGGTATGTACTTGATTTGATTATGAGCATGGTCCTTTTTGGTTGCCTTCACCATAACAATTTGATAGGATGAATTATGTGAAAGAGGTTAATTGTGATTTATTAATATATTATAAGAATAATATATTAATTGATAAATCATATTATTTAATTAGTATTGATCAAGAATTAATTTAGAATTAATTTAGTGATCAAAAGAGATTAATTACATAAACGGGGACTGATTATGTAAATTAGTAATAGTTGTAGTTTGGGCTTATGGACCCCTTTAGTATAAGGTGGACGAAATCTCTATGAGAGTCCATAAAGATTCAATCAATGGATTGTCAAATGGAAGTCTGTATGTTGCTTAGGGCCTAAGCAAGGGAATTAGGGTTTCCAAGTTATAAACCCTAAAAGCCTCAACTATAAAAGGAAACCCTAGCTCCTCAAAATCGGCACCTATGATCCCATAAGAAACCCTAGCCGGTTTTAGGAGTCCCTAACCTCTCTCTCATAATTCTCCATTGCTACTTGGTGTTTGTGACTCCATTAGAGGTGCAACAATTAGGGCACTAAGCTTTCAAAGGTCAAGGAGTTCTTGTTATTGCTACATAACAAGTGAGGTAATGTTCCAAACCCTATTTTACATATGAATTTCGAAATTGGTATGCTAGTTATTAGGGTTTATGCTTTGGATGATTATTTGTATATATAACTTGAGAAAAACCTAGATCCAAAGCATTAGGGTTGCATGTACACCATAGGAATTTTGTAGTGTTCAAAACCCATCAACTATGGCGCATAATGTTTATTGATATGTGCAAAGGTGCTAAGGTTTATGTTCACATCACTATTATATACAAACCTCGTGATGATGATGATGAGGATTGGGATGCAATTGATTAAAGAATTAAATCTTGGTTTTACACCACATGTGATGCTAATCTTCTCCAGATTATCTCTAGTGATGACTACACTTCCAAGGGTCTTTGTGATACACAAGTTATATACTAGTTTTTAATTTATAAACTAACAATATAAGCTAGCTAAATGTGATCGGCAGTGTACCTAATCGAACAATAGTATAGTAAGAAAGTAGGGTGTCGAACACAAGGGGAACGTGAATTATTGACAACTAAAATTTATACTAAAAGTTAACTAATTTAAAAGAAAGTAAATTGGGGTATTTCTTTGGTTTTGCAATTCTAGCTTACTTAAAAACAATTTATACAAAAGCAAATTAACTAACAAAAAAGCAATCAAAATTAAGTTTTAAGACAAGATATTAAACATGCTTACGTTTAGATACGATTCACTTACCCATATGGTTGATTTCTTGGAAAGTGCAATGGATTAAGTTGTTGTTGCTTACCGATTGATAAGTTGATTAGAATTTATGATCAAAAGACTAATCCTTTAGTAAAACAAGTTCATTCATTCATTGATCAAGTGGACAAACAAACAAGCATACTAGTTTTAAGTTCGAGTTATGCTAGACTTTAAATAGTGATTGACATTAATAGATAATAACATCAATTCAATACATGAGTGATCATCATATATTAACTTTCACATTAATATACCAACTTTTCTATTTAACCCTAGGTTTATGATCAAAACACTTGTCTTATAACTTTGATGATCATAAATTGATAAGATACAAGTGTAACGACCCAAATTTCTAAATAAATTTTTCATTTTTAAATAATCAAAACATTCCCATAAAATATGAAATCTCAATGACAATTGTTTTCAAAATCCATAACATCAACATTTTATTTCAAATATCAGAGTGTCCCCATATAAAATGTCAGAGAGTGCATGTCGCGCCATCAAGCAGTGCCCTTGCCCTTAGGCTCTGAAGTACTTGAAACAACAAACAAACTATAAGCTAATGCTTAGTGAGTTCCCCAAAGCATACCCCACATAATCCACATAATCACATAATCCATATTAGCTAAATAATTAAGCTACATAAACCACATAAGTCATGCATACAAACATATAAGGATGCCGTGGGCTCCCCCCAAGGTCTTATACCTACATGTCATGGGCTCCCCCCATGGTCTTTACCTAGGATCCCATGGGGTCCATTACATGGTCTGATATCTGACTGCCACGGGCTCCCGCCGGGGTCTTCCATGCAACTAGCACAAAGTCAACTAACATACCATATACCACAGAAATAATTATCATACTATATAGCACATATATATAAACATATAGGGATATCGTGGACTCCCTCCATGGTGTTACTCTAGGAGGCCGTGGGATCCCCCCAGGGTCTTATACCTATGTGTCATTAGCTCCCCCACATGGTCTTAACTACTTGCCATGGGCTCCCCCCATGGTCTTTACCTGGAATGTCATGGGCTCCCCCACATGGTCTTGTATCCAACTGCCACGGGCTCCCCCGGGGTCTTCACATATCTAGTCAATAAGTACTAGCACATTCCCATATACATGCATACCATACATATCAATAGTGAATCCACAATAAACACTATAACTAACTGAATGGGCCGGCCTAAGTGCCTTAGACGCATTGGTATGGTGAGGAGACTCACCTTAGTCTGCTGAACCCAAAAGCTGCTCGCCTAACAGTCTGAAACTGTCGTGCTGAACCATAATGCCATTAACCTAAAATTAGGATTGTATACAATCTGATTAAAGAGCCCAATTACCTAAGCCTAAGTCCTTCCATAGTAGCCTAAAAGTCTTTCCTTTGCTAATGGGCTTAGAGTCCATGTCCAAAACTATTAATGGGCCTCATGGCCCAATAAGGCCCAACGATAGAAACCATGGCCCAAAACAGATAAATTGGACCACCAACTCAAAATATGACCAGGCCCAATAACTGATTAAGGCCCAAAGGGCTTACAAGTCCAAAATAAGCCCAAAGTCCAACTGAGTGCGTACGCCTTATGTACCACTCCTGTACGCTCAGTGTACTGACTCCCTGAGTTGTACGCACAGTGTACACTATATTACGCCCAGTGTACAAGCAGATTAAGCACCTACTTCCGTTAAGTGCTTAATACTTGATGTTTTAACGTCCAATATCAGATCTGAGTTCATTAAGACGTCCTAGGGCATAAAGTTGGCGACTTTATGCCCTTGCATGCTATATGGGACTTCAACACTTCATTCTTCACATTAGGACTTCATATAAAGCTTCAAACTCATGCATGGAGTCTAGATAACCTTTATGCATCTAGCATGCTCACAAAGCTCAGATCTAACCACTTCAGTATCTGGAGTTGCTCAACTCTCAAGAGAAGGTCCAAGAACCAACAAAAAGGACAATATGGAAAACCCTAAGTAGATGTAATGAATAAGATGGCAAGATCAAGACTTTATACCTCCAGAAGCTCTTCAAGGTGAACTAGATGCAGATTCTTGAAGCACAATTCCACTCCAAGCTTGCTCACTAACTTCTTCTTCTTAAATAAGCTCCAAAATGGCCACCAACACACTTCTATGCTCCAAAATCACACTCTCAAAGGAAAATTAAGGTAAAGTGATGAAATGAGGCACTAGAAGCGGATTAGGGTTTAGTCCCAATGACTTAAGGATGCTTAAATAGGTGTCAAGTCTGAAAATTGGGGTTTTGTCCTCTGTCACGTACGCCCCGCGTACGCAATACTCCTTCGCGATCCTTCCTCCATAGTACGCTAAGCGTACCCTTATGTACGCCCAACGTACAAAAAGGGACCATTTTTGCCAACTAAATCATTTAAAAGGGTTAGAATGGTCTACCTGATTTGGAGTGTTACAACTCTCCCCCACTTGAACTAGACTTCGTCCTCGAAGTCCGTAGACGCAAACAGATCCGGGTAATGCTCCCGCATCTCATCCTCCGGCTCCCATGTCCATTCAAAGCCTTTCTGGTGCTTCCATTGCACCTTCACTAGCTTCACCTCCTAGTTACAAAGAACCTTAGTCTTCCTATCCAAAACTATAATGGGTTTCTCAATGTAATTCAAACTCACATCTATCTGAATGTCGTCCAAAGAGATAACCACAGCCTCGTCTGTGACATACTCCTGAAGCTGAGACACATGGAAGGTGCTGTGAATCTAGCTAAGCTCGTTCGGCAGATCTAAGCGGTAAGCCACATTCCCTACCTGGGCAGAAACCATGAACGGACCAATATATCGAGGCCCTAACTTGCCCCTCTTCCGAAATCTAATGACACCCTTCCATGGTGACACCTTCAGCAAGACGAAATCTCCCACCTAAAACTTGAGGTCCGATCGGCGCCGGATAGCATAACTTTTCTGACGGCTCTGTGCGACTCGCAACTGGTCGCGCACCTGCTGAATCAACTCGGTAGTCTTGAGCACCACCTCGGTGCTTCCCATGACTCGGTGTCCAACCTCACCCCAACAAACTGGGGTCCTACACCTCCGACCATATAACGTCTCAAACGGGGGTCGGTCGATACTAGCATGATAACTATTGTTATATGAAAACTTTGCTAGTGGGAGGTATGTATCCCAACTCCCTCCAAAATCCAGTACGCATGACCGAAGCATATCCTCGAGTGTCTGGATTGTCCTCTCACTCTGGCCATCTTTCTGGGGGTGGTAAGTAGTGTTGAAATGTAACTGAGTGCCCAACTCTTTGTGGAACGTCCCCCAAAACCTGGATTTAAAACAGAGATCCCGGTCGGAGACCACCGACACTGGTACCCAGTGCCTGACCACCACCTCTCGCACATAAATATCTGCCAGTTTCTCAGCAGAGATACTCTTGGGGATCGGAATAAAATGGGCACTCTTCGTCAATCTATCCACAATGACCCAAATGGAGTCCACACCCCTCGTCGTCTTCGGTAACTTCGTGATGAAGTCCATGGTGATCTCTTCCTATTTCCACATAGGAATGGGTTACGATGGACCTTGCCATGAGGCCTCTGATGTTCGGCCTTGACCTTCATGCAGGTCAAGCACCGCTCCACGAACCATACAATCTCCTGCTTCATGCAGGGCCACCAGTAACTCAACCTCAGACCCCTATACATCTTTGTGGCCCCCGGGTGAATAGAGAACTTGGATTTGTGTGCCTCCTCCAAGATCTTCTCTCTCACTCCACCGGATACCGGTACCCACACCCAGCCACACTGTGTCAAAAGACCTCGACTATCCCAAACAAACAGGGGAATCTGACCCTGAATCCGCTCTATCTTCCAATTCTCTTTCTTCAAACCCTCCACCTGAGCCTCCTTGATCATATCCAACAATGGAGAGATCACTGTCATCCTCAAACACACTTCCCGAATCGGAGCACTTTCCGCCTTGCGGCTCAAAGCATCGGCCACCATATTGGCCTTCCCTGGATGGTACAAATTCTCGCAATCGTAGTCCTTCAGTAAATCCAACCACCTCCTTTGCCGCATGTTCAGGTTCTGCTGATCCATTAAATACTTCAAGCTTTTATGGTCAGTAAAGATGGTGCACCGAACTCCATACAAGTAATGCCTCCAAATTTTGAGGGCAAACACCACTGCCCCCAATTCCAGTTCGTGAGTGGGGTAGTTCGCCTCATGAGGCTTCAATGAAGATATTTATTAATATTAAATAACATATGTTATAGTTAAAGTTACAAGTATGACATTTTAAGTATGAAATTTATGATTAATTACAGCCATTGGATTGATTATAATCAATGTTTCGGAGTCGTTATTAAATTTTCATGTAACTTAGTAATGCGGTGCGGTGTGGTTTGAACTGTGCATTTATAATCATAAACCGCAAACCACACTTCATATTGCGGTTTACAAAAACTACAAACTACAAACCACACAACGAGCGTTGAAAACCACATTATACGGTACGGTATGTGTGATGCAGACGGTTTGTGCGGTTTGGTGCATATCCCTAGTAAAGACATTAAAAAATGAAAAAAAATATAAAAATGAAAACCGAATATAAAAAAAACAAAAAAATATAAAAACCTGAAAACCGAATATATATATATATATATATATATATATATATATATATATATATATATATATATATATAACTCACTTAAATGACGTTCCATGAACGTTCGTCACACGTGACTAAATCCTCGAGTTTGTTTTAATTAGCACAGATGTGCGTCGCATGCGAACGCCTCACGCGCAAGTATTGGGTTTGACGTTTATGTCGTTGATGAAATGGGTGGTGAAGAAATGTCCTCACAATCATCTCCGTTTTTAAATACTCACTGGAGCCGGACCCTATATATATATATATATATATATATATATATATATATATATATATATATATATATATATATATAGAGAGAGAGAGAGAGAGGGACGGTTCACTTGAGGTTAAAAAAAGTAGAGATGTTGAGATTCAACATCAGCCACATATTTCTTATTTGCCGCTCTAACGCTCTAGCGTACTGGCAACAACGATGTATGCCTAATCATAAATGATTATATGGCAGAGAGGTATAATCATATATGATTATACATGTTTATACGTATATGCCTAATCATAAATGATTGTACATATATGTTTATTCACAGAATGAGTAATCATATATGATTATGACAGCTAGTAGCAGAAGAGGTGGTGGTGGCAGAGGTGACGGTGGTATAAGTGACGGAGGTGAGAATGGTAGGTTTCGCTGGTGTCAGAGGTGGTGGTAGTGGTGGTTGTAGAGTTCGTTGTTATATTGTGTCATTTTGTATTGTTTAGTTCGTCTTTAATTAGTGTGAGTTATGTTGCGATCTCCAACTTTTTGTTACCTTGAGTTCACAACCTTGTTGTTGACTTGAGATGCCTTTCTTTTATCCCTCTGATGCCTATATATAGGGATATTAGATAGAAGAACGGGTAAGAGTTGATCTGATAGAATAGTTCTTTTCTTGTAATCAAATTGTTCTGATCTCACTCATTAATGAAAACACAATCTTATTTACATCGTATGTGTTTGTGAATCATATCATTGTTTGATTTGTGAATCTAAACGTTCCTTCAATTGATATCAGAGCGGGAGATTATTTGAACTTTTTCAGATCTGTTCATCTATTCATCTTGTTCACCGTGTTCATTGTGTTTTTCCAGATATGTTCATCGAATTTCAAATATGTTCCGCATTTTGGAAATCGCTTTGCAATTTGATCTTTAATTTCTTGATTAAGTCGTTTAATATACTCTTTTTCAAGTTCATTGATCTAATTCACAGCAAGTCTCACTTAAAATGTCAAATGATGATTCACACTCTGTCACATTCACTCTTCCAAGTAGTATTGATTCCACAACGAGAATTCTAATTTTATTTCCAAAAGACTATGAAGTTTGGGCTCTTCACTTTGAAGATTATGTTCTAGGGATTGAAAATAATGGATCCACCATCTGGAAAGCATATAAAGATGGAACGCACAAATATAACAAGACGAAAGTAGAAGTTATAACTGAAAGTGATTATGAGACAATCATTGCTGAAGATAAAGAAATTGATTCTGTGGAAAAAGACAAATTGCGTAGTAACTTGACAACCTTGAGAATCATAAGGTTTGCTCTTACTCCTAATAATTTTTGTCTAGTTAGCTCTCTTAAATTTGCATACGAGATATGTAATAGATTGAAAGAATTGTATTCTGGAGAGGCTGATCTCACTACTTCTCTGCAAATGTCACTTTTGTCTGAATATGGATCTTTGGAGCAAAAGTATGATGAAATAACTGTACAAACTGTCAATCGATTTAATCGTCTTCTAATTCTTATCCTGAAACATGGGTTGAAAAGGGAATATATTGAAAAAAAGGTCACATTCATGATTAATTTGAGATCAGAATGGAAGACGATTGTTTCACTATCAAAGCACATGAACAATTCAAGAATTATTCTCTTGCACAATCTGTTGGTATATTGAAATCTAATGAAGATGGAGTTCCAAAAGAAGCAAAGTTGGTTACAAGTGTTGGTTCTTTGGCCTTGGTGACAAAAAGTGACAGTTCAAAGCATAAGAAGTCAAAAACTGTTGTGTAAGATTCTAAATCTGATATTTCAGATGAAGAACTCACAAAAGAAGATAGAGTTCTGATGATGACAAATCCAAAGAAATTCTTGAAAAAGAAATTTTCACTGTTCAAAAATAAAAAAATGAATTTGCTGGAAATAATCACAATAAAGGAAGTTCAAATTCTGAAAGATCAAGAAATGAAAGTTTCAACAACTCTCATAGAAATGAAGAAAACAATGAGAAGGAGCTTCTTGGTCATTCAGGCTTTAATTGCAACTACTGTCATGGAAAGAATCATTTCACAAAAGAATGCATCTTGCGAAAGCTAAATGAGAAGAAAGAAAAGGATAAGGATGAAGCTTATTATGTAAAGAAGCTTGAAGAACTTCGCAAGAATTCTAGCAAACCGGATTTAGTGGTGAAACGGGACAACAGTGACGATGGGAATGTTGAAGTTTGGTCAACTGATTCGGAGGACAAAGAAGTTAGCAGGCCAATTCATGGAGATTGCTTTGTGGTGAAGGATGGAAAGAAGAGAGGAGACAGATGTTTCATGGTCAAGAGTGCTAGTTCCGAAAGTCAGAGTTACTTCACAGATGAAGGAAATGTTTCAGAAGCATGTTTTTCTGCGAAGACAGTGAAGGAGCATGTCACACAATGCGAAAAGGTAATAGTTAAGGTACATTCTATTCTTAACTCTCTTGACATGCCTACTTCTTGTTATAATTTTGAATTGACTGATTTACGTGGAACTGTTTTTTGATCTTAGTGATAGTTTAAAGAGAACTCGCATAAGAAATTCTAGTCTTAAGGATTCTCTTAGAAGAATTACATCTAAGAATGAAGACAGACGGATGAAAATAGAAGCGTTGGAATTAGATTTGGTTAGGTCCAATGATGATGTAATAAATCTTAAAAAGAACAATAGAGTTGTACTAAAACAAAGAAATGTCTTTTGTCTCATTGCGAAACGTCTTTACAATAACATCACTCAACTGCATCTTAATTGTGAAATATGAAAACGTCTGTATAAAATGATTTTACCTTTCTTATAATTAAAAGAAGATAAAATTGATGTTGATTGTCATAGGTGCGAATCAATGCTTTCATCGGATGAATCTGTGAGTGATGCTTACAAGGTTGGACTTAAGAAAATTGAAGAATACATTAAGTCCAAATAAAACAAAAAGATGTTAAAAGATGTTTTAACTGAAAAGGAAAAACAACAAATCAAACTCAATGCAATGGAGAAATATAACTTGTTATGCAAGAAATTGAATTAAGAAGAAACTCTCAAATCTGAGAATTTATCTGAATTTGATGAAAGCAAAATGAGTGAAATGTTTATTAATGATGAAGTTGATTGTTCATCTTTTGTTAATAATACCGAGGAACCAAAAATAAATTTGATTTTTGAAGATTCAATTGAGTTTGAACAATTTACTCAAAATGATGGCATGAAAAAATTAAAAATTCAAGAAACAGTTTTTCCAAGAGTTCAGAAAACTCTAAATCAAGTTTTTTTTTGAAAAAAGGGACTGGGCAAGAATCAAACAACAGAATTAACATCAATGGTCGACCTTGATGATGCAAAAGGTTGCGAAGAGTTCATTTGGTCCAAACCAATCGACAATGGTTTCGAACGAAAGGCTTGTTTGAATTAACTTCGTGGAAAACCAAAAGGAAATATGTTTCAAATCAAGTGAAGATTGTGAAATCTTCATAATATGAAGCTTGACTAAGTGGAACAAAAGATGTTCCAATTGAAATTCAAAAGTAGATTGAAGTCAAAAGTAATTCAAAAAATGTTAAATATCAAAAATTTGTTGAGGAGTTGAAAGCAAAAAGAAAAGCAATGAATGCAAGATATAAAAAGAATTTTTATAAAAGATAATGATTTCTCTTCTGAAATCAAAAATCAAAAGTTTGTTGGTATGAAACGATCTTCTAATCAAAATTGTAACTTCCCGATTTCCGAGAATGAAATTTTGAGTATTTCAAGCAATTAAAGAAGCCTACTCGACAAGTTGGAGGCCCCTACTTGTTGTGTAGAGATTAGTCAGCCCACGTATTTTTATGAGGTCTACTCGGCGAGTCGGAGGACCACAACTCAACGAGTAGGAGCTGGAAAATGAAACCCTAATTTTTAGGGTTTGGACCCTATTTAACGGACCTTAAGTCCTTTCCTCCAGCCCCTTACTACCTTTTTTACGGCCAGAAGAACCCTAATCAGTCTAAGCTTTGTTCTTGAGTGTTTTGTGAGGCTTAAAGAGTGTTTTGGTGGATTTTGTGAAGTGGGCTTGAAGTCTAAGGAGCTTGGAGCAAAGAGAAGCTTGTGAATCTGACTCTACTTCATATTGGCATAATTTTGAGGGTAACAAGTCGTTACCTTGACTTATCGTTGGCTAGATCTCTTCATGCAAAGGTTTAGGGCCACTTTTAGCATATTTGTGAGTCAATTCGGGTATTGGGCATAATCTGAAGTTGTAACTTCAGATCTGGACTCCTCTTGGTCCTTATAGTCATAAAGTTATCAGATTTAGCAAGCATTGGCCCTTCTCTTTGGGTTAAACCTTTCCTTTAGCTTGGTTTTGGCATTTAGGACCATGCATGTACGTAAAGTTTGCAACTTTATGTGGAAACCATGCCCTAGGAGGTTAGATCTGCAATATGGAGCTTTGGGGTAGCTTAAAAATGTCTGGATGAGAAATGGACTGAAGGGACTCGACGATTCGGATGAAGATTGCCTGTTTTGGTTCAGCATGAACTCGACGAGTTAGTTAGGGTTTTTATCTACATTTAGACCCCGCATGGACTCGGCGAGTTGTCTGGAAACTCGGCGAGTCAATTAGGGTTTTCATGATTTCCTGAGTTCTTAAGGAACTCGACGAGTTGCTAGCTGCACTCGACGAGTTGGGTCAACATGGACTGTTGACTTTAATCATTGACTTTGACTTTGACCAAGGGTTGACCAGTTGGACTTTTGAGGGTATTTTGGTAATTTGGGATTCTGATGGACTTGGTCCTATGGTGATTATAAGTGGTTGAGTTCGTGGCGTTGATTCGGGAGTTTGATCTTATCACTACAGTTCGACATCGTGAGGTGAGTTCTTCTCATTATATCAGCAAGGTCTACAGTTCGACATCGTGTTTTAAGTAAATAATATTATGAAATATTATGTGAATTTGAGTAATTGAGTACTAACAGATAGTTTTTACTAGAAATGAAGTAAAACTATGTTTAGAATCACTCGGAAAATATTGGAAGTCTTATGAGATTCCAATTAAAAGTTAAAATATCGAAATTTAACGAAAATATAAAATTTGAAATAAGTAAAATTTTATTATTCAAAGTTGTAGATAATTTCATTAGAAGCATTTAGGCGAAAACCTCATCGAAATCCGAGTTATAACGAAGAAGTTATGTCCAATCGAAGATCCGCGACAAAACCGGCACGGCGCTGAATGACGTAAAAAGTGAGTTTTTGATAAACTACTTTTTAGCCTTGGTGATCTAAATAAAAGTTGTATTATTTGTTAAACCGAGAATTTTCATAAAAAGAACGTTCAAATCTGACTTCGTATGAGGAAGTTATGATTTTTCTAAGTTTCGGGATAGCAGTAGACAGCTAAAAACTCGAATTTTAGATCGAGTGATTTTTAGCCGACATAACCTAAAAGAGAATTGAAGGTCTCGTCAATAGTAGTACAACGGTAAAAAGACAGACGAAAACGGACGTAGGATGAAGAAGTTATGAATTTTTAACGGATTTTCCTGTTCCGGTCTGTTAAAAATAATAATGTTAAAAATAAAGTCAAAATTAGCCGACGAAGTCTAAACGAAAGTCGTAGAGCATAATTTTCCCTACGCGTGCACATAAAGAACATAAAAAACGGAGCTCGTATGCGAAAGTTATGGATTTTAGAAGTTCGGGGCACAAAATTCGAGAAAATCACTAAAACCGAGAAGAATCGCATGGCACAGCTTCGGCCACGTCGCCCTTCTCGCATGCAGACGCGTGTCCGAGCTGTGGAACCAAGAAATGCGATGTCCAATAGCCATCCAACGCGTGGCGTCCCGTGTCCGACGTCGAAGACCCAGCCGATGACGCGTCCGACGCGTGCCAGGTCCGGAAGTCCGAAGTGCACACATGTTCCCACCCTCGCATCCGAGCCTCGCCCTTCTGCCGCGTGTACCGAGCCTCGCAGCTTCGCAGCCACCTGCCCTCTCCCTCTTGCTTCGGATCCGAGGCTCGCACCTATATAAGGGGTGCGAGACCTCCCGGGTAAATGTTAGAAAATGCCCCTTTTTCACCCTTAAACTTATACTTCTACTATTTCAACTTCCCCCGAACCCCCGAAATTATTTACAATGCCCGAAACACGCCCCGAAGTTCCCGAGAAGCCCGAAAAATTTATCTTTTCGGTTTTGAATCCCAACCTTCGCAGAGCCCGGTTTTCAATAAATCTTCCGGTGTTCAACGAAGAAAGCTAATCATAGTAACGAAGTGCTGCCCAAATTAATATTACAACCCCCGGTTATTTCACGGTGAGTTCAATATATAGGAACAATTGTATGTTATGTGTTATATGTGCTATGTGCTTTTCAGTATTATTATTCCGGGTTATTTTCCCGTGTTATTTTTATTCCTGTTATTTATGATAGCAAAGCTATACCTTTGACCATGTGATCAGTGAAAGGACTTAGATTCACGGTGGTACTGGTACGTAGCCTCTGGCCATGTAGATCATGTCTCCGTAAGAGAATGACTTCTATTCTATGGAATTGGCAGATGGTTAGACAGGGCTATAAGCCTGAAATCTACCGAAATGTTTAAATCAGAAAGTGTATGTCTTCCGTGCCATTTGGGCCGAAGCTTTATTGATTGTATATCTTTGAATCAAATCATTGATTGATATGGAAAGTTTGTCACATGATTCACATATGCCCTTGTTGTTCCTTGTTCCTCTTTGCTTCTGTCATATGGAAGTATATATGGCATAACGTTATATTGTATCTATTATTGAACTCACTAAACGTCACCGCTTACCCCTCTCAATGTTTAACAATTGCAGGCAATAAGCAACCATTATAGTTACATACTGATAGAAGATTTTGAATAGTTTGAAACTATTGTATATAGTAATCATGTATGTATAACTTATAGTATCCTGGGAAGTTATGTAACATATAAAAATTTGGAATAGTCGGTTTGTATCCAGTTTTATGTAAACAAGTTATCAATGTAAAATATTGTTTTTACGAATATGCAAGTAGCATGTTTTGGAGTAACAATTGTTGAGTATGAAAGTTTGGGTCTTTCAGAAATACGAAAGTTTAGAAAGGCGTTCTTTCAATCATGGTATCAGAGCAGTAGTTTAAGTGAACTAATTTCCATGGATTGGTATTTAGACTTAAACTATTGGAAGTTCAATAAATGAACTGAATCATTGTAGATATATGGATACAAACTTTAGGAAAGACTTAAGTAGAGTATTAGGTAAGGATAAACCCTAATATATTCTAAAATACAATGTTACTCCATATTGCAGAACAATGGCTGAACAAGCGGGTAGCCATACCCCTGAGGTGGGTGTAGGTCCTCAACCTGATGAAGTAAATACTCCAGTATCTCCTCGTGTGGAGCGACTATTGGGTAAACTTACTGGTATTATTCGGCAGACTTTCGAAGAACACAAAAAGAATGGTGATAAAGGAAAAGAGAAAGCCACTGGAGAATCTTCAAAAGGAGAGGTGAAGTGTCCCTCGTTCAAAGATTTCAAGAGTAGTGGTGCTATGGAATTTTCCGGTGTTCTTAATCCCATTGTTGTTCTTACCTGGATCCAGAACACAGAGAAAGTGTTTCGTATTTCTCATGTGGATAATGAATACAAGGCTAATTATGCTTCTGCCATGCTCATCAGAGAAGCCTTGGTCTGGTGGGAAGCAACATATGAAGCTCTCAACGGGTTTGACCAGGAGAATTTATCCTGGTAAAAGTTCAAACCCCGTTTGCTAGAGAAGTATTGTCCTCTAGATATGAAGAGGAGATTGGAGAAGGAATTCCTCGAGCTTAAACAGGGAGGAATGACTGTGAACGAGTATGAAACTCAGTTTAATCAAAGAGCAAGGTTTGCTACAAAGTATATTCCAACTGAAGACGAGAAAATTCAGTTATTCATGGAGGGACTATGGCACGAAATCCACGATTTTGTTGCCAATCGGGAAGTTCTGTCATTCGATAAAGCTGTTGAGTATGCTCGAAGACGCGAGCATGACTTAGAAATACGTGGTGCCACTTTTACTGTTCCAAAGCATCCACGTACTAAAAGAACTATTCCTGCTCCCTCTTTTCTACCAGCTCAATTCGTTCGGACTGAACCTGGTAATCAAGTGCAAACTCAAAATGCCCCTCGTGGCCGCGGTAAATCACAATCTTTTTCTATTCAATCGCCTTCATGTCGTATTTGTGGAAGGAATCATCCGGGCCAATGCAAAATAGACAAGGAATCCATTGTCTGTTATGGATGTGGAGAAACGGGTCACATAAAGCCAGCTTGCCCAAGGAAGGATGTTACTTGTTATGCATGTGGTATTACTGGCCACAAGAAGCGTTTTTGCCCTACTCTTACTAGTCAGATGACGGGAAGTCAAGCTTCTGTTCAACAACCGGCGAGAAGTCAAGCTCCTGTTCAACAATCAAAGGGTACTCCAACTAAAAAGGAGGAGGTTCCAAAAGCTAAGGGTCGTGCATTCCAGATCACCACAGAAGAGGCACGCGAGGACCCGAATGTTGTGACGGGTACATTTCTTGTTAACTCTAGACCTGCTCACATCTTATTTGATTCTGGTGCCTCAGATTCTTTTGTGTCTCATGAATTTTAGCATTCTTTTCAAATTGCTTGCTTTGCACTCGCGCAACCATTTCACGTAGATACTGCGGGAAATATATTATTACTTGTTGATAAAGTCTATAAGGATTGTGTCATAGAAATTGAAGACTACAATTTTCTTGCTAATCTGATTCCTATCCCCTTGCCCAACTTTGACATTATTCTAGGCATGGATTGGTTGTCAAAGAACCACGCAGAACTCTTATGCTATGAAAAGATAGTACGTATTCCCATTGAAGGGTAGAATCCTATATATGTCTACGGTGAACAAAGAATCTTAAAAATAATCTCTTTCCTCAAAGCTCGTAAATTCATATCGAAAGGGTGTTCTATCTATCTGGCCTACACAGTCGATATCTCAAAAGAGGAGAAGAAAACGGTAAATGATGTCCCTATTGCTAAAGAATATCCAGATGTTTTTCCCGAAGAATTGTCTGGACTTCCTCCGGACAGGCAAGTAGAATTCCAAATTGACCTTGTGCGTGGTGCTGCTCCGATTGCAAAGACTCCTTATCTTCTTGCGCCATCTGAGATGAAAGAATAATGATCCAACTGCAGGAACTACTTGACAAAGGTTTCATTCGACCGAGTACCTCTCCTTGGGATGCTCCGGTATTGTTTGTCAAGAAGAAGGACGGATCAATGCGAATGTGTATTGATTACCGTGAGCTAAATAAGGTGACTATCAAGAACAAGTACCCACTACGTCGCATTGACGATTTATTTGATCAACATCAGGGTGTTAGCTATTTCTCAAAGATTGATTTAAGATCCGGCTATCATCAGATGAAAGTACACGAGCAGGATGTACCGAAGACTGCTTTTTGTACTCGATATGGACATTATGAATTCCTTGTCATGCCATTTGGTTTGACAAATGCTCCTGCTGTATTCATGGATATGATGAATCGGGTATGCCGCCCAATGCTCCATAAATCTGTCATCGTATTCATTGACGATATTCTAATCTATTCCAAGTCTGAAGCTGATCATGCCATACATATTCGTGCGGTATTAGAACTTCTTCGAAAGGAGAAACTATATGATAAATTCTCGAAATGTGAATTTTGGCTTCGCCAAGTTCAATTTCTCGGCCATGTCATTTCTGGTGACGGTGTATCCGTCGATCCTACCAAAATCGAAGCTATTCAAAATTGGGAAGTGCCCCGTAATGCTTCCGAAATTCGTAGTTTCTTGGGTCTCGAGGGATATTACCGGAGATTCATTAGAGACTATTCTTGTATAGACGTACCTCTCACGAGTCTTACACGAAAGGAAGTGAAGTTCGAATGGGGTGAAGCCCAAGAAAAAGCTTTCTCAACTCTAAAAGATCTTTTGACTCATGCTCCAATCTTATCACTTCCAGAAGGTGATGATGATTTCTCTGTATATAGCGATGCTTCAAGAATAGGACTCGGTTGTGTGTTGATGCAACGTGGTAAAGTGATAGCCTATGCCTCAAGACAACTGAAAGATTATGAAAAAAATTATCCCACTCATGATCTCGAACTCGCTGCAGTGGTATTTGCCCTAAAACTTTGGAGACATTACCCTTTTGGTACAAAATGTCAATTATATACCGACCACAAGAGTCTCAAGTATATATTCAGTCAGCAAACTCTGAATATGAGACAACAACGAGCCATGGAGCTGATCAAAGACTATGACTGTGAAATCATGTATCATCCTGGAAAGGCTAATGTAGTTGCCGATGCACTTAGCAGAAAGGTTTATCGTAATAGTATGTGTTATGCTATTACTCACACTACAGTAAAGTTCACTATTCTAGATGAACTAGAGAAATGGCAAGTAGAGGCCCTAAAGCCATAAAATGTGAAGAAAGAAGGGATGGTACATTATACCGATGTTTTACTTGATGATCCACGAGGATTGAAGGTATTCAAGAATCGGCTATGGATTCCAAAGATTGGTGGATTAAGAAAGCAGATTTTAGATGAAGCCCATAAGTCTAAACTGTCAATACATCCTGGTACAAGTAAAATGTACTATGATGTAAGAGCTGATTATTGGTGGCCTGGATTAAAGATAGACATTAGAAGATATGTACAGGAATGCTTAGTATGCTTACAAGTCAAAACAAAGCACCAAAAGCCTTACGGAACTCCATAAAGTCTTAGTGTTCCTGTATGGAAATGGGAAGAACTTTCCATGGATTTTATTACCAAATTGCCAAAGACTGCTAGACAGCATGATAGCATTTGGGTAATCGTCGACCGTATGACTAAAAGCGCTCATTTTCTTGCCATCCGTGAAACGGCTCCAATGGAGAAATACGCACAAGTATACTTGGATGAAATTGTTGCAAGACATGGTGTGCCACTAAAGATCATTTCTGATCGTGATACTCGCTTCACATCTCACTTTTGTGATGGGTTATGAGCACTACAACATTCCTATGGTGTACATGCAAACCCTAAATCTTTGGATCTAGTTTGTCTAATGAACATGCAATAATCATCCAAAGCCATAAACCCTAGATCTAGCATGGGATAATCGATATTAACATAAGAATAGGGTTTAGATCTTACCTTGATTGTTATGTAGCAATAACAATCTATTCCTTCCAATAATTGGCTTCTAAAAGCTTAGAGTCACAAATATCACTCCTCTAATGGCTCACAAACACCAAGGGCAAGAGGATGAAGAAGGTGTTGGGTTATGAGCATTCTAACACTCCTAAGTGTACATGCAACCCTAAATACCTTGGATCTATGTTTTCTCTATTATACATACAATTATGAACATCCAAGGTATTATCCTAATCTAGCATACAAAATAATAAATATAACAAGATAGAATACATACCTCTTTGATGTAGAAAGTCTTCATGAAGCTTGAGTGCCTAGTGCCCCAAGTGTGACACCTCAAATGGTTCACACAACACCAAATACACTTGGAATAACTTGAGAGAAACTTGAACACTCCTTGTAATCGTCTAGCCCTCACACTCACACATTAGTGCACGATTTCTTGAGCCATGGGATTCTTTTATATGGTGGCTATTAGGGTTACACCATGTAACTCATAACTTTACCCATTCCTTATGCTCCATGGATTTTAACCTCCATGGAGTATCCATGGGTCACCCCATGGACTTAGTCCAACATAAGGAATCTTGGATCACAAGCCCACATATATAAGAATGAATGATTTACACAATCAACCCATATATTTAATTAGTCTCCTTTTGATCACTTAATTAATTCCAAATTAATTCTTGATCAATACTAATTAAATAACCTTATTAATATATTAGAACTTATAATATATTAACCAACCTTAAGTGTTATTTCTCTCATTATAGTCTATCCAAATGCATGATGCCATGCAACCCAAATGGACCATGTCGGGTCGGGTCAAGTCTTACCAATTATAGTTATGGACTTAGACATTAATCCAACAGTCTCCCACTTGGATAAGTCTAAAACTATTATTGCGTATGACTTCAGGAACCGATCAGCAATCGCAGCTCTCAAAAGCTTCTGTCGAACTCTGACCTTGTCGATGAACTCTGACCTTTGTCAATGACTTGTCCATTAGATAAGGGATCATATATTCCTCCATTCTAGATATCATATGGACTGAGACATGGATTATCAATCATTCTCTCTGTCCATTTGTTGTTTCCCGATTTCCGATTCATGATGACTGACTGATCGAACAAATCAAATCAGTCCTGGCTGGGCCAAGCACTCACATGTATCATCTTTAAATCATCGAGGGGCCCACAGATATAGCTTTTATCCCGAAGGTAAAAGGAATGGATAAACTTCGACTCATATGGCTTGTTCTCTTACTTGTTGAATCATACACAAAGGCACGTTTTATAACATCGAGTTACCAATGCGTTTTCGTGCAATCAATGTATAACCAACTCATAGTAACAACTCATATCTCTAGGTTTGAAGAATATAAGATATTATCGTCTCATGATCACTCGAGATAAAATCCATGAAGTGATTCAAATGAGCGCGGGTTGAATCCAATACTCAGAACTTATGAGCACTCATGAGTGTTGTAGCACCACTTTGTCCACCAACTTGGACCTCTACAAACCAACCCATGACAGTCTTGATTCATATCTACTTCCAACATATGACCGACTGTGGATGGTTTGAATAACTTAATCATTCAGGAAGAGCGACTTAGTTATTCTGGAAGTCAAAACATGCAAAGTGAAACACAAGAATAAATGAATCAAATATGGTATCAAACCCTATGAATATAAATAAACACTTTTATTTATCACCATACTGATTACTCATTATTCATTGTTTCGGTTTTATCAACTTTATACTTGAATTTAAAACAATAGTTGTCCCATGCTCCAAGCATGTACACTATGTTTTCTAAACACTAGTCATGCCATACACCAAGTATGCATACTATGTTTGTCTATGATCTTTACTTTGTAAAATAGATGAATTGAACATCACTCCAATGATCCTCTTTTCACAGTCCCAAATCCTTACTGCAAATGCAAGAATTCCAAATTCATGCCATTTACTGAAATCTGTTAGATTCTAAACTTATATGCATTGATCCTCTTAATGATTATGCACAAAGTCAGAAAGACTTGACAACAATCATTACAGAGCATTCCAAAGGAGATCAGCTCCTTGGAAACATCCTTCTTTCATTAAGTTTCCTAATCTTACACAGATTGAATAATTTCTAACTTTGAAACATTTCCATATTCCATTTTGACTATCACTTCTGAACAAGAGTTGCCTCCTTACAGATTATGTCAATATGGTCCTTCCAGAATTAACATTATACTTTCAACTGTCCTTGAGCAACCAATCTTTGGTAAACCTTAGATTGTCCTCGACAATTGCTTAATCATTTTAGTCATATCCAATTCTAGACCTTTTCCCTTCATAATGCCCCAGGCATTTGGAAAATTTTAGAAAGGATGAATATAGCACATGTAATCGATCCTATATCCGAAGCATATGGGACACGATTCATGATGTATCACATAAAGACTAAACCAGTCTTTTGCTATAATATTTCCATTTCAATTTGCCAAGTTCTCAAAATTCAGATTATGAAAAGGGATGCCGTAATCATAATCGAATTTTAGAACGCAAATAATGGACCCATATATAGAATTTCCTTATGTTGAGCCATTCCAACATGAAATTCAT
Source organism: Lactuca virosa (assembly GCF_052849685.1). Lineage (NCBI taxonomy): Eukaryota > Viridiplantae > Streptophyta > Magnoliopsida > Asterales > Asteraceae > Lactuca > Lactuca virosa. The sequence continues at coordinate 129,962,842 of NC_136429.1, forward strand.
ATATATATCCTTGATTAAATACGATTAAAATCTCAATCTAAGCTTTTTAGAATTGAAATGAAGTATAATTTCCTCTCCCTTAATTATAGCAAAACAACTTTTTCAACCCCTGCAACCTCACGAATTGAAACTTTTGTTTTCTATAATTAACATTGCTAACTTGCAACCTTTTTCATAATTATCATGCTCCCACTAACATGATGATTATTAGCATAACACTTATGCTCCCACTAGCTTTGACATGTACTCAGAAATCAGCTGACTTTCTTACCAAAGTTCAGATTTCTGATACTAGATTGTTTTGATAAAACTTTATCAAAATCGTACACCTCTCTTAGATAGCTCACATGTGTGTCTAAACAATTTTAGAACTATGAAAAGGGATGCCATAATCATAGTCTCAATTGTTTAGACCTTTGCCACTTCTCACAAGTACATGTTAGTGTGCCGGTAAACCACACACGCTCCACTAACGACTTTGAGAATGCAAATATCACAATTGCTATCTAGCTAAAATCTACTTAGTGAAAGTGTTTCCTCACCATCATTTTCATGAATCGGAGAGAAACCTTATGACACTTAGATTTAATAGTGTATGTGTTCTTATCCATGTGAATTTGTCAAAACCATAATCACAAGACAAGGTTAGTGACAAATCCAAACTCATATTGATTAAACTTATGCAATCTTAAATTCTTGCCATTTGGCAGCTCAGGTGCCTGGCATTGCTTCCAAGTAGTTGTGCAACCAATTGAGAACTCTCAGAACTCCTATGCAAAGCCAACTTGAATAGGCACAAAAATTTCAACACGATAGGTTATAAACCTCAAGTCGTGTGCTAGTGAAGGACTTTAGGTTTTATTCTTGATTAAGTCTTGAAACTTTCAAGAGCTTTAAGACTCCCACTGTCCTCTTGACATATAAGACTCCCTTGTCAAATATTCAAGAGATAGTGCGGATTCTTTATCAAGACTAACACTTTACACAATTGGCCTAAGTTGGTCTCTGTTTTATCCAAAACATCACAACTTACCAATTTCAAATGTACAAGAGTAGATAACCTTTTACTCTTACATTTGACTAGTGTTAACAAACCCTCTTTAAGATATGTCACTCAAGTTACAATCTTGGAGTATGACTCTAAGAATTGTTTTGGAACGAAGTATGACTCATCTTTTTGATTTAACCATTTCAACAATTCATGACTCCTCTTCTTGACTTTAGAGGACCAATTGTGATATGGTATCTTAATCATTAAGATGACTATAAACATGATACTAAAGTACTCTCCCATCTTTTCAGATTTGAGAAACTTTTATCTTTCTGCCATACTTTGATTCTTCTTATTCGTTCTGTCTCACATTGAAACGTCTCCAATGCTACAGACTTATACTTAAACTTATAAGTATAACCATATTTACTGAACTTAAGTAAATCATGACGAATAGTCTTCTTGATCTTTTGTGGTGGACTTGACCAGTGCACAAGAATGTGTACTCGATCCCTTAGTCCTTTCCTTATTCACATAAGGAATTAGTCTTAATTTTCCAAGCTGAAAGTTCTCATTCATCATATTATACAACTTGCATGATTCCAAGTTTCGGTCCAATTGAACCTTGGGTGATGAGAATCTTTCCTTATTTGGTAATATTAGACACTACCACAACCGAAAGAATCAAATCCATTTTTCCAATATTGCTATCAATGGAATCTTATAAGCAACAACTTTTCACAAATGCCATTGTAAGGATACTTAAAATAAATAAAATCAAAACCTTTTTTCTTTTATTTTAAAACTTTGCGGAAAAACTTATCCTTACAATCCATATGAAAACCTTGTTGTTATCTATTCCTAAGCAATATAAATATCATAACTCTTAAGTAATAGCCCAAAATTCTGATCACCAAACCATGCGATTGAAATCCATCTTCGCGATCAGAATCAGCATGTACTTAATAGAGTTAGACAATGGACTTTACCTGAAGTAGAGCCAAACTTATTGACTTTAACATCCTTAGGTAAATTTGGCAGCTTCGTAACCAATGCCCCTTCCTTTGGCAATCGTTACCTATGGATCCTTGATAATGGGACTATCTCAGACTTTGCCTCTCTCTTTACCATTGGGTCAACAGAGTTGACTATGGCCGATCCCTTTCCATTGGGAAGAGAGAGCTTTACTGGATATCCAATGGCATCATTGTCAATGTCCATAGCGTTTTAGGAAGTTGATCTTAGCAAATAGATAAGATCATTAAGGGTCTTGTCTTAGTCTGTTTCATAGGATTCCCAAAAGAACTCACTATGTGACTTAGAAAGTAGTTGAGCCACCAACTTTCTCAAGACTTTGACACCCAACTCTCCCGGCTTGTCAATATGTGACTACATCTCCAAGATGTGATCACACCTAGACCTTGCCTTGCCAATAGGGCTTGAGTGACCTTAAACTTTTTAGGAACTTGTGGGTTAGGGAGAATAATTGGAGGAGGTGAAAGAAGTATGATATCCATGGGACATCATCTTCATTTAGGAAAGCTTGTTTCAAGAGATTTGGGAAGATCATAAATGTCTAGACCAGACATCTTTTTGGGAGATATTCAAGATAGTTGATTTAAAGTCCTTAATATGACACCCAATATGAAATATTAAGGCTAGGACCCAACAAACTATTTTATAACTTAGAAGAGGGATGCCGTAATCCAAGTTATAAAATATTTGAAGGTAGGTGAATGACAATTCACCAATTTCCACCATGAAAAACGAAATAATTTATTAGGTTTTAATTGGATTTGAAAGTCCTAGATCTTTGAGATTCATTGAACTGTTCAAAGGCATGTTTCAATCTCGAGTGTGCCCTTCAGGTTTTGTGACTGGGATGCCGAGGATCACAAAACAAGGTGTGAATAACCATGCAAATATACTTGGTACCCTTAATATTTACCCCTTAATCAGTGTGCCGGTTAACCACACACGCTCCACCGATACTATGATAAATATTAAGTTACCCTTTGCCTACCTTGTTAAGTCCAGGTTAGTGTGCCGGTTAACCACACACGCTCCACTAACGACTTAAGCAAAGTGCAAAGTGTAATTTCATGGGTTAGCACCAAATTCACATTTTCCTAAGTAACTAAGATTGGGTATTAATAAGAGTTTAGTTACTTAGTATTTATCATTAGTACTTTTAATGAAAGGAGAATTATAGTCCTTGTCCTACCCGTTCGGCTAACGACCCTCCACCAGTCAAGGAAGCGGTGGGTGAGAGTGGACACCCATTAAACTGCCATTTTATAGGCAGTAACCTTATACCCCCCCCCCCTTATAGACCGGCTTCGTGAATGAGGCCTACTAACGGTAAGACTGACTTTACTCTTATACATATATATAAATATTATTAACTTATAATATTATAAAGTATAAGGGTTGAATTTTAACTTTTAAAATTCTAAGGGCTAACTTGGAATTAAAGTATTCATAAGTGAAAACTTTTCAAATTCCAAAACTTGAGGGCAAGTTTTGAAACTATTCAAAACTAATTAATTCCATAACTTATGAGTTTAAAGTAGTTTTAATTAAAAAAAAATAAAAAAAAAATAAAAAAAAATAAAAAAAAAACTCTTCAAGTTCCAGAACTTGAGGACAAGTTATGGAAGACTTTAAACTAATTAATAAAAAAAAATAACCTTTTTTTTATTGTAACTTATGGAACTAATTAAGGTTACACTTTTTTTTTTAATTTAATGAAGAGACTCTTCATTTTGTAACCTTTGCCAACTTTTATGAGTTTTATGATTCTTAAATGTGACTTTTTATATAACTTGAGGACAAGTTACAAAAACACACTTTGGAATCAACTCTTAGATTAAAATGGATTGAAAACAACTATTTCACACAACTTTTCTATTAATCTAAGAACCTCATAAGAACAAGATAATTCAAATCATCAATCTTCAAGAAATTAGCATGAACATACAAACTAATACAAATCTTGAAATTATGACAATTATCTTAGAAATTGGATTAGCATGAACATTACCACATCAAAAACAAGTTTATAAGTCCAAAAACATCTTAGGGTAATGTTCCTAGTCCAATTCCAGCCAAAACAATCGAATATATGCATCCAACTCGATTTTTCAGCTACTTTTGCAAGTATAACAAGAAAACAAGCCTAGGCTCTGATACCACTGTTGGGTTATGAGCATTCTAACACTCCTAAGTGTACATGCAACCCTAAATACCTTGGATCTATGTTTTCTCTATTATACATACAATTATGAACATCCAAGGTATTATCCTAATCTAGCATACAAAATAATAAATATAACAAGATAGAATACATACCTCTTTGATGTAGAAAGTCTTCATGAAGCTTGAGTGCCTAGTGCCCCAAGTGTGACACCTCAAATGGTTCACACAACACCAAATACACTTGGAATAACTTGAGAGAAACTTGAACACTCCTTGAAATCGTCTAGCCCTCACACTCACACATTAGTGCACGATTTCTTGAGCCATGAGATTCTTTTATATGGTGGCTATTAGGGTTACACCATGTAACTCATAACTTTACCCATTCCTTATGCTCCATGTATTTTAACCTCCATGGAGTATCCATGGGTCACCCCATGGACTTAGTCCAACATAAGGAATCTTGGATCACAAGCCCACATATATAAGAATGAATGATTTACACAATCAACCCATATATTTAATTAGTCTCCTTTTGATCACTTAATTAATTCCAAATTAATTCTTGATCAATACTAATTAAATAACCTTATTAATATATTAGAACTTATAATATATTAACCAACCTTAAGTGTTATTTCTCTCATTATAGTCTATCCAAATGCATGATGCCATGCAACCCAAATGGACCATGCCGGGTCGGGTCAAGTCTTACCAATTATAGTTATGGACTTAGACATTAATCCAACAGAAGGATGAGAGGAGAGGCACTCAAAAACGTCTAGAAACCCTAAGGAAACTCTTCACACCGTTTTTGGTGCCCTAGGGGTGCTTAAATAGTGAGGCTATTAGGGTTATCTAACAAGGGAACCCTAATTTGACTGCTTAGGCCCTAAGAAACCCATGGACTCCTCCTATAGAGGCATTGGACGATTTCTAATGGGTTTCCCCATAGAATTCGTCCACCCCTCTAATAAGAAGTCCATTAGCCCAATATTCAACTATCACACAATTGATAGTTCTAGTCCCCTAAGTTTAATTAATCTCTTTTAGCCACAAAATTAATTCTTAATTAATTATTGGCTAATATTAATTAAACAATATGATTTCTCCTTTAATATATTATTCTCATAATACATTAATAAATCATAATTAATCCTCTCTCTCCATAATTCATCCTATCAAGTTGCTTTGGTGAAGGCAACCCAAAAGGACCATGCACCATCGGGTCAAGTACATACCAAAATAGTTATGGGCTTAGACACTAATCCAAAAGTCTACCACTTGGATAAGTCTAATAACTATTCTGCGTATGACTTCAGATCCTAATCAGCAATCGTAGCTTTCAAAAGCCGCTGTCAACTCTGATCTTATCAGATACGCGTCCTTTAGAAAAGGGATCATATATTCCTCCATTCTAGATATCGTATAGACGTGAGACATGGATTGAAATCATTCTCTCAGTCTATGTGTCGTTTCCCGAATTCCGATTTATGACAACTGACTAATTGAACAAATCAAACAGTCCTGGCCTGGTCGAGCACTTTCCTTTGTCGTCACTAAATCATCGAGGGGCCCACAGATATCGCTTTTATCCTACATTGGGTAAAAGGAACGGACAAACTTCGACTCAATGCTCGCTTGTACTTACTCACCGAATCACACACAACAATACGTTTTATAACACCAAGTTACTGGTGCGTTTACATATTATCAATGTGCAACCGACTCGCAAGATACAACTCATACATCTCGGTTTCAATAATATAAGATATTATCGTCTCACCAATCACTCGTGATAAAATCCATGAAGTGATCCAAGTGAGCGTGGGTTTAATCCAATGCTCAAGTCATATTCGTAAGCACTCATGAACATTGTAGCAAACTTTTGCTATGTCTAATACACTTTAGACAATCTACACACCAATTCATGACAATCTTCTTTCATACCTACTCCCAAAGTATGAGCGACTGTGGAACGTTCAAATAATTCGATTATTCTCAAATAACTCAATTATTTAAGAAGTCAAAACATGCAAATTGAAACACAAGAATAATACTAATCTTATATGGCCCCAAACTTTTGAGTATAAATAAAACACTTTTATTTAATCACCATATTGATTACTCATTATTTGTTGTTTCGGGTAATCAACTTTTTACTTGAATTATAACAACAGTTGTCCCATGCTCTTAGCATGCACACTATGTTTACTTATGGTCCTTACTTTGTGAAATAGTATAATTGAATAACATTTTCAATCACACTCATTTCATAATTCCCAATCCTTACCACAAGTGTGAGAATACCAAATTCGTGCCACTTATAGAATATGTTAGATTCTAACACTTTATGCAACGGTCCTTTCGTAATATCACGGCACAAAAGTCACCAAGACTCGGCCAATGAAATTACAAAATGCTCTATTGGAGATTGTTACAAGACAATTCCATAGATGTGAAGTCTCACATTCAAAGTACATTCCATTAAACATCCTTCTTGCATAAAAGTTTCTAATCTAGACATAAACTCTTAACGTCCAACTCCCAATATGGAAACACTTCCATATTTTTTCATATGACAACTCATTTTAAATAGAATCTTATCTATTCATAATAATGTCGATATGGTTCATCCATGACTATACTTCTAACTGTCCACAAGTGACTAATCCTTGGCGAACCTTAGATTATCCTTGACAATTGTTTATCTAATTCAGTCAAATCCGATTCTAGTCCTCTTTCCCTCTTAATGCCCTAGGCATTTGGAAAATTTTAGAACGGTCGAATATTACAACGACATGATACTTTACCAGTCTTTTGCTATAATATTTCTATTTTCCATGTTCTCACGATTCGAACTATGAAGAGGGATGCCGTAATCATAATCGAGTGTGAGAACGCAACAATTATTTCCATATATAGAATTCTCTTACGTTGAATCCTTTCAACATAACATTCATATATGTTTTTGACTAAATTTGATCAAAAATTTATCGATCTAAACCTTTAGACTTGAAACGAAGTATAATATTCTCTCCCTTAATTATAGCAAAACAACTTTTCAACCTATGCAACTTTGCAAAGTGAAACTTTTGTTTTCTATAATTAATATTGCTAACTTGCAATAATAATCATGCTCCCACTAACATGATGATTATATCCATACCAGCATAACATTTATGCTCCCACTAGCTTTGACACATATTCAGAAAACAGTTGGACTTCTAAAAGACAATACTTATTGACTTTCCAAAGTTCATATTTCCAATACGATGTGCTTTGATAAGCCTTTATCTAAGATTCTCAAATTCACACACCTTCCTTAGATAGCTCCATGTGTGTCTAAACTAATTCAGAACTTATATCACTAAGTCCCAAATGTTCAGACTAATTGCCAAATCTCACAATTCGAACTATGAAGAGGGATGTCGTAATCATAATTGAATTTGAGAATGCAATTTACATAATCGCTATCTCCTTAAAATCTCTCTTAGTGAAAGCGTTTCCTCACAATCATTTTCATTAAGGAGAGAAACCTTATGACACTTAGATTTTATGGTGCATGTGTTCCTATCCATGCAAATTTGTCATAAGCATAATCGTAAGAAAATGTTTGTGAAAAATTCAACCTCTTATGGACAGAACTTGTTCATTCTTAATTTCTTGCCATCAAGGGTCCCACCATTGCTTCCAAGTTATTTAGCAGCTCACCTATGCCAGTCAATGTACTTTCATTGATCAAGGTGTTTGCCCTTATGCATTCAATTGAAAACTCGTAGAACTCATATGCATAATCACTCAACTGGATTGGCACAGAAATAAAATTTTGTCAACACGATAGGTTACAATCCTCAAGTCGTGTGCTAGTGTTTAATAGGTTTACTTTTGATTTGTTCTTGAAACTTTTCAAGATCTTTAGACTCCCACTGACCTCTCGACATATAAGATTCTTTTATCGAGAAACATTTATTGACAAAACAAATATTCAAGAGTCAGTGTATGTCTTTAACAAGACAAACCTACACACAATTTGGTATTAGCTGGTCTTTGTCTTATCCAAGACATCACAACTTATCAAAATGTGCAAATGTAAGAACATTCCTACTTAAGATTATGTCACTTAATTCATAATCTTGGAGTATCACTCTAAGAATTGATTTTGGTACGAAGTACGATTCATCTTATTGACTTAACCATTTCAACAATTCTCGACTCCTCTTCTTAGCCATACTAGTGCACTAAGGTGTCCTTAGAGGATGAATTGTAATATGGTTCTTATAATCTTTAAGAGAATCATAAAACATGATACAAAAGTACTCTCCCTTCTTCTTAGATTGGAGAAACTTTTATCTTTCTTGCCTAATTTATTCTTCTTATTCGTTCTGCCATTCATTGAAACTTTTCAATGATTCAGAATTACACTTAATCTTGTAAGCATAATCACGTTTACTAGACTTTTAGTAAATCATGACGAATAATCTTATCGTTCTTTGTGGTGGACTTGACCAGTGCACAACATTGTGTACCAGATCTCATTATCCTTCACTTGACTCACATACTTATGTGAACAAGGAATTTGTCTCAATTTTCCAAATACGAAGGTTCTCATTCGTCACACAATACCAGTTGCATGATTCCAAGTTTCTGTCCAATTGAAACTTGGGTGGTGAGAATCTTTCCTAATTTGGTAAATTTCTGACATTACCACAAATAACATAACTAAGAATCAAATCCATTCACAATATTGCTAACAATAGAACCATTCAAACACCAATTTTCATAAAATCCATCGCAAGGAAACATAAATAAGATAAATCAAAATTTATTTTATTGCGGAAAAATATTGTCCTTACAATGCGATTACAAATGAAAACTATGTAAATATTACTTAGCAATTTATCCTAACTCTAAAGAAGTAGCTTAAATATCTGATCCTTGAATCATGCGATCAAAATCCATTTCTCCGCGATCAGACTCAGCTTGCTCCTTCCTTTAAGCTTCCTTTCCTTTCTTCGATCCTTCAAAACATCGAAATGTAATCTTATCACATCATGTATTAAGAATCTCCAAATAGGAACTTAATAGAGTTAGATAGTGGATTTTACCTGAAGCAGAGTCATACATCTTGACTCTCCCGTCTCTTAGATCTCTCAGGTAGTCAGGGCAGCTTCGTAACCAATGCCCCTTCTTTTCGCAGTAGAAACACATGGATTCTTATGGTGTTGAGAGAAAAACTTAGAGACACACTTGAACAAATGTTAGAACAAGTATATTGCAGAATAGTTAATCTCGAAGGATCTAAAAGCTCAACAATAATATTAATAAGTTAAAGTTAGATAGTTAGAGAGTTAGTTGCGGAAAAGTAAAGAAATAGAAATGACAACAATTGTTATATCAAGTATACACATAAGTTGATTCATAACAAGGAATGCGTTCAAACCAAGTTAATAAGGAAGATCAAACTTAGTGATTAAGTCACAAAAGACTTGCTCCGAAGAGAGGTTATAATCAGTTGTATTCTAGTAAGATTTGAGAGTAAGAAGGGATGAGTAATTAGATAGAGAGATAGAAAAGATAACTTCAGAGATGTGTATTCAGAATAGATAGATGCGTGTTTTTTTAATACAAGAGAATGAGCTCTATTTATAGAGACTCACGAAGTACACTAGATTACATCTCTAAGAGTAGCCATGCAAGGCATACTGGACAATAGAGAGTATTACAATAAAAGACAATTAAAGTAATCTAGTAAAGAGACTGCGGTAGGTAGAGACTCCGGATGCGGTTGCTGATGAAGGAGCTTGACTGCGGGTGCTTGTCGGCTGCGGTAGCTGAAGTTCAAGAGGGTCACTTTTTATGATTCAACAATTTCCCCCTAAGTGACCTCTTTAACTTTTGTTCAGTTATCAAGTTTAAGAAACTTGATCAGGATCCACCAAAACTTCCTGATGTTTTCCAACCAGATGATTCTCCTTAAAATCTCGAACTTGACTTCTGCAGTAGTGTGCTTTGATTTTTTAACTGCGGTTCGGCACATATCAAGTTGCTTCCTGGTGACGCGATGCATGGCAGTCATAGGAATGAAGTATTTGACATTATCGATCTTCCTTTTGAAAATGACTCCAAGTTCAGGAAAGTTGGTTGCACCTAAGGATCTTTCTTGATAGCCTTCGGTAGGCATTGGTGCAGGATCGAGTGGTGGCAGATCAAATTTCTTGGCAATGGTGGGGTAGATGTCTGCATCGATTTTAGCAAAATCACAGACCGTTTCCTTCACAAAGGTATTAGCCCTTTCAAGCGCAATCTTCATCTTCGGATGCTTCTCCGACTTGTTCTGAAACACCTTAGCTTTGAGAAAGACTTCTTCCGGATTCATGCAGGGGAAGTCAGCTTGGGTGCGGACATAGTCGTGTCCCCTTCTAGTGAGGGTGTACTGGATGAATTCAGCCTTCATGAACTTCTGAATCTTGTAGTTCTTGACTGCGGATGGTGTATCGTTAGACCATATTTTCTCAATGGGAGAGGCATGCTTAGCATAAAAAAGACTAAGTCTCTCAAATTCCATTGGCAGTCTTTTGTGGTCTGGAAGGCTGCGGTCGAATTGCTCAAACATTGTGAAGTATTTGGCATTAAGGGAGATTGGAACATCCCAGTAGCCATCCGAAGGGGGTTCAACATAGGTGAGGTGAGGTCTGTAGTCATCATCCAGCAATCTGCGGTGAGGATTGATCCAAGAGTTTATCAAGGATTCGTCCATGATAGTATCAAAACCGCATTCTCTCCATATGTGCTCCGCAAGTTTAGCTGCCTTCCAATCTTTTTTCCTTTGGGTGGTGGTAGGAGAGTCATTTGAGCTTGGAGAGGACATGTGCTCCACCAGATTTTTGAAGTGAGGGGGAGTCTCTGGTTTCTTAGGAGTGATCTCCTCTTGCGATGGAGTGTTATGAGTTGGAGTATGATGAGATGGTTGCGGTGAGGGTTGCGGTGTAGGAATTTTTTCTGTGATGATGGGGGGACTCTGATGCTGTGAGATGGAGTGATGTGAATGATGGACTTCTTCTTCACTTCCCCCTCTTGAGGAATGCAACCCAGGAGCTTCCTCAAGCCATTGTCGAAGGCCATCAACTTTGGCAAAAACGTCTTGTAATTTAGCTTTGAGGGCATCAGCCAACTGTTGATTATTGGGAATGGTGGAGTTGAAGAGCAGCTTGTGAATATCCTTAGTGAGTTGAAGGATTTCAGGACCGTGGAAGTTGGAGGATAGGGATCGTTGCATTCTATTGATTGTGGCTTGAAGAACTGAGATAGTGGACTCATACGCAGTGTGAGTCTCAGCTATCAGTTTTTGAGACTGTGAGGCTTGATTCGCAATGGCTGCTTGGAGATCTTTCTTGATTGCGGTCACCTCAGAGATGAGGCGTTCCGCAGCAGCCATGAAGTCCTTGTGATCTGCCTGTCGATTGTTGTCAAGGGACCGGATTCCCATTTCAACTTTGAGAGAAATTCTCTCAGCAGCCAATCGCTCACGCGTTTCCAAGCGCTCTATCCGTTCGATCAATGACTGCGGTCCGGGTGTGTATTCTGGTTACGGTTGAGTGGGCTTGACCGCAGCAAGAATTTGATCAACTTTTTCTTGTAGGCTCAAAAACTCCTTTCTTGTGACAGCATTCTTCTTCTTTTTCTTTTTCTCTTTGGGCTTAGAAGTCGAATGGTGAGAGCCACTGGATTCCTCTTCTTCATCGAACATCATAAGGTCATCATCAGAAGGACTGGGCTTATTTACCTCCTGAATATCATCATCATCAAGACCGAAGGTGGGAGCAGAACTGACTTCTATTGCGGCTCCTTCGTCTTGTGATTCATGAACTGTTGGAGTTGGAATTGGATTTGGAGTTGGAGTTGGAGTTGGAGTTACTCTGGAGGGGCCTGCATCTTCACCTGTTGCTTGAGCTTTAAGGATTGTTTCAGCCATCTCGGTCATCCAGTCTTGAACCTTCAGAATGGTGGCTACGGTATTGGCATTATTGATTGCATCTGCCCAATACTTAGCCACTGACTGGATTTCTTGTTCCTTTTGTTGTTGTTTCTTGATCTGTTGTTCCTTGTGTGCTTGGAATGCCCTATTGAAAGCGGCATATTTCTTGATTTCTGACTCAGTTACCAGAGTGTAGCGTAACCACGAGTCGTTTGATTCATCCCCGTCAAATCCTTGGAATCGCACCAAAGTGTCCTTCGGGTCCACGTATCCTTGCATATTTGTGCTCACCGTGCCTAAACCGCCTGCTGCGGATGTAAGCAGAGTAGGATTTCCTGAGCTTCCTTGGTCTCCTTGACCCGTAGTCAAGTTTGGTCGCGGCTCAGTTCTGGCTAGGGCGGAAGAAGTGCACTGCGGTTGGGGAGGTGTTTGAAGTGTTTGGGTTACGTTCAAGAGGATGGAGTGCAACTCCTCAGAAGAAAATAAATGCAGCCAGGAAGCCCTGGAGACCTTAGGGCGTGCACCAGTGTCATCCTCGTGGGAGTGAACTGGGGGGGAGTCTCCACGAAGTGGTGAATCATACTCACTTTCTGAGTCTGATTGGAAAAGGATAGTGGTGTTGAATGGGTCTGCGGCCACCCCAAGGACTACCGGAGCCTTTTGAGAGGCTTCAGTATTGGTCCGGTCACGTATTTGGCCAGAGGTATTGGTTTTCCTTTTCTTAAGGATGGCAATTGGTTGCGCATCCTCATCAGAATCACTATCAGGTGTGGGTGCGGTTGGTGTGATTCTATGTTTCTTGGTGGGTGCGATTGGTTTGGGAGCATCCTTCTTGGGAGTTCTTTGTTTCTTCTTGGAGGCCAATTGCTTTCTTCTTTGAGAAAGATTGGAGAGGGTAGTGGAAGAAGGGACTGCGGTACCTTCAGGGTTAATGATTGCAGATGGATTTTGAAGAGGCGGGGTAGGAAGGTATGGGGCAATACCTTCCGTAGCCTCAATATGATCTGAGACATCAGCAGTCTCTAGACCAAGAGTGGAAAGAATGTGGGTAGGAAGTCTTTGAATTGGTCCAAAAATAGATTGATCAGATGAGGGATTGTACCTTTTGAGATCCCTGGGGACAAAGAAATTGATGTCACTGCCCATGTTGATCTCTGCATCCGCATGGAGGTCTGAAATGCAGAGGGACCAGAACCTTGCGAAAGTGAGTTCGGTTGGGTTCTCCCTTGGGCTCTCCTTGGGAATGTATTGAAGAAAGTCGTCCCATAGGATCTGCCTGTAGTTCACGTCATGACCTGTGAAGATACTCCACACCAGCTCCAGAAGTTTGAGTCCCATATTATCCGTGCCTCCGGTTCTGCCGGATAGACTGCGGATGACGAAGTGGAAAACAAATTGCCAGACCGCAGGCAGTTGGTTTTTCTTGAATTCACCAATCCCTTTAATCTTCTTCTGGTATCCCATTTGGTAAAGTGCAGAAGTAACGTCCGCCATGGATGGGGTGAAAATCTTGATGGAGGGATGAACAAGGAGGTTAATGGCAGAAAGAAACTTTTCTTTGGACAGAATGACTAAAGAATCGTTAACCAGGTTAAGATGAACTTCTTGTGGGTTTTCGAGTGGGCGATAGGCTGAGAAGGCACATTTGAATAGGGTTGAGATTGGGACAACATCTGTGAAAGCATCGAAGGGGCCAAACAGGGGGTGATTCTTCAGAAACTTGATCATCAGCTTGAGCGGAGCATTGTAGGATGAATGATCTTCGAACATAGCTCTGAAGTTGCTTGAAGCAATCGTAGGAGAGTCTGAACCAGTAGGGTTCACTGATCCAGATGCCTTGGATTGTTTCTTGGATACACCGGATTTCACCATTGTAGGAGCTTGAGAGAAAGAGTAGAAAACAGAGTGCTTGTAGGAATTTGAGAGGGAAGATTCAATGTTCAGAGAGCGTAAATTGATTTTGGGGAAGAAGAAGGGTTTATATAGGGATGAATTGGAACAGTAACTGTTTTTACCCTAGGTAAAAAGAAAGGATAAGGTAAAAGGTCGTTTGGGGGGAATCTTTTGAATTGGAAATTAAATCTCAGCCACATAATATGAAACGGTTTAAAAAAGTTTTGAGATTTACCAAAAAAAAAGGTTTGCATTTAATGAAAAGTCAGACGTACATCATCACGTCAGGTGATCGTGTGGTGAGGGGAAAGGAAGTTGTAACGGATGGGACGTGCTGGGTAACAGGAAAAGACATATTAAGGATGTGTTTATGGAAAAACGTTCTTTTTGTCATCATACCTAAAATAGGTCTGACACAAGGTTTATTCAAAAAGAGAATGAGACAGTTTGTCAAGGAATGTTTTTTTTATTTAATGTTTTATTTAATGAAGGATCATTAAATAGCACACCATGATTCAAGGGTTGATGAAATAGTTGAGAAATTATCAATGTGATTGCGGATGGAGATTGCATTGCGGATGACCAGATGTCATTGCGGATGAGCAGATGAATGTCTGCAGTATAGGAACTGAGGAGAGCACTTGTACAAAAAGTTAGTAATAACAAACAATAATGACCCTTGAAAGATAAGTATGTTATATGGTTGCGATACATAGACTGCGGTACCAAAACCATCTATCATAAGTAACTTTCAGTTAGAACCGCAACGGAGACCAAGGATGGTCTGCGGTATCTATCAATTCAAAAAGAATTGCGGGTCCGGATTCATCATTCCTAACATTTGCAGGAAGGTGTTAAGTTTTGTGGATTCGAGCGCTTTTGTGAACACATCAGCAATCTCTTCATGAGAATGGACAAAGATGAGTTCAATGTTACCTTTCAAGATGTGGTCTTTGATGAAATGATACCGTAGTTCAATATGCTTAGTCTTGGAGTGCTGAATTGGATTGTGAGAAATAGCAATAGCACTTTCAGAGTCACAATAGATCGGTATCCGCAGCATTCTATATCCGTAGTCCAATAGTTGAGTTTTCATCCAAAGGACTTGAGAACAACAGCTGGCTGCGGCCACATACTCAGCTTCTGCGGTGGACAGAGATACACAACTTTGTTTCCTTGATGACCAGCTGAAGAGTCTTCCACCCAGAAATTGACATCCACCTGAAGTGCTTTTTCGATCTAGCCTGCATCCGGCGTGATCCGCATCTGTGAATGCTTGAAGGCTAAAATCATTTCATGCGGGGTACCATAATCCAAGAGACTTGCTTCCTTTCAGGTACCGTAGTATCTGTTTGGCTGCGGTCATATGTGACACTTTTGGGTCAGCCTGATACCTTGCGCATACACTTGTTGCAAAGACAATGTCTGGCCTGCTTGCGGTGAGGTACATCAAAGAGCCTATGATACCTCTATAAGTCTTGTGATCCACAGATTCGCCTGAGGGATCAGCAGAGATCTTATATCCGAAGGCCACGGGGACCTTAGCCGAAGAACAGTTGTCCATAAAATATTTCTTTAACAGTTCAGTGGTGTATTTCTCTTGATGAATGAATATCCCTTGCGGAACTTGTTTCACTTGAAGTCCTAGAAAGAAGTTAATCACTCTATTCATGCTCATTTTGAACTTGTTGGTCATGAGCTTAGCAAATTCATCCACCATTCCTTGATCAATTGATCCGAGGATGATATCATCCACATATATTTGTACAAGCATAAGGTGGTCACCATTTGCTTTTCTAAATAAAGTGGGATCAATCACTCCTCTTTTGTATCCGGACGAGACAAGAAATTCAGAGAGAGTCTCGTACCATGCTCTTGGGACTTGCTTCAGACCGTAGACTGCTTTTTCAAGTTTGTAGCAGTGGTCTGGGAATTCAATACTTTCAAAGCCTGGAGGTTGCTGAAGATAAACCTCTTCTTTTAATTCCCCATTGAGAAATGCACTTTTAACGTCCATTTGGTGTACCTTGACGTTTTTGTGGGCTGCGTATGCTAAGAAGATTCGGATGGCTTCCATTCGTGCCACCGGAGCATACGTTTCATCATAGTCAACACCTTCAAGTTGACTGTATCCCTTTGCAACTAGCCTTGCCTTGTTTCTGACTACCGCACCAGATTCATCCAACTTGTTTTTGAATACCCATCTAGTACCAACAATGGTGTGACCGTGTGGCTTCGGGATGAGCTTCCACACTTTGTTCCTTTTGAATTCTTCTAGCTCTTCTTGCATTGCGGATATCCAATCAGGTTCTAGTAATGCTTCTTTGGTCATTCGGGGCTCGACTGAGGACATAAATGTTGCATAGTGACAATGATCAGATAAGTCCTTGGAAGATCGAGTCTGGATACCTGCGGATGGGTTACCAATGATTTGACCTGGTGGGTGGTCCTTCGTCCATACGTGTAGAAGGGGTTGTAGATGATCAGCAGCTGCGGTAGAGGGAATATCTTCAATATCAGAAGATTCTGCGGTTGGAGATGGCAGTTCCCCCTGGATTTGAGAACATCCTGCGGAATCATCTTGGTTTGTTGGAATGAGAATGGAATTTTCTTGAGCAGTTGGAAGAGGTTCCCCCTGGATTGCTGATGGGAGTTCCTCTGAAACCTGAGAAGGTTCCCCCTGGATTGCGTATGAGAGAGTGATAATCCTTGAATCGGTTCTTGTGTCAATGTTCTCTATGAGTTCATCATCCGAATCCGAAGATACGTTTGATGGTAATGATTCTCTGCGGATAGGAACTTGAGCAGCATCAAGTACTGGAACCTCGACGGTTGTTGCTTGATCCGGAGTAGAGCTTTCCCCCTCAACCGGAGAGGTGGAAGTATTGAGAGAGGCTACTTCGGATAGTGATGGACCAGAAACATCAGCGTGTTGTTGTTGAGCTGCCGGTGACACAAGAACTTCGGATAACTTGGCTGTTTCTACAGGGTCGAAGAGATCGTCATAATTGACTTCAACAAGATTTAAAGGACCTAAAGAGGAAGGAATATCACTTTCCATGATTGTTGTGGTTTCAGTGGATGGAGGGCGTTGCGGATGTGAGAGTCATCAAATTTCACATCGAAGCTTTCAATGATTAGCCGTGTACGTCTGATGAGGACCCTGTAAGCAACTTTGTTAGTGGAATAGCCAAGAAAGATGCCTTCATCAGACTTCGGTGCAAACTTGTTAAGCTGATCTCGGTTGTTGATCACGAAACATCTACACCCAAAGATATGAAAGAAGCGAACATTTGGCTTGCGGTTGTTAAGGCCCTCATACGGTGTTTTGTTGAGACGTTTGCACACAATGTTACGGTTTTGAACAAAGCATGTGGTGGCTACAGCTTCAGCCCAGAAGTAGAGAGGAAGGTGTGCGAAGTTGAGCATGGATCTGGCTGCTTCTACTAGAGTGTGGTTCCTTCTCTCTACTACCCTATTTTTTTGTGGTGTATAAGGAGCTGAGAAGTTGTGAGTGATGCCTTTGGAAACCAAGAAACTGTTGAGAAGATGATTAGTAAACTCGGTTCCATTATCATTGCGGATACGTATTACTGGAAGCTTGATCTGAAGTTCTATTTCCTTGATGAAGTTGATGAGAATCTGCAGTGTTTCTGACTTGAGTCTGAGGAAGAAAACCCATGTGAAGCGTGTGAAGTCATCTACTATAACCAGTATGTATTTCTTGTGATGGAGATTGGCTACGGTGGATGAACCGCGGAGATCAATGTGTAAGAGCTCTAGTGGTTCAGAGATTGAAGAATCAATCACCATGGGGTGACTTGCTTTGCATTGCTTTCCACATTCACAAGCCGGACAGAGAGTATCGTTGCTGAATTTGAGAATAGGGAGACCTCTGACTAGTTCTCCGGTGACCAAATTGTTGATGTACCTGAAGTTGAGATGAGCTAGCTTGCGGTGCCATAGCCAGCTGACTTCAGATACGGCTTTGGATAGGAAGCACAACTGCGGTCTACCAATGATCAGAGAGACATCCAAAGGATACATGGTACCTTCGGATCGGGATTTGATCAGACACGTGTTCCTATCACTTGTCATTACATAGCAAAATTGATCATCAAATTCAACTCGATGGCCTGCCTTACATATTTGGCCAACACTGATGAGATTGTGTTTAAGGCTTTCTACATAAGCAACCTTTTGAATAGAGAAATTCCCCGTAGTGAGAACACCGTAACCTCGTATGATCCCATTCGCATTGGTGCCGAATGTAACATTTCCACCGTTGAAAATTGGCCTGAAATCCCGAAGGTATTCTAACCTTCCGGTCATGTGCAAGGAGCAGGCACTGTCGATTAACCATTCTTCTTCTTGTTCCTCCTTGCACAAAGCCTGTGAATTACACGGTTAGTTTAGGCATCCAAACTAGTTTGGAGCCTGGGACAATAGATGAGTTTCTGAATGATGCATGGACCGAGGTTGCAGGGACGGGTCTCTTGTCAACTTTTAATCCTAGTCCTGGGTGTTTGTGCAAATTTGGAGTGTTGTGAGTTTTTGAAAAAGTACGAGGTTTCTGACTCCGACTAGATTTGTCATAGGATGAATCCTTTTGACAACTACACTGACATTTACAAAAAGAGATTTTGTCTTTTGATCTGACACTATGTTTGGTCAGCGGTCTATAGGATGAATTGGACTTGTTACCGATCCGAGGTTGGTAATCCCTGACATGAGTGGTGTTGGGTTTTGAAAAAGTTTGTTTTTGAAAAGGTTTAGCACGTGTAGGTCTTTGAGTTCTTTTTGGTGGAGTTGGTAGAATACCCTTCCACTTTTTGAAATTTTGACGTGACTTTAAAAGTGTTGGAGTGGGTAAGATACCTTCCATTTTGGGTCATCTGAGGAATAAACTTGAAAACCATTGTTTTGAAAAGACTTTGCACCTTTTTGGGTTTTGTCAGATGAATTAGGAATGACTGATGAAACTTTACATTCCTTTTTGTGTGTTTTCTTGATAGGAGAGTTTTTTGAAAAGTAGTGTGAGAAAACAAATTTTTCTGGACTTTTGGACTTTGGAAATCTGACATGCTTCTTGTTTTTCGAAAAAGTAAGTCTATTTGTGCCACGGGATCGAATTTCCTCTTTGAAAGCCTTTTTAGCTAAGGATTTTGGTGAACCGCAGTCTTTGTTGTTCAACTGCGGTTTCCTAGAACCTTTTGAAAATTTGTGAAAACGAGGGCTTGAGTCATCAGAACTTGAAGATTCAGGGATTTGAGAGCATTGACCCACTTCAAAGTTTTCTATGGGTAATTCGTGATGAATTGTTTGAAGAGTGGCAGAACTTTTGTTCGAAGACTGCAGTAGGGATGACTTGACTACCGCAGAGTAAGTCTTAGTTGGGACTGCAGTGGGACTTTTGTGGGAGTTTTGGCTACAGTGAGAAACACTGCGGTCTGAGGGTAGAGATGGAAAGTCTTTCGAGACTTCAGGGCCCTCAATGACAATTTCTTCATCAACTACGGATGAGGTTTGAGAATTTGGGTAAATGGTGCCACAGATAGGAATTTGATCACATGTGTGACCTGAAACCTCAGGCATAATTTCCTCAATGACACAATTATTGCTTAGATTATGCAGTCTACCGAAGTGAGTTTTGATATCTTCAGGAAAGGTCTTGTCATTGACTGGGAAATGAAATTCTCGGTCTAGAGGGACATACAGTCTGTCTTTGTTGAACCGGGGTGAGGAATCCATTGCGGTAGGATATCCATTTGACCAACCCCAATTGTATGTATTGTCCACGGTTCCATTGTTTACCAAATTTTCAGTAGCTTCACTTTCATAAAACAATTTTTCGATTAAGAGATTTAAGCGTACAATTTCACTCTGAGCTAAATCTCTCTGGTTCAAAGCTATCTCTAATTGGGTTTCACTCAACATTCTTGCATCTTTTTCTAACTCTAAGTCCTTCTCTAACATATCCATTTTGAGTCTTTTGTTATCCAGTCGTCCTCTCACGTGGAACATCTCTTGGGACGCAATGTTCTTCTCATCTAAGGCTTTGTTATAGTCTGTAAGGACGGCAGCACAAGTGTCATTAAGATCATCTATGTAGGGTTGACAGTCATGCATGTTATAGTTTAGAGTTTGGATCATAAGTTTTACCTGTTCGACGATGCTTAGAGTTCCATCCTTTGCCATGTAGCAGTAATTTTTGTCTAGCTTTGTAGACCCATCATCATCCGCAGTTGCCAGCATGCAGATTTTCCCTTTTCCTTTGACACTGTTGATGGCTTCATCTTCGTCTCCGGATGACCAAACTTGATGGTCTCTTTTGACATGGGCTACGTATGCCCTTGCCTTTTCCTTATCTTCCAACTCTTGAGCCATTCTAAGGTAGAATGATCTATCTTTTACTACATTGGCCTTACAATCTCTTGCAAAGTGATTCTCTTTGTTGCATTTGTGACAAATTACAACATCAGTCTTGTCTTCTGAGGGAGTACCGGAGTCAGTGGTTTCAGTAGACTGCGGTGCCTCCTTTGGTTGATTATTTTGAGATTGCGGTGGTGGAAGAGAACTTTTGGGATATCGAGGATGGTTATTCTGGGAACTGAAGTTACGGTTGAATGGAGGTTTGTTGAACTGTTGATTCTTGTGGAAGGAAGGAGGTGGTAGACGGTTGAACTGTTGGCTAACCAGAGCAATAGCCTTCTGGAATTCTTCTTCATCGTCATACTCTGAGTCAGCTTCGTATGACTGCGGTGGAGTGTCATACGAGGGAGAGTAAGATTGATTATGTGGAGCTTGTGCTATGAGAGCAAGTGGTCCTCCGAAGTCAGCACAGTCTTTGAGTACAGTTGATTCTTGTGCTTGCAGTTTTCCATAGAGCTTGTAGAGTGACAACGAATGAATCTTTCTATCGTCTTGGACTATCATCTTAGCCGTAGTCCAATGTCTTCCCAAACCATTAAGAAACTGAAGATTTGTTTCATGGTTACTACGGATGGTGCCCGCATTGGATAACTTGGTGACTATCAGGTTGAACCTTTTGAAAGAGTCTTCCAAGATTTCTCCAGTATGAGCTTTGAAATTGTTGAACTCATTGAGTGCGGTAGTAAGCTTCTTGTCTTGTGCTTGTTCTGAGCCTTCGTACAAATTCTTGAGAACTTCCCAGATCTCTTTTGCTGATTTGCAATCTATGATAATATCGAAGTTGTCAGGAGCAACTCCACAGGAGATTTCATAAAAAGCAACAGCATCATTTTCCATTTTATCGAGATCATCCTTGGTGGGACGGCTCATGACTGGTTGACCTCCACCTAGTCTGATTGTAGCTCTGTCAGTTTGGACTGGTGTAAGGACTGGGACATGTGGTCCTTCTTCTACGGATCGCTATACATCTCTACCAAGTCTCCTTAAGTATCTTTCCATTCTTTGTGACCGGTGATGATATTCATTTGCTACCAGTATTGGGGCTCGATTAGAACCACCAACACTGTTGGAAACATTCAGAGATAACGATTGTGCCATTTTTGAAGTTTTTTTTTTAAGAAATGAGCTTCAGTGGTATAGAAGGCTCTTTGAAAATCAGAGTTCCGTTTTCAAAAAGCAACCACTATGGCTCTGATACCAATTGTTGAGAGAAAAACTTAGAGACACACTTGAACAAATGTTAGAACAAGTATATTGCGGAATAGTTAATCTCGAAGGATCTAAAAGCTCAACAATAATATTAATAAGTTAGAGTTAGATAGTTAGAGAGTTAGTTGCGGAAAAGTAAAGAAATAGAAATGACAACAATTGTTATATCAAGTATACACATAAGTTGATTCATAACAAGGAATGCGTTCAAACCAAGTTAATAAGGAAGATCAAACTTAGTGATTAAGTCACAAAAGACTTGCTCCGAAGAGAGGTTATAATCAGTTGTATTCTAGTAAGATTTGAGAGTAAGAAGGGATGAGTAATTAGATAGAGAGATAGAAAAGATAACTTCAGAGATGTGTATTCAGAATAGATAGATGCGTGTTTTTTTAATACAAGAGAATGAGCTCTATTTATAGAGACTCACGAAGTACACTAGATTACATCTCTAAGAGTAGCCATGCAAGGCATACTGGACAATAGAGAGTATTACAATAAAAGACAATTAAAGTAATCTAGTAAAGAGACTACGGTAGGTAGAGACTCCGGATGCGGTTGCTGATGAAGGAGCTTGACTGCGGGTGCTTGTCGGCTGCGGTAGCTGAAGTTCAATAGGGTCACTTTTTATGATTCAACATATGGAATGGTACACGGGACTATCTCAGACTCAGCCTTTCTCTTGCGTAGAGAAAACTTTTCTAGACTTCCAATGTTACCATTGCCCATAGAGGGTTGGGATATTGACTTACCAGAAAAATTTGCTGACCAGTGCGCCAAATCATATCTGATTCAGCAGCAATAAGCAAATAAGTCAAATCAATAAGAGTCATGTCGTGTTCCATCATATAGTACTCTCTAACGAACTTACCATATGATTCGGGAAGTGACTGAAGAACCAAGTCAACAGCCAACTTCCTTTAAACATCGATACCTAACAATCCCAATCTATCAATATGTAACCTTTTATCCAAGACATGAGCACAAATAGACTTTCCATTTTCATGTCTTTTGCCAATAGGGCTTGAGTGACCTTGAACTTTTCAAGTCTTCGAACACGTGGGTCAGGGAGAATTATTGGAGGAGGTGGAGGAAATGAAGCATGATTTCCATTTCCACAATACAATCGTGGAACATCATCTTCACGTGGAAAACTTTTTCCAACGGATTTAGGAAGACCATAGTTGTCAGACTTTGACATCTATGAAACGGGAGAAAATTCAAGTTTAGTTGATTGAGTCCTTAATAAAACACCCAAATGCGATATTAAGGCTAGGACCCAACACAATATCCTACAAATTGGAAGAGGATGCCGTAATCCAACTCGCAGAAAATTTGAAGGTAGGTAAATGACGATTTACCAATTTCCACCATGAAAAACGAAAAGAAGGTTAAGTTTTAAATGAATTGAAACTCCTAGATCTTTTGAGATTCATTGAACTTTTCAATGTCATGTTTAATCTCGGTTATGCCATTCATTTGTGACTGGGATGCCGAGGATCACAAATAAGGTGTGAATAACCATGCGAATGTACGCGATGCCCTCAATGTTACAGTCACCTAATCGACGTGCCGGTTAACCACACACGCTCCATCGATCTATGACAAACATCGAGTCACCCTTCGCTACCAATGCCAAACCCAACTTAGTGTGCCGGTTAACCACACACGCTCCACTAATTGTCTCGACAAGGGTACAAAGTATAATTCCATGGAATTGCATTGATTTCACTTTTTCCTAAAGTAACTAAGATTTGGGATTTTAGTAAAACATTTAGTTACTTTATTCATTATACTTTTAATGAGGAGAGGGGTTTGCCCTATCCTACCCGTTCGGCTAACGACCCTCCACTAGTCAAGAGTGCGGTGGGTAAGAGTGGATACCCATTCAATCGCCATTTTATAGGCAATTTCCTTAAACACCCCTTATAGACCAGCTTCGTGAATGAGGCCTACTAACGGTAAGACTAGCAGTTTAAGTTATACATATATAATATTAGACTTTTAATGTTATATATAGTATAGGGTGTATTTTACACTTTTAAAATACTAGGTGGTTTAATTTTATAAATTACACTTTTAATTTAATTAAATATAAACCATATCATTATGGATTTATTAACTCTCTTTTAATTATACTATTAATTAACTTAATAAAACCATAAGGGTGTAATTTGAAATTTTTCAAAACTAGGGTTTTAGAATTTAAAATTTCAAAAATTAAACTTTTAATCAAAATTTAAATTCCAAAACTTGAGGGCAAGTTTTGAAACCTTTCAAAGTATTAAGGTTCAACTAATTAAATTTCAAAACAAAAACTTTTAAAGTTCAAATTTAAGCTATAAAACCTAAAGGGTGAAAAAATTAAACTTTTCCAAACTTTATCAAGAACATTCTAGATCAACAATTCAAATAAGGCAATTAACAATTAATTATGGTTATCTAATTTTGACCTAGTCCAATTACTTGCAAGATAATTCACCGAATAACTAAAATAATTAAACATTATCTTATAAGGCAACAAATATTTGATTAATTGGTAATTATCTACTATTTTGGCAAGGATATTCACCCAAAATCAATAAAAATCGGATTTTACTAATTAAAAACGTTTATGGTAAGTATCCCAAGCCAAAACAGCAAGCAAATCGCGAAATTGTGCTGTCAGACCCTTTGACTCGTCGAGTCTGGCCTGGACTCGTCGAGTTCAGTCGACTCGGCGAGTTCACCAAGTGACTCGGCGAGTAATGCAGTCAGAACCAAAAAAATTTCGATTTTTTAAGCAATAAACGATCAAAATAGCATCAATTCATCAACAAACAACCCTAGTCTCTGATACCACTGATGGGTTATGAGCACTACAACATTCCTGTAGTGTACATGCGAACCATAAAGCTTTGGATCTAGTTTGTCTAATGAACATGAAATAATCATCCAAAGCCATAAACCCTAGATCTAGCATGTGATAATCGATATTAACATAAGAATAGGTGGATTCCAAAGATTGGTGGATTAAGAAAGCAGATTTTAGATGAAGCCCATAAGTCTAAACTGTCAATACATCCTGGTACAAGTAAAATGTACTATGATGTACGAGCTGATTATTGGTGGCCTGGATTAAAGATAGACATTAGAAGATATGTACAGGAATGCTTAGTATGCTTACAAGTCAAAACAGAGCACCAAAAGCCTTACGGAACTCCATAAAGTCTTAGTGTTCCTGTATGGAAATGGGAAGAACTTTCCATGGATTTTATTACCAAATTGCCAAAGACTGCTAGACAGCATGATAGCATTTGGGTAATCGTCGACCGTATGACTAAAAGCGCTCATTTTCTTGCCATCCGTGAAACGGCTCCAATGGAGAAATACGCACAAGTATACTTGTATGAAGTTGTTGCAAGACATGGTGTGCCACTAAAGATCATTTCTGATCGTGATACTCGCTTCACATCTCACTTTTGTGATGGGTTATGAGCACTACAACATTCCTATGGTGTACATGCAAACCCTAAAGCTTTGGATCTAGTTTGTCTAATGAACATTCAATAATCATCCAAAGCCATAAACCCTAGATCTAGCATGTGATAATCGATATTAACATAAGAATAGGGTTTAGATCTTACCTTGATTGTTATGTAGCAATAACAATCTATTCCTTCCAATAATTGGCTTCTAAAAGCTTAGAGTCACAAATATCACTCCTCTAATGGCTCACAAACACCAAGGGCAAGAGAATGAAGAAGGATGAGAGGAGAGGCACTCAAAAACGTCTAGAAACCCTAAGGAAACTCTTCACACCGTTTTTGGTGCCCTAGGGGTGCTTAAATAGTGAGGCTATTAGGGTTATCTAACAAGGGAACCCTAATTTGACTGCTTAGGCCCTAAGCAACCCATGGACTCCTCCTATAGAGGCATTGGATGATTTCTAATGGGTTTCCCCATAGAATTCGTCCACCCCTCTAATAAGAAGTCCATTAGCCCAATATTCAACTATCACACAATTGATAGTTCTAGTCCCCTAAGTTTAATTAATCTCTTTTAGCCACAAAATTAATTCTTAATTAATTATTAACTAATATTAATTAAACAATATGATTTCTCCTTTAATATATTATTCTCTTAATATATTAATAAATCATAATTAATCCTCTCTCTCCATAATTCATCCTATCAAGTTGCTTTGGTGAAGGCAACCCAAAAGGACCATGCACCATCGGGTCAAGTACATACAAAAATAGTTATGGGGTTAGACACTAATCCAACAGTCTCCCACTTGGATAAGTCTAATAGCTATTATGCGTATGACTTCAGATCCTGATAAGCAATCGTAGCTTTCAAAAGCCGCTGTCAACTCTGATCTTATCAGATACGCGTCCTTTAGACAAGGGATCATATATTCCTCCATTCTAGATATCGTATAAACGTGAGACATGGATTGAAATCATTCTCTCAGTCTATGTGTCGTTTCCCGAATTCCGATTTATGACAACTGACTAATTGAACAAATCAAATCAGTCCTGGCCCGGCCGAGCACTTTCCTTTGTCGTCACTAAATCATCGAGGGGCCCACAGATATCGCTTTTATCCTACATTGGGTAAAAGGAACGGACAAACTTCGACTCAATGCTCGCTTGTACTTACTCAACGAATCACACACAACAATACGTTTTATAACACCAAGTTACTGGTGCGTTTACATATTATCAATGTGCAACCGACTCGCAAGATACAACTCACACATCTCGGTTTCAAGAATATAAGATATTATCGTCTCACCAATCACTCATGATAAAATCCATGAAGTGATCCAAGTGAGCGTGGGTTTAATCCAATGCTCAAGTCATATTCGTAAGCACTCATGAACATTGTAGCAAACCTTTGCTATGTCTAATACACTTTAGACAATCTACACACCAATTCATGACAATCTTCTTTCATACCTACTCCCAAAGTATGAGCGACTGTGGAACGTTCAAATAATTCGATTATTCTCAAATAACTCAATTATTTAGGAAGTTATGATTTTTCTAAGTTTTGGGATAGCAGTAGACAGCTAAAAACTCGAATTTTAGATCGAGTGATTTTTAGCCGACACAACCTAAACGAGAATTGAAGGTCTCGTCAATAGTAGTACAACGGTAAAAAGACAGACAAAAACGGACGTCGGATGAAGAAGTTATGAATTTTTAACGGATTTTCCTGTCCCGGTCTGTTAAAAATAATAATATTAAAAATAAAGTCAAAATTAGCCGACGAAGTCTAAACAAAAGTCGTAGAGCATAATTTTCCCTACACGTTCATATAAATAACGTCAAAAACGGACCTCGTATGCGAAAGTTATGGATTTTAGAAGTTCGGGCACAAAATTCGAGAAAATCACTAAAACCGAGAAGAATCGCATGGCACAGCTTCGGCCACGTCGACCTTCTCGCACGCAGACGCGTGTCCGAGCCGGAGAACCAAGCGATGCGAGGTCCAATAGCCATCCGACGCGTGGCGCCCTGTGTCCGACGTCGAAGACCCAGCCGATGACGCGTCCGACGCATGCCAGGTCCGGAAGTCCGAAGTGCACACATGTTCCGACCCTCGCATCCGAGCCTCGCCCTTCTGCCGCATGTACCGAGCCTCGCAGCTTTGCAGCCACCTGCCCTCTCCCTCTTGCTTCGGATCCGAGGCCCGCACCTATATAAGGGGTGCGAGACCTCCCGGGTAAATGTTAGAAAATGCCCCTTTTCACCCCTAAACTTATACTTCTACTATTTCAACTTCCCCCGATGCCCCGAAATTATTTCCAACGTCCGAAACACGTCCCGAAGTTCCCGAGAAGCCCGAAAAATTTATCTTTCGGTTTTGAAGCCCAACCTTCGCAGAGCCCGCTTTTTAATAAATCTTCCGGTGTTCAACGAAGAAAGCTAATTATAGTAACGAAGTGCTGCCCAAATTACTATTTTAACCCCCAGTTATTTCACGGTGAGTTCAATATATAGGAACAATTGTATGTTATGTGTTATATGTGCTATGTGCTTTTCAGTATTATTATTCCGGGTTATTTTCCCGTGTTATTTTTATTCCTGCTATTTATGATAGCAAAGTTATACCTTTGACCATGTGATCAGTGAAAGGACTTAGATTCACGGTGGTACTGGTACGTAGCCTCTGGCCATGTAGAGCATGTCTCCGTAAGAGAATGACTTCTATTCTATGGCATTGGCAGATGGTTAGACAGGGCTATAAGCCTGAAATCTACCGAAATGTTTAAATCAAAAAGTGTATGTCTTCCGTGCCATTTGGGCCGAAGCTTTATTGATTGTATATCTTTGAATCAAATCATTGATTGATATGGAAAGTTTGTCACATGATTCACATATGCCCTTGTTGTTCCTTGTTCCTCTTTGCTTCTGTCATATGGAAGTATATATATGGCATAACGTTATATTGTATCTATTTTTGAACTCACTAAGCGTCACCGCTTACCCCTCTCAATGTTTAACAATTGCAGGCAATAAGAAACCAGTATAGTTATATACTGATAGAAGATTTTGAATAGTTTGAAACTATTGTATATAGTAATCCTGTATGTATAACTTATAGTATCCTGGGAAGCTATGTAACATATAAAAATTTGTAATAGTTGGGTTGTATCCAGTTTTATGTAAACAAGTTATCAATGTAAAATATTGTTTTTACGAATATGCAAGTAGCATGTTTTGGAGCAACAATTGTCGAGTATGAAAGTTTGGGTCTTTCAGAAATACGAAAGTTTAGAAAGGGGTTCTTTCAGAATAACAGAAAACCTAATGTCAAGTTCTTTCATATTTTTGGTTGCAGGTGTTTCATCTTTAACTCAAAAGAACGTCGCAACAAATTTGATACGAAAGTAGACGAAACAATATTTTGGGATATTCGCTGACTTCCATAGCATATCGTGTTTTGAATAAGAAAACAAAGAAGATAGAAGAAACATATTATGTCACTTTTGATGATAAATATGTGAAATCCATTCCAAAAGAAGCAGTTTAAATAGGAGAAATTTTTCCTCGATCATGCAAACAAACAATTTCTCTTTCTAATCTTTATGAGGAATTTCTGAATTTGTTTGATGAACTCGAAAAAGCAATTTCTTCTGAAAATAAAGCATCTGATAATCAGGATGATGAATTGCTAAAACTGATTGATGACACCTTTCAAAATATTCAATCTTCAGAAGAAAATACTGATTTTACCTCTAGTCATGTTGAAGGGGAGAGTCGAGAAAATTTTGATTCTCCAATACTTGAAAATATTGAACACTCCACTGAAAGAAATTTTAATGAATTTGTGCAGGGGGAGAGTTCTCATCTAAATGTCCAAGGGGAGACTTCAAATCCAAATGTCCAAGGGGGAGTTCAATTCTGAATTTTCAAGAAGAAGTCATTTCTAAAATTGAATCTGGTGTACAATCAGAAGTTGAAGAAATCAATGCAGAATTAAATCCTGAATATGATATCAATTTTTCACCTTTGACAAAATGAACTCGAGATCATCCACGAAATCAATTCATTGGTGATATGTTTTCAGGAGTTTTGACTCGTTCGCAACAAAAAGCGAAACAATCATCTTTAAATACCAATCAAGTATTTTGCATGTTTAATTCTTTTGTCTCTAAAACTGAACTTAAAACTGTTAAAATGGCCTTTGATCATGCAGATTGGGTAAAGGCTATGCAAGACGAAATAAATAAATTTGAGCACACCAAGCTTTGGAGATTAATTCCAATTCCCGAAAATGCACCAGTTGTTGGTGTAAAGTGGATATTTCGTAACAAAATGGACAAAGAAGGTAATGTGTTTCGGAACAAAGCACGACTTGTAGTCAAAGGATATTGTCAAGAAGAAGGAATTGATTATGAAGAAACATTTGCTCCTATAGCAAGACTGGAGTTTGTTCGCATATTTTTGGCTTATGTTGCTCACAAAAATTTTGAAGTATTCCAGATGGATGTGAAGTGCGCATTTCTCAACGGAGAACTGGAAGAAACAATTTATGTTGAACAACCTCTAGGTTCCGTAAATGAGAAAATTTTTTATCATTGTTATGTGCTAGATAAAGTTGTTTATGGTCTGAAGCAAGTTCCACGTGCTTGGTATGAAACTCCGACTAAATTCCTAAAACAATCAAAATTTAAACAAGGCTATGTTGACCCCACCTTCTTTCGTAAGAAATTAGGTAATCATTTAATGATCGTTCAAATATATGTTGATGATATCATTTTCGGTCCAACTAGTCCTGAAGTGACTGATGAATTTCGTAAATTGATGGAAACAAAATTTGAAATGAACGCTATTGGTCCAATTAATTTTTTCTTGGTTTAAATATTAGACAGAGTTTGGAGGGCATTTTCATCAATCAATAAGCTTTCACAAAGACTTTACTTTCCAAATTTGGTATGAATGGTGAATCAAAGGTTAAAGTTCCAATGGCTTTTGGCACGAAGCTCACTCCTTCTCTTGATAAACCTGCATCAGATATTACTTTATATAGACGTCCTGATATTATGTTTGCAGTCTATTATTGTGCGAGATTTCAAGCGAATCCACGCGAACCACACATGATGGCTTTAAGGAATATTTTCAGATTTCTTTGTAAGACTACTTCTCTTGGATTATGGTATCCTTCTAACTCCGGATTTTTTGTTCAGGCATATTTTGATGCTGATCTCGAAGGTTGTGGTCTAGATCGCAAAAGTACATCTGGTGGATATCAGTTCTTGGACAAAAAACTGGTCAGCTGGCAATGAAGGAAACAAACATGTGTATCCTTATCAACTGCAGAAGTCGAATATATTGCGGCAGCCTCATGTACTTCACAAATTATTTGGATACAAAGTCAGCTTAGAGACTATAGCATGAACATGAAAATGATTCCATTTACTGCGACTTTGAAAGTGTCATACGTATTTGTCATAACCTTGTTCAACATTCAAAAATAAAGCACATCACGTTACGATATCATTTTATAAAAGATCATGTTGAAGATAGAACCGTTGAACTGCATTTCTTACGATCTGAGGATCAATTGGCGGATATTTTCACGAAAGCTTTATCATAAATAACATTTAACATAATTTTTCATGGACTTGGGATGATGGATGTAGAATCGGTTCCAAAATCAAATCTCTGAAGTTACGAAACAATCATTGTTCACCTGCGATGCGTTACGAATTTCGCAATCCTTCGTAAGTTGGGTTTTTCACATAATTAGATGCGACAAGATGTGATATTTCACAAACCGGTGCTCTAGGTATTTTTTTTTGTTTAGTTTTTCAAAAGTATTCAAAAATCCAAAAAGAATTTTTTTTTGTCTTTGGTTTTTCAAAAATATTCCAAAGTCCAAAAAGATTTTGTTTTTGTCTTGTTTTTCAAAAACATTCAAAAATCCAAAAAAAAAAAATATTTTGGTCTTTAGTTTTTCAAAAACATTCATAAATCCAAACATATTTTATTTTTGTCTTTAGTTTTTCAAAATTATTCAAAAATACAAACATATTTTTTTTGTCTTTAGTTTTTCAAAAATATTCAAAAACTCAAAAAGATTTTTCTTTATTTTTTTTTTCTCATATTTGCTAGTATGTCTATTTTCTTGGGGATCAATTATTATTCTTGTTTGCAATAGTTAGGTGTCCCTAGAAGCATGCTGCAGCATGTTGTCTAAAGACTCAAAGATTCTATGTTTACGAAAAGGCCTTAATAAAATTTCTTGTCTTAAGGATTTCTTCCCGATAGGTCGTATTAACAAAAATCATTGAACTACCTATCTCTACTCAATTTCGGAGTATTGAGATTTCTGCTTGGTCAATATTTCGTAGCAGAGGTACTATATTTCTTTTCACCAATCTTGGAAACCAATGATGTCTTGGATATATATAAATCCAAACATAGGGTTCCTTTCTAAACCTTAATGAATTGACGATTGTTCCAATAATTATTTTTTATTAACCCTTGATCTTTCGAGTAAATACCAACTCGAAGTTAAGTTTCTCAAAAATGCTTTTGATGATCATTTTCATTATTAACTTGAGAATGTGAAAAACTCGTTTTTCTTTTCCAATCTTATAGTTCTTACACAATGCACACACCATGACGCATATCCCAATACATCTCTAGTCTAAAACAACTAGGATGTAGGTGTGCAACAATTATGCGTTTATGATCTCTTGATCATTATTACCATGATCTTGGTAAAACCTAAAAAGCCTTTCCTAAAATGAATTCACGGCGAACATTTTTATTCTAGACTGAAACAAAGGAATTGACGGTTGAAGTTCTTATATTTCACAATGCCATATCTTTTAATGTTCAAAATCTCTTAATGTTCATTTGTGAGATCTTAATGAGATTGATTGATTCTAGATTAATATCTTCCCAATAAGATCCAATTATTTTTTTTCAAATTATGAGATTTTCGTCTGAACATTTTTCTTATCTCGATGTTACTTTCCAATCCTTATAGCATTTTTGTTGAACTTGATCTTGGCTACACTAGTCAATCAAGTTTTTCCCTTCGTATCTTAGCACTTATGTTAAGTTGCTTCTACGATTGGAATTAAGCCTGCCCATTTTTACCTATGAAAATATGACTTTCGTAACTTCTTAACAAGTTGACGATCGTAATTCAACGGGAAACCACACAAGCACTTCTTAGTCTCTCTTGACTATTGAAGGAAGAGAATTTGTGCCCAGGATCTAACTTCTTTTATATTAAAAAAAAATTGATATCACTACTTATCCAAAAATAATAATTTGCTTCTATCTTTTCCTTTGGTACACTTTTGCACTGAAATCTTTGATTTCTCAAAATTATGGGTTCTATTTCGTGGTAAAGATCTCAATGTGTTTCACAAAACAATCATGGTCGTAATTCCAATGGATACTATTTCAATTTGGGAAAATTGAAGGGTGGATTATCGATTGCGAAACTGCTACAAATAAAAAAGGCATGTTTCTTTTGGCGTGTATTCAAAGGGTCTGACATTGCACTATTCAATAAACGGCGGGTCAAGTCTTTTACAATGCTTTAATGAGGTGGCAATATTTTATTGGTTCCATATGTTTGGAATGATTGGAATTATTCCCTTTGCTAACATCAAAGACGTCAAAACATTTAATGAGTGATGGCGGGTTTTCTCTCTCCAATTCTATAAACGGTTCAAATTCAAATCCCACACCTTTTTCACCGGTTAAAAACCCTAACTGTTCATTATCTTCCTTTCTACACTCAAAACCCTAAACAGTTAGCGATGATTTTCTGCTTCAACTCTTATGGCTTCTTCTGATCGTATCTCGTTCATGGACCAATCTTCTTCCTCTTCATTGTTGAATATCAAGTTAAATCAGAATATGGTGGCTGTTCTCGATCCAATGAAGTATTCTCAACTAGTTCAACCTCTAATTGTTTGCTTGGATCATTCTCTACTGAAGAAAGCTCTAGTTTTGGTTGGAGATGTTTGATTTCTCAGCTATCGTTGGCATTCTCCACTGCAAGTTACAATAAGCAGATGGAGGTTATGAAGTTTGAACTTCAAGGTGTGAAGATGTCGATTTCTAAGTCCAATTTCTGCAAGTTATTAGGGCTTTCAACTGCTGAAGATATGATTGCTCCAGACAAAATTTATGCATCAACTATCATTCAGGCTTATCATCAAATGGGGTACAACTCTGATTTATCCGTTATTTCTCGATTTAAGAATTCTGCACTTCCTCCTATTTGGAATGCCTTGTTTACAACCATGTTCAAATACTTTTATGAGCGATCAACTGGCTCTGATAATGCTAGTCGATTCCACACTTTGTTATATAGAATTTATTATGGGGAAAAGATTGATTTTGAAGCCATATTATGGGATCAATTTGTTCAAAGTATTTCTTCGAAACAAAGGATACTGAAATTCCATGTGCTCGGTTTTGGTCAATTGTGGTGAGGAATGTTATGCTCCATTATCATATTCCAGAGATGTGTGACGTTGTGATTTTTGATATTCCCAAGATGCAAATGGCGACGTTCGTTACCTCTGACCCAAATAACTTTTTGATAGTTTGTTCCATTTCGCAAGCTATGTTATATAGGGTTCTTGATGATCACCCTATCGTTATGGGATACTTGAAAACTACAGTTTCTACTGGATTTGGTGGTTCTGAAGAAGAAATTCATGAAGAAGAAATTCCGAAGAAGAAAGTCAAAAAGTTCTAAGCGAAAAGGGAAAACACTTGTGTCTAAGAAATATAAGAAGCATAAGAGGGAAAAGCCTCAACTTGTTATTGAAGAATACTCAAGTGAACATACTACAAGTCTTGATCGAAATGAAAAGGAGTCTGCTCTCAACAATGAAGTCAATTCTAAAAACATTGGGGGGAAATCAATATCTATTTCAGAGCCAATTCAAACTCTTGTTGTCTCTTTGCATATGGAGTTTGAAGCAGACATTTATACTCAGGTTGTTAATGATCCTTTTTTTAACCTTTCTCAAACACCTCCCACTCCACCCATTGTTTCTGAAATCTCTATATTCATACCAATTCCAACAAGTCCATTTTTTGGTCCTCTTTCTCATCATTCAACTAAACATGTTGAGATTCTAATTTTTACTGAGGCAACTTTTGTAACTCAAACCACAATCCATAAAGAACCTCCACCAGAGACTTCTACTTTCGAATCCCAAATGGAGGAGAATAGAACCTCAGGCATCCCTGGTAACACATCTGATGTGGGACCAAATGTCAATATTGGTGAAAATTTGTCTCAATCAAATGTTTCTGCACCAGAAATCACCTCTACTCCACCTGTTACTGCTGATGGTGAAGAAGAAATTCTAATGAAATATGATTCTGAATCAAACAATGAGTTTGTAG
This sequence comes from Lactuca virosa, assembly GCF_052849685.1. NCBI lineage: Eukaryota > Viridiplantae > Streptophyta > Magnoliopsida > Asterales > Asteraceae > Lactuca > Lactuca virosa. The sequence goes on from NC_136429.1 coordinate 129,997,430, forward strand.
CAACTGACTTTGTGTTTCAAGTTGAAAGTGATCAAGAAGATGATGACGCTCAGTCTTCTACTTTCATCAATCCACAATATGAAGAATTTCTCTCTTCTCATCAAGACACAATTCAGAAGTCGGTCAAAGAAGATCTTCGCAAGCTGAACAAGAAGTTAGATGAAATTCTTTCTCAGTCTTCTACTTTCATCAATCCACAATATGAAGAATTTCTCTCTTCTCATCAAGACACAATTCAGAAGTCGGTCAAAGAACATGTTGATAAGCTTTCACAACATCAGAAGCTTGTTGATGATTCGGCAAAACTGGTCAAGGAAGCAACTTCGCAAGTTGCAACCATTCTCACAGAAGTCAAATCAATCGCATCCAAGTAAGAGGCTTTCATGACTTCATTTCAAACATCTTTTGATACAAATGTTGTTGAAATGAACAAGGTGATTCTTAGTTTTTGGACTTCATTACAGAATGAAAAAGAAGCTTTATCTGCTCTCTGCTTTGGGCTACAAAAACACAATGTTGATCATCACACATCCATAGCCAATTCCACTTCTACTATGTAGACAAGTCAAGCTCATGAAAATAAATAATGGATTCTTTGGCTGATTCAACGATGAAGATTAAGGTTCTTAAGGAACAATTGAAATCTGCTGCTTTTGATCTTGGCAAGGCAAATGAAGAACTTTTGTTGGTGAAAAGGCAAAATTTTCAGATAAATCAACGCTTGGAGAAGATTTTTGAAACCAAAGATGCCCCTTATGCAAATTACATTTCCCAGCTTATGGATGCAAAGCTCAAACCAATTTTTGCCAAATTGAATGATGTTACGAGTAGCAGGGCTACTTCGCAACAAGGGGGAGATGAAGGGGTGTTTCCAGAAGATAACATCAATAATCCTTAGCAGATGGGTTCAATGGAAAAGAACAATATGAAAATTCATTTGGAGAAGCAATCTATGGAAGATAAATTGAAGAATTTAAGGGAAAAGAAAACTGGCCAAAAGTGTAATGAAGCTTTTGGTTTAGGAAAAGGAAATGTGAAAATTGTCTCTAAGAAGTTAGATGATTTGAATCCACCATTGACAAAAGAACAACAAGAAGATCAAGCAAAGCTTGATGCATTTTTGGATGAGCTTAATGCTTTGAATGCAAAGCTTAATGCAGAGGAAGCTGAAAAGAAGAATGCAGAAGAAATTATTGCGAATAAGAAAGCTCTATTTCCTCCATGGTCAATCGAAAGAGTTGAAGAAGAAGCTCTCAACAATCCAAAAATCTATTGGTTAGAACCTCAAACCTCTTTCTCAGTTGATAACGATGTTGACTGTCAGATGGATTTTCCTATCACTGTGAAGGCTTTCCAGTTTCGTTGTTTTAAGAATATTCAGAAGATGCCTATGGGGAATACAACAATCAATAGAAAGTTGTTCAACTTCTATGTGAAGCATTTCAAACCTCAATATGAATCTTGGAACATCAAGAAGATTGTTGGTTTGAAAATTGGAAAGTCTGTAAAAGGTTGATGATTTTGTCAATATTCATTTCAAGGCGGTTCGTGGAAACAAGCATGAAACAGACGAGTTTACTTTGGCTGGTCTTCCTTTGATGAATCCTTTTGATTGGATTTTAATTCTCAATATTGTTTCAATAGAGCCTGTCAAGTATGAACCCATCTGCTCGTATATGAAGAGGTTGATAAAGGCATATATCATTAAAATTGCGAAGATGGATATTGAGATCTCATCCGTTTTGAACAAAAGACCGATTGTGAAGCCAATTGAACCTCCATAAAATCTTGATTCGTTGAAGGCAGGATTTATCGAGAATGAGAACTAGGGAGTTGTTTTCAAAGTAAAAGAAAATGAAGTTCCGAAGAAGTGTATATTCTATTTGATTGATAAGCACTTGTACTCTTTTGTGGCTTTAAGTCAAATCCTAGCAAATGCAGTGAAGTTCAAGAAAAAATCTTTTGATGATTTGAAGTGTGTTTCGGATATGATAAAGTGGTGGATCGTAGTTCGTTCTGTTCTTCTGGAGACTATGCCGAAAATGTTTGAATCTTCGAAGAAACCTGAAGAAAGACAACTGAATAAGATTGATACAAAGGGGGAGATTGTAGAGTTCATTGTTATATTGTGTCATCTTGTAATTTTTAGTTCGTTATGTCTTTACTTAGTGTGAGTTATGTTGCGATCTCGCACTTTTTGTTACCTTGAGTTCACAGCCTTGCTGTTGACTTGAGATGTCTTTCATTTATCCCTCTGATGCATATATATAGGGATATTACATAGAAGAACGGGTAAGAGTTGATTTGATAGAATAGTTCTTTTCTTGTAATCGAATTGTTCTGATCTCACTCGTTAATGAAAACGTAATTTTATTTACATCGTGTGTTCTTGTGAATCATATCATTGTTTGATTTGTGAATTTAAACGTTCCTTCAGTGGTAACAATGGCAGTTGTGGTGGTGGGGATGGTGGCGGAGGGGAAAAAATCTGGTGACGCTATATAATCATTTATGATTATAACAGACGTGTCGCGTCGGTACGCCGAAGGGTTAGAGCGGCAGATGTGAAATATATGTATTATTTTGTTTCATTCACCTATTTGAGCAACATATCATTAAGGTTTTGCGTTATACAACTTGGCATACATGGGGTTAAATGTGTTGAAATTCTTTTTAGTAAAACTATTCGTAACACTTTTGAAGTGTGAATTGAAATCACAACGATTGAGATGTGCTTGTTATGACACGATATTATGGGGCCAAATTGAGACATGGTGATTGTTGATTATTTGGTTTGGAACATGAAACGCTTTCTTAATTGAATAATTAGAAAAAACATTTATTGGAATGAAACGATTTCTTGTTTAAATGAAAGGTAGAAAGTACTACATTCAAAATAGAATTGTAGTATCGTTTTCTTAATTGATGTTTTAGAAAACGTGGAGCATCTACCCTTTTATATTGTTTACTTTTGGATTTTGAGCCCATAGATATGGGACTTGTAGGTTTGACAATTGACAGTCCTTATTGTCAATTTGGGCTGGGCCCAAAGTTGAAGATGCACCTCTACTCCTTTAGTGTCTCTATAGATAAAATGTTACCAATTACCAATGACCTATTCCAACTACAAATATCAATAATTTTGTTATAGAACCAATAATTATAATCTCTTTTCGTTTTCTCTGGAATTTGTTCGTTGGATATGTTTGACCAATACGGATCAAGGTTGTTGGGATGGATCATAGTTTTTTCAGCCAGTTTTAACCGGTAAATGCACTGACTTTATCAGACATGATTGGTCTGTTTTCGTTTCAAAACGAACAAGTTATGGTGGGAATGTAATTAAAAGCATTTGATGTTAGGTACAAGAGCACAAACACCTCATATGCAAAACATGAAATAAATCAAAATTGCAAAAAGGGTAAATCCCAAACTTGTTCATCACCATAGCCAACAAGCTTCTTTAAGCCTAATATAACTAGAAGATTGGGTCTTTCTTTATTCAAAACAAAAAAACTAATTCAAAATTACATTACATTATTCCCACACACATACATATTAATCTAATTGAATATAAACTTTCCAAAAAAAAAAAAGCTTGAAAAAACATGGAATATAGGGAGAAGAACCACCCCCTCCCCTCCCATCCCCATCCAATTTCAAGAACAGGGTGAGAGGCAAAACAAAAACCAGATGCAAATTCGTTGAGAAATTGCAATCGAGATTATCAAATCACACTTGTTCATCACCATAGCCAACAAGCTTCATCAGGAATGGGAATGGGATCCAACAGAGTAAAAATGGCGGTCCTTTCTGCAAATCGTCTATCTTCAATATATCCCCATTGTCGAGTTATCATCGCCTTCCTCCCAACAAGAATAAAAAATTAGGCTAAAACCCTAAAAATACTTCAGTCAATTGAAAGGGTAAAAACCCTAAATTCTAACAATTCTCCACCACACGAATTTCAGATAATGCAACATATATAGTTATATAGACGACGATTGCAGCAAGTACCAGATGATGATTTCAGCGAGTATCGTCTTCTCTACGGCCAGACGACGGCGGTGGTGGCCCGGAAAGGGACGCTAGCAAATTCAAATGCCCTTGAGTCATCGGAAGGTAGTTTCCAACCCTAGCCGCGGATGCCTCTCCCATTGTTTGCTCCTGGTGAATGAACCTCCCTTGTTGCGAAGACATCGCTAGAGGTGAAGGCACGACCATCTCCGGCGCTGCGAAGCTCCACACCTGACCGAAATCTGACCTGGCTGGTAGAGCCCAGAATCCTCCAGGGGTGGCGGTGGTGACTGTACCGGAAGACAAATTATGATCTTCTTTGTGTCCGTCAAGACCATCTTCATTCGCCCGGAGTCGTTTTCCGAGTATAAATGGAGTCGGAGAGAACAGGTGCTGGGAAGGGGGTTTCTGATCCAGTGCGGCGGAGAGGGAGCAATTGGCATTGGAGTTACGAAGCGCAACTGAAACACTGGAGAAGCTAGCTGGATTTGTGCCGGTGCCGGTAGCGGCGATAATCGAGGGTTCCGCTTGCCGGAGCAGCCATTCAATTGTCTGACCATCAGACTTGTGACCAAGCTCACGGGTGAGCTGGAAAACCCTAGCGGCGCAGATGATAGGCATACGGATACGGCGACCACGGCCATCAACCTTACTATGTCGGTCCTTCGCCGGTGGTTTCTTGACCACTAAAGCACCGTTACCGGACGGCAGCTTGGCGTCGGATGTTGACATAATACACACAGTGGTGAGTGTTAGTATGTGTGTGTATGAGCTGGTGAGTGGCTCTGAATGTTAGGGAAGGGGGAAAATTAGGAGTAATGATTGAGAGAGAAGGAGGAGGTGTTGGAGACAGAGGAGGGGCACATGGACGGTGGGACCTGCTGGCTTAAAATCCCAACCAGCTCACGCGCCGCTTAACGACTACAGTTTTCATAGGTGGAATCAACGCGCTTTTCCAAATTAGGTCTAAATTAGGGGGTAAACGGCTATGGAAAGTTTTCATGCAAACACTTAAGAAGAATGAGTATGTACAAGCTAAAAAAAAATTAAAAGAAATATGTAAAAAAAACAAAGTCATAAAGAAAAGATGTAGAAAATATTATAAAAAAGAAAATAGATAAATAATATAAAAAAAATAATTAAAAGAGTTGGAAAAAATCTATATTTAGATGAATTTGTAAAAAACCATACTTGTTAAAAATGATGTAATTGAAGTTGCCAAAATAATTTTTTTTTTAAAAAAATTGTAAGTTTTTCTGATAAAAGTAGGCTTTTAAAAAAAGTTGGTTGTAAAATGTTGGGGAGAGAGATTGTAAAACGAGTTTGTATCAAATTTATAAAATACACCAAAAGTTGTTAGAAATTTATAATACAGAAAGGGTTGTGCTATAAGTACCCCCTTAACCAATTTTACCCCCCTAACATCAATCAAATCAACTTTTTATTTTTGATTTGACATTTTTTTTTTCCTTTTTGTTTTGATTTTTTTTCCTTTTATTTTATATTTTAATATTATTACTATTAAATTCGGATGACATTTTAAAATTCGGTAAACATTATAAATTCGCATGACATTATAAAATTCGAACGAAATTTTTTTCCGTAATTAAAAAATATAAAAAATATATTTAAAAACCGATTTTATATAGTCGTTTGAATTTATAATGTCTTCCGAATGTTAAAATTTTGTACGAAATTTATAATAATAATAATAATAATAATGAAAAAAAAAATTAAAAACAACAAAAAAACAAAATAAGAAAAAAAACAAAAAAAAACAACAAAAGACAAAAAATCAAATCAATGAGTGGAATTGAAAAAGGAAGAGGCACTTAAAGAAAACCTCATACAGAAAACATAGGAAAAAATTAAAAAGAAGTTTTGTACAAAATTTGAAAAATAAATTGGAATATGTGCCAAAGTTCTAAAAAAAATCCCGGAGAGGAGATGGCGCGGGTAGCGTGCTAATGAGTGACTCACTACTTCCCTTAAAAGCAGAACAAGCACAACAGTAAACAACGGCTTACCCTTATTGGTCTCTTGAAGTATTTGTTAAACCAATGTCATCTTGTCTTATTTGGCTAGATCAGTCGGACTTTATGTCATTAACGTTTTAAAAGGAATGTTCATTCGTCGTCTCTATTAATATGAATTATGTCTCTAATTCCTTAAATGTTAGGATTGTAATGGCAGGAAGAGTGACAGCAAGTAAGAAAGAAGTTCTTACTCGTAGATTGACTTTCTTACTAAGCACATGGCGGCATATTTGAAAAAGAAAAAGAAAAAAATGAGAGGAAGAGAATTCAAACCCTAATAACTTCCTTTCAACGCTAATTATGCAAACCATCGAGCTACATACTAATTACATTTAATTTTCTTACAGGCTTCTTTTAAACACTATCAACATTAGATAATAATAAAACTATTATTCATCTTTTCATAATTGTTAATAATAGATAATGTCAAAAATACTTGTACCCAACTTATATATGATATCTAAACCCGAGTTGACTTGGGATGAGGACCAAGACTAGGTATATCCGAAGTGAAAATCTAGGATTGGAAACGAAGATATGGATACACCTTGGTTCCTCGAACCCGAATTGAAAACCGATCTTAAAATTACTTGAATAATATATATATATATATATATATATATATATATATATATATATATATATATATATATATATATAAAAGTTAACGTGTTTCTTACATTTATTGTGTGCTAGAATGCACCAATCGGAATTTTTAGTAAAATTAAATAATTATTTAATTAAATAAAGATAGATATTAAATGATTTCCATAATGTATATTAAATAATATCCATAATTATAATTCTCTTTTTATGGAAACTAATTAAATTTGTCATTAATGTCAGCAATAACATTCTTTCATAATGAATTCGCATCTACGTTTTTATGTATAGGTTCGTGTTTTGTTTCAGGAATCACTCACTTAAAATACAATAAAGTTGCATGGAATATGAAGAACGAATGTGTATTCTACTAGAATACACTCTCATTCTTCTAGATACGAATTCATTCTGAAAGAATATTATTGTTAACATTAATGACGAATTTAATTAGTTTCCATAAAAAAAGAATTATAATTATGGATATCATTTAATATACATATAAATATGAAAATCATTTAATATCTATATTTATTTGATTAAATACTAATTTAATTTATACTAAATGCTTATTTGTGCATTCTAACACACAATAGATGTGAGAAACATTTGAACATATCTCTCTCTATCTCTCTCTCTCTCTCTCTCTGTATATATATATATATATATATATATATATATATATATATATATATATATAGATGGACACATACTATTCGGATGCATATTAATGTGATACATGTTGGATTAGGTGTCTAAGCTCATTACTATAATGGGCATATACTTGAATTGATGAGAACACAGTCCTTTTGGGTTGCCCTCAAACCTGGTAATTGAATAGGATAACTTTTTTATTAATTTATTATATGATTAATAAATTAATTAGAAATTAAAATAAATGATTTGTTAATATATTATGAGAATAATATATTAAAAATATTTTTATTTAATTAAGAATTAATCAGAAATTAATTAGATTAATTTTGGGGTTAATTTAATTAATTAAAAGTACAAGGACCTAAGTTGTAATTGTTCAATAGTTAAACAAAATGGTTCAGAACCTTCCCCATGAGAGGTGGACGGTTTTTGGAGTGATTCTAGGGTTTCTAGAATATCCTCTCGAGATAATTAGGAAACCAGATAATTACCTGATTTAAGATATTATTCTTTTAATCAAGTAAGGGTAATCTAGGATTTCTTGGTCAACTATAAATAGGGTCTCATAGCCTCTAAATTTCGGCCACTTGACTCCTCAAGATTATAGCCGAAATTTTGTCTCTTCTATCCTCTCTCTTCAAGTTTCCTTGGTTGCTAGGCTTTGGGTGTGAACCATCAGAGGCACAACACTTGTGGTGCTTGCTTCCAAGAGTATGCGTGTAAATCCTAACTTATTTGTTAATTTCGAAAATACCTAGAGTTCATAGGTTTCTTGTTGTTTAATAGAATGTTACTTCAATAGTGTGATGACATAGATCTAATAGGTTGCATGTACCCTTAAGTGTTAAGGATTTATCCACGTTAATACATGTAAAATCCATCAGTGGTATCAGAGCTAGGTTGTCTAACAACTGAATGTACATTGCTTTAACCTAAACAAATCAAATGTTTTCTGTCAGACTAATCTCACGACGTGAGATTGAATGCTCACAACGTGAGCACAATTAAATTTGGAATTTTGTTTTCTGTCAGACTGTTCTCACGACGTGAGAGTTAATGCTTACGACGTGAGCACAGTAAATTTCAAATTTTTGGATTTTCTTGCCTAATTTGATTTATATGGTTGTTCTTTGGTAATTATCTCTTATAAAATCTGCCAAATCCAAGTTTTGGTCATATTAGATAATTAAATAAAACCCTAAATGTTATGAGATAATCATAGACAAGATAATGATTAATTATAAGAGTACTATTATCCTTATAGATCTTATTATTAATTTAATTAAATGATTAATTAAAAGATAGTTAATAAATCCATAAAATGATTTAAATTTAATTAAATTAAAAGTTTAATTTATTAAAAGATTAAACATTGCAATTTTGAAAATGATTTAAAATATACCTTATACTATGTATATATAATTAAACGTTTAATATATATTATATGTATAAGAATAATCAGTCAAATCGCTAGTACGCCTCATTCACGAAACCATGTTATAAAAAGGGTATAAGGAATAAGCCTATAAAATGGTCGTTGAATGGGTGTCCACTCTCACCCACCACTCTCCTGTGTGGTGGAGGGTCGTTAGCCGAGCGGATTTGATAGGACATAATCTCATTAATAATTATAATTACATAAAGTAACTAAACTATTTTAAAATCCCACTCTTAGTTACTTTAAGAAAAATGTGAAATGTATGTTAATCCATGAAAACGCACATCATAATTTATATGTCATTAGTGGAGTGTGTGTGGTTAACCGGCACACTAATAGGGACTATAAATAGATATGATGGACATCCCGAAAAATTATCGTTGTTGATGGAGTGTGTGTGGTTAACCGACACATCAATGTGAGATGATAAATGACATCGAGGTTGTCAAGCGAGTTTGCATGGTTATTCACATCTCTTTTGTGATCCTCGGCATCCCAGTCACAAAAGTAAGAGCATAATCTGAGATTAAACATGTCATTGATTAGATTCAAAGAATCTCAAAAGATCTTGGAGTTTCATAAGATTGAAATTGGTAAAAGCCTTACCTACCTAAAATAGATTCGAATTTGATTACAGCATCCCTCTTCAAAGTTTCAATCGATAATATGGATCCTAGCCTTAATTTAAAATTTATGGGTTAATGACTAAGGATTAAAATCAACTAACTTGAATTCTTTTTTCTCCCATTATAGATGTTAAGTCAAGAAAACAATGACCTTCCTCATTCTTTTGGAAATGGTCTTCTTTTTCCTTCTGAAGATGATCTTTCACTTACTAATCAAGGTGAAAACATTTTCTCTTCTTCGAGAAATGGTGGAACTGGACGTCATGCTTCTTCAACTCTTCCACCTCCTCCAGTGACTCTCCCAACGTCGTGTTTTCCTCGAGTTAAAAGATACGAAACTACTCAAGCCCTATTGGCATGTAGACATCAAGATGGAAATTTTGTGTGTACGCATGTTCAGGAAATGAAATCGTACATTGACAAATTGGATAGAATGGGTGTCGTTTTCCTAAGGGAGAAAACCATTGATTTGGTTCTTCTTTCGCTTCCTAAGTCATATGGTCAGTTCATTGAGAACTTTCATATGAGGAACATCGAGGTAAATTTTATTGATCTGACCTAAATGTTGATTGTTGTTGAAGCAGAAATGCTTAAGAGCACATCTGAAGCAGAAGTGCTTAAAGGGTTTGATTCCAAAGTTTCCATGGACATTGACAATGGTGACAATGGTGGTCCAAAATCGATTTCTCTTCCCAATGGAAAGGGATCGGCCAAGGTCAAACTGTTTGATCGTATGGTAAAGAGAAAAGCTAGTTCTGAGATAGTTCCATGTGTTAACCCTAAGGAATCCATATGTTTCTATTGCCAATTGAAGGGGAATTGGTTGCAAAGCTGCTCAAAATACCTGAAAGATCTCAGAGATAATGAAGTCAAGTTGTGTGACTCTACTTCAGGTACATCCATTATCTTAACAAATTCCTATTAATAGACTCTTAATATATGATGTGATGATCACATTTTGATGTTATTGCAGGATCTAAGAGAAAGAAGGAAGCTTATATAGACTGTGCTAAATCTGATCAAGGAAATAGACTTCAACCACATGGTTCGATGATTGGATTTTGGAGTTGCTAATAAGGAGTTAGGATAATTTAATAGAATGCTATTACTCTTCAGAGATGTTTAGAAATGTAGTTTTTCATTTTATGCCTTGTAAGGACAAGTTCTAATTTTTCGTTTATTTTCAATAAAAGTGAAATTTTGGTTTCTTTGGTTGCCTCATTTTATTCATTTCCTTGCAATGGCATTTATGAAAGTGTTGATTACATTTGTAATATTAGCAATATTAATGGTGGATTTGATTCTTATGATATCGCTTGTGGTATTGTCATAATTGACTAAGTGAAAAGAAATATCATCACCAACTGGACAAATACTTGGTGTTGTACAATTCGCATAGTATAGTGTATGAGAATCTTGCTCATTGGAAAGTTATGACTAATTCATTGATCACAAGTTTATGTGAGTCAAGTGAAGGACTAATGGATCTAGTACATGTTGATGTAGACTATTCAGATCCACCACAAAGGATGATAACTCTATTCATTATGATTTACTGATGTTTCGGTAAATATGACTGTGTTAATAAGATTAAGCATAATTCGGATACTTTGAAAAGATTCAGAGAGTAACGGAATGAATAAGAAGAATCTGTTAGGCAGAAAGATAAAAGTTTCTCCATTATGAAAGGAAATGAGAGTACTTTAGTATCGTGTTTTGTGATCATCTTAATGATTGTGAAACTATATCACAATTGATCCTCGAACAACATCTTAGTATAATTGTATGACTAAGAAGAGGAATCAGATATTGTTGAAATAGTTCAATCAAGAGATGAATCATACTTCGTTTCCAATCAAGTTTTTAGAGTCATACTCTAGTGACTGTAAATTGTATCTTGAAACTCATTTCAAACTAAGAAGGTTGAAAAACACATCAAATATGTAAAGTAAAATTTTTTCTTACTCTAGCACATATAGAATTGGAGTTGTGATGTAACATTCCGTTTGAAATTAAATAAATAAAATTAAATAAAATAAGTGAATAAATATTAAGCCCTAAAACCCCGAGATGTATTTTATATTTTATTTTATTTTAGCCATAAATCCGTAATAATTGATCAGTGTTAGCCATGGGAGTTAAATGTTATAATTTTAAGAATTTGGGTTCTAAATTGTAACAAATGGACTTGAAATGTAAAGAGTTTCATGAGCAATGGTTGTTTGGTAAATTGTGGGTTTGATTTGAAAAGAAAAGAGAGGGAGGGGTCGGAAGGGTAAATTTGCATAGAAGTTTGATTTTGGGGACGGGGACTTAAACTCGTTACCCTTCCTTTTACTCGTATCACTTTGATGCCCTAAACCCTATCGTTTCAGCCGCCATCCTTATCACTCCATCTCTCAAGCCACCACTCCTTGTCGCCACCGAAGAAACACCAGAGCATCCATCATCACCGTTTCGCTGTCGGCGAAGATGAAGAGTCACGAAACCGACGTAAAGTAAGTCGAGAGGATCGGAGGTTCGAGGTTCGCAGATGCTGTTGTTCGTTGTGGTTCACGCTCATCCCCTTCCCTGTTTCTTCTGTTGCTATGCCTCAACTCATGTCTGCCGTAGTCGTTCCATGCGTTCGTCACGTCGTTGTTGCCTCCGACCATCTTTTGCCGTTGAAAAGAGTGGTTGCGGTCGTGCTATTATTTCATGTGTGCGTGTGTGCTGTGGTTGCCACTTTGCGAATTCAGGGACCTTTCAGCCAGCAGTCGGGGTTCTTTTGTGAATTCGGTACTTTCATGAAAGACCATGGGGGGAGCCCATGAAATTTAGATATAAGACCATGGAGGGAGCCCATGGCATTTGGATATAAGACCATGGGGGGAGCCCATGGCATTTGGATATAAGACCATGGGGGAGCCCATGACATTCCTGGTAAAGACCATGGAGGGAGCCCATGGCAACTATATGTATGTTACATGATATTCTGTGGATGATATTTTATGGATGATACTCTGTGAATGATATTTTGTGGATGATATTCTGTGGTTGTATGTTATGTGGTATTTTGGGGAACTCACTAAGCTTTGTGCTTACGGTTTTCAATTTATGTTTCGGGTACTATGGTTTTCAAACGGAAGGGCCCGGGATGAAGATCACACACCACATGTTTCTGTTTTCTATGAATTACTCTGATTTGTTAATGTTTTGCTAAAACTTAATCACTCTGGTTTTTATGGGAAAGACATGTATTAACGATTTATTAATCTATAAACAAAAAATTTTATATCATAATTTTTTGGGTGTTATAAGTTGGTATCAGAGCCTTGGTTTGAAGGATTCGGACATACTCTCGGGTGTGTATGAACTCAAACTAAGGAATTGGTAAAGTTTTCAAAAAGAAAAGTATTTTAAGAAAAGATTTTTCTAAGATAAGAAAAGGTGTGGTGCATGCAATCAGCTGAGCTCAAGTAAGTTTTCCCAAAATACCCATACATGTTATTTGATATAATTTGATTTATTAATCGGTGAATCGCATGCTAGTTAGGGCTAAGGACCTGCTCAGTTTTTTCATGATAGAATGCTAGCAAAGATGCCTTTGTATGTATATCATATGAGCTGGTAGAATTGCATGCTAGTGCTGATTAGTTAGTGGTAGTTTGATATGATATGTGATACCTAGTTGCTTTGGGGGTCTTGGGTGCTATGACGAGATGGGAATATCTAGTGGGATCAGTAATTGCTAAGTGTATGCTTTAAAAATTGTATACGGTTAGGATCTTTTAGCCCTAAAATAATTGATCTGTCCTTATTTCATGTTCTTTGTCTGGTTGTGGTTTAGGGTAGAGTCTGTTATTCGACAGTCTATTTGATCCTTTTATGTGTATACTTTGCATGCATAAGACAACCGACAGTAAGATTGGAATTCTAGCATGAAGTTGTGGTATGTGAGTTGAATGTCCTATGATCGTTCTATGGATTAGAGTGTTACTGTACGAATGCTGCTTGCTTTGTGCTTTGTGGAACTTTTAGGTAATGGGAGTTAACTACTAAGTGAATATGAATGTATTCATGAGGTGGGTGACTGGCATTAAGGAGAGTTCTTCAGCAGCTGATGGTAGGGAGAGGTCGAGAACCTAGGAAATCCTAGGGATTGCTTCAGTAGGTTTTGTTGTGTTTTTAGTGAGTTTTTGGGTGCATCAGATAGAGAATGTGACTTAGATGATTTAGGATGATTCTTGAGGAAAGTATGGATAGGTTTGGAAGGTAATATTGGGCCCATACTACTAAAAGCACAGGATCCATACTCGAATCGGGGAGAGTCTTGGAGAATCTAAGAAGCTTGTGGGAAGAGGATTGTTGAGTATGTTATGGTCTTTTGCATGTTGTATTTCAGTTTGGTGATGAGCTCCCATGAAAGAGGTGCAGGTTCTGGTTCCAACCCATGTGAGGGTACTGAGCCGATTAGGGAGCAGATACGGGAATTCATCTCGTCGGAGATTACCCATGGTATTTTAGAGCAGCCTCCTGTGATTTTTGGCGTGGTCAAGGAGGGGATCTTGGAGATCTTTGATGAGCGATTGGGCACGATCCGTGTTGAGGTTATGGCTATTGTTGGAGCTCGCACGCTATCATTCCATGAGCGGGAGATTGATTTCGAGCACCTGGGAAGGAGGGGGCCAGATCAGGTGCTTGTGGCGGAGGGTCCTGGGAAGAGACCCAAGACTTCTGATCAGTGTTTGAGAGGCCAGCAGGGCCAGAGTCAGTTCTGCAGGTGCAGGAAACTGCACGATGGAGCTTGTCGTTCCAAGAGGTATGGGTTGCTGCGAGTGTAGCAAAATTGATCATGTCAGCAGGGATTGTCCTCAGGGGCCAAGCCCGTTATGTTTTCTCTGCAACCAAGTGGGCCACAAGAGGGTCATCTGTCTGATGAGGAGGGGAGGAGCAGTGAGTGCACCTGCTCCGGCTACCTTGCGGATCTCTGAGAGTCGTGAGGGTTAGGCGCTTTTGCGGTCATGCTATCTTTTGTGTTCTTTTCGGTTGTTATCAGTTTTCATGTTGCTTGGAATTTTATATTGATCTGGGTAAGTGTTATCTTCGATTTATTGCTCTGTTATCATTGGGTTATATATTCGAGAATTGTTTTACGTATTTTGCATGCCATGAATCATTAGTAGGTTATTGAGAGGTGGTATCTCGGGTAGCGAGTTCCAACGTGTTCGGTTATTATTCTGGTTTTGGACGAGATCGGTTCAAGGGTTTTGTGTGGAAGGTCTATGGTTGGGATTCAGAGTTCAACAGTTTTAATATTGTTGCGATAAGAGCGGCGGTTGTGTATGGGAGAATTGTTGGGTTCAAGTACTGTTGTTGCTAGGAAGAGAGCAGTAGCAGGAAGATGGTAGTGTCAGTTGCATGAATTGTTTTGATCATCGGAAGTGTCAGGGGAGTTTTATCTTCGCATGGGTAGTAGTCAGCTAGAATTCAATAATTCTTTGAGAATGGAAGTTGGGATAAAGACTCGTCGGTTTAGGGCAAGGGTTATAGTTTAGTCGCCATCATAAGGACTCAGGAATGGTGTCATGGGAGGTGATTTGGATTATTAGGTTGGTTAAGATTTCAAGAGTATCCTTCAGGGTTTCAGGAGTTGGGTGATTATGGAGTTGGCTAGCAATGGAGCGCTAGTATTGTTTAGCGCACGGTATGGGCGGTTCATATTGTTTGAGGGAGACGGATTAGAGATCTATAAGGGTTAAGAGGTGAGAGACCTTCGTCGAGTCCAAGTGGGGGAGAATTAAGTGGCTATTCAAATTGAGGTTGTGTTGGTGGGAGTTCAGGAAACTCCCAACCACGGGTCGGCATATTCATTATTATTCATAGTAGGCTGTGGGATTCGAATACATGACCCGAACTCCTGATGGGTTGCAGGATTCGGCTCAGGATGCGTGGTATTGTGATGGTCTGAGTATGGTAAGGCTAAGGGTGGTAACTATGATTGGTTGGAAGTGTTGTAAGACTGCGATGGGATCGTAGCATTCATCGGTTCGAGGTAGACTCTTATTAGGGATGGTCACGAGCACGGAAGAGGAATCCGTTTGTGCCTTGGGCATGCCGGCTAGGGATGTCAAGGAATTATTCTATGTTCTAGGTTGAGGACCATTATGGTCCGAAGCGGAGCCGGGTCTGAGTGGATCTTGATGAGTGGGGCCCGTAGGTGAGCCCGTGTGATTATGGAAATTCAGGTTGGATCTGGTAGGGAATGTTGATTCAAGATTTTGGATCTTGAATTGCAGGATCACGTGGGTGATCAGTGTGTGGCGTAGAGGGGTTATTAGGCTGGGTAGCCTTGTTGTTGGATTCTTCGGAACCTGGTGGTTGGACTAGGTGCGAGACTGGTAGTCTCAGAGATGGTTTGGGAGTACTTATTTATCGGCCAGGTGAGGGGTCGTCAGAATCAGTAGGTTGAGGTGTGAAATGCAAGTGCAGATTCATGGATCTCGAGCTATGAGTGGAGAATCGAATTGGTTTTGGGTAAGATGTCGAGTCGGGTATCGTACGTGTTTTGTGCAGGATTTTCGTCTCGATGGATTGAGGATTGTGGTATTGATATGTCGAGGGCATCAATCGAAGGGTTCAAGGGTAATGAATGGATTCAGTTTTGATGGTAGATCAAGCTCCTGTGATTGTATCTTGGATTGGTTCTATTTGTGAAGGGGAATCAAGATAAGTCAAGTCAATATTATTGATTCGGAACTTGTGTATGGAGTATCTGGTTATTCGAAGGAGATGTAGGTCACTTGCAGTTAGATTGGATAATCTCAAAGTAAATGATTTTATCCTGTTGCACAACTCTCTTTTGAGTCAAACCGTTGCAGGGATAAGTCTCCTACTCGAAGGATTATTTGAGCCTCCTATCAAGTATAAGAGTTCTGCAGAGATATTTGGTTTGTGTTCCGTTTTCTAGTGGGAACCTCAAGTTATCAGAAGTTGAGTAGTCAGTTGGGAGATAAGTGGACTGGATTCATCAATAATGATTCAGTATGGGTGGTCTGTCAGGGAGTCAGACCATCTCGAAACTTTAGATTTCAGATTGAGTAAATGTGATCATGTTGCAAGGAATTCGTGCATCTTCGGGTTGTAGAGCCCTTCAAGAGATGGTTTCGGTTGCCTTGGGAAGACTGGGTATGCTCGGGGTTGTGGTCGTGCTACTCAAGTAGGTTGGCGTGTCGGGAATGGTAAGGAACGATTTCGAGGACGAAATCTAATTTAAGTGGGGGAGAGTTGTAACATTCCGTTTGAAATTAAATAATAAAAATTAAATAAAATAAGTGAATAAATATTAAGTCCTAAAACCCCGAGATGTATTTTATATTTTATTTTATTTTAGCCCTAAATCCGTAATAATTGATCAGTGTTAGCCATGGGAGTTAAATGTTATAATTTCAGGAATTTGGGGTCTAAATTGTAACAAATGGACTTGAAATGTAAAGAGTTGTGTGAGGAAGGGCTGTTTGGTAAATTGTGGATTTGATTTGAAAAGAAAAGAGAAGGAGGGGCCGGAAGTGTAAATTTGGATAGAAGTTTGATTTTGGGGATGGGGACTTAAACCCGTCACCCTTCCTTTTACTCGTATCACTTTGACGCCCTAAACCCTAACCCTAGAGATCGTTTCAGCTGCCACCCTTATCACTCCATCTCTCCATCCACCACTCCTTGTCGCCATCGAAGAAACACTAGAGCATCCATCGTCACCGTTTCGCTGCCAGCGAATATGAAGAGTCACGAAACCGACATAAAGTCATTCGAGAAGATCGGAGGTTCGAGGTTCGCGGATGCTACTGTTGTTCGTTGTGGTTCACGCTCATCCCCTTCCTCGTTTATTTTATTGCTACGCCTCAACTCACGTCCGTCATCACCGTTCCACGATTTCTTCATGTCGTTGTTGCATCCGGCCATCTTTTGTCGTCGAAAAGAGTGGTTGCAGTCGTGCTATTATTTCATGTATGCGTGTGTGTTGTGGTTGCCACTTTGCGTGTTTGGGGACCTGTCAGCCAGCAGCCAAGGTTCGTCTATGAGATTCGGTAGTGTGAGGTGAGTCTTCTCACTATATCCATGGGTCGAAGGCACCAATGCCGGCCCATTACTTGTTATGTGGAATGCTAGTTGTCTCTGTAATACTTGCATGAAAGACCATGGGGGGAGCCCATGGCATTTGGATATAAGACCATGGGGGAGCGCATGGCATTTGGATATACGAACATGGGGAGCCCATGACATTTGGATATAATACCATGGAGGGCATGACATTCCTAGTAAAGACCATGGGGGGAGCCCATGGCAACTATATGTATGTTGCATGATATTCTGTGGATGATATTTTGTGGATGATACTCTGTGAATGATATTTTGTGGATGATATTTTGTGGTTGTATCCTATGTGGTATTTTGGGGAACTCACTAAGCTTTGTGCTTATGGTTTTCAGTTTATGTTTCAGGTACTATGGTTTTCAAACGGAAGGGCTCGGGATGATTGCAGAGCACACACTACATGTTTCCGTTTTCTACGAATTACTCTGTTTTGTTAATGTTTTGCTAAAACTTAGTCACTCTTGTTTTTATGGGAAAGACATGTATTAACGATTTATTAATCTAAAAACAAAAAATTTATATCATGATTTTTGGGGTGTTACATGTGATGTTTTCGTCAATCCAGAAACAAAGGATAAACTGAGACTTATCATGTGAAGTGTTTTCTTGTCGAGAATCCACACGAACTTTTGAATATTTGTTTTAGTCATCAAGTAATGTTCCTTGAGAGAAAACTCATATGTCAAGAAGTCAGTGGGAGTCTTATTGATCTTGAGAGTTTCAGGATTTAGTCGACAATAAGCCTTTTGGTCATCACTAGCACACGACCTGAGGTTGATAACTTATCGTGTTCAGTTGACCCACATTCTTGTTTATGTGCACCTTCCAGTTGAGTTGGCAATGCTTATGAGTTCTATGATTCTCATTTGAATGCAAAAAGCAAAGAACGTTGGTCAGTGAAAGTACATTTATCAATATGGGTGGGCTGCTTAACAACACAGAAGCACTGGTAGGCCCTTGAGCTACCAGAGGGCAACAAATTTAGAATTGTGAAATTTTGTCTATGAAAGGAAAGTTAAATTTTACTTTGTTTTTTGTCCTAAACCTTATCTTATGATTGTAGGTTGGAAATGATAGATTCACATGGATGGGAATGTATACACCATAAAATATAGGTGGCAAAAGGTTTCGCTATAATTCATGAAAATAATTATGAGGAAACACTTTCGCTAGTAGATTTTAAAGATCTGATAAATATCATCATGGTTAGTGGTTGTGTTAATTGCATTCTCAAATTCACAATATGATTACGACATCCTTTTTCATATTTCAAATTGTGATGAATGGCAAGGATTTGTTTGAACTTTCATGATATATATCTACAAGTTTTGAAAGGGATTAAACAAACACATATGCTATCCAATGAAGGTGTATAAGCTTAAGAAGTCTAGTTGGAGACTTATCAATGCATCGCGTAACATAAATATGTATTTCAGTAAGAAAGTTAAGGGTACTGATTTCTAGAAGCGAAGTTGATTTCTGGGTACATGTCAAAGCTAGTGGGAGCATAATTGTTATGTGAGTATTGCTTGTTGACAATACTGGTCATAGGAAACAAAGTTTTTCAATTTGAAAATTGCAAAGTTTGGGAATTATTTCTCTATAATATACTTAAGGGAGAGGGAACTCAAATTTTTTTTGAATCTAAAGGTTTAGATTGCATAGTTTAATAGAACTTAGTCATAAACATATATGAATATCATGTTGAAATGATTCAACATAGGAAATTCAATGTATGGAAACATTATAGCAAGAGACAGAATAAATATCAGATCCTTATGTATGACATAATAAATTGAGTCCCATGTGTTTAAGATATTGTCACAACTGGCAAATTTAGAGTCAAGCAAAGTCTAAACGTGTACTATGTATAAGCAAAACCACATCTTAACTTTGTTGCAATAAATCATTTATAGCCAAAAGACATCATTTGTATAAGTATTTATATATTTTGAAAGCCATGTGGTAATGAACCTTTGAAAGTCAACACAATCAACATAAGACCACATAAGACAACACAAGATAACACAAATCAACACAAGTCAAATGGATAAATCTAAAAGCATGAAATTATACATTAATAATGGGATTTCGGTTTTTAGGAATCTAGAACAAGGGTTTTCGATTATATAGGACCGAAATCACCCTCCTAGGAGCAACACCAAGACCGAAAACACATGTTTAAGACCCATTAGGACCGAAATCAACAATATGAGTGGTGTACAAGGTGATTTCGGTCATGCCTTGACCGAAATCACCCTTGGTTTGGCCGAAATCCTCCTACATATCTAGATAATGTTCCACTTGATTGGTGCATTAAGTTACCAATTTGATATATTACACATTCCAACGTAAATGTCACTTCTCTTACACCTCTTACCCCCCTTATATAAACGACGATTTAGGGACCATTTGCAACACATTCACAGTTAACATTTTCATCCCATTTTCTCTCAAAGATCAAGCCCCCTTTTCTCTCCAAACTCAAAGTTCAAACTCAAACTTCCCCAGGAAACTATTACTTCAATATAATTCAAAAGATCTTGGTAAGTTCCTTTATAAATCTAGTATTTATACCACACTTTCTTGATAGATCCTCTCCTTTACACATATTATTATGTGTTATAAACTATTAGGATTTCGACTACCTTCAAGCGTTCTAACTTAAATATCATCATCGTCACTTCGATTATCCAACCGCAAACGCACATAAGGTGAGTTCATACCCCTACATTTTTCAAGACTTTTTCTATGTTTTAAGGGGGAATACAAGTTATACACAAGAAAATTTACGTTAAAACGCAAACATTTAAATATGTTTATTTACTATTATTACGAAAAGTGATAAATACGTGAAACGGATTTACTACCAAACTCATATACTCTTAAATGCAAAGTTTTGATAAAAACGTAAAGATATGAAAAACGAGTTCGAAACACCCTACATTATTCTTATATATATATATATATATATATATATATATATATATATATATATATATATATATATATATATTGTGTACAAACTATTTACTACATTAAGCTATATAAAAATAGTTTGCGAAACCTTACCACCTTTGTAACCCGTTGAGCAAAGGGTGTAATTACATAAAGTGCATATATAATTGTTTTTACGTCATTTTCTTTATTATCCTGGAAAAAGGGGATAATAACATATACAAACGTTTTCATTACAAATACACGTACTCTCGTTGAATAAATTTGTGAGACATTGTCTTCATCGTACCTAACTGAGGTATACTCAAAAGTCATGTTTTATAACTGGAATCTCCTGTAAGAGAGCGTCATACTTGTGTATAGATCTATACGGGACTGATGATCCCACACCCTAACTGTTAGCTACAGTCAGACCGACAGGTTATGGGTGACAAATGTCATAAACACTTCGACGCCTGAAGAACGTCGCGGCAGACAATTCATTTTTAGCACGGTTATGAAAACTCACATGCGGAAATGACGATACGTTTATTTTTACACGAAAACACATTTCTTCAAACGGTTTTTCTATACGAATAAAACTACATATTACTATTTTAAGTATGGAAAATACTGGTACATTTCGGTCTTGGAACATTTAAGACTACAACTCATTTCTATAGAAAATACTAGATTTTCTGGAGCGAACACCATCATTTTACAGTAAACGGCTTACAACTCATTTTATGGAAAATATCGGATTTTCTGGAAACAAACACGATTACTTTATACGGAAAGGCTTACAATCATTCATACAAACTCTTATGAACTCACCAACTTAATTGTTGACACTTTTTCAAACAACTTGTATTCTTAGGGAATCAGTAAAACAGGTAACCACCAGCTTTTGAGGATGGGATGCTAAGGCGTCAAACAAATATTTTGTCATCATATTGTAATTGACTTTTGAAACATGTAACACTTACAATGATGTAACTTTTTCAATTATATATATGATGGTTGTGTTTGCTTTGATCTCTATTTTTCAATTGTTATGATATTGTACATGAAAGACATCCACCCCCGGACGTTTCCGCCATCCTGGTTTGGGGGTGTGACAGATTGGTATCAGAGCATTGTTTATAGTGAACTAAGTATATCAAACCACATAAGGTATACAAACTATAAATACAATGAGACTAAAACTCTCTGACGTAACATTTTCATACAAGTATACTTTAAAATATTATGATATTTTTATAAAAGTATAAAGTACATTCATATCTACTAGTTCGGTGTCATAATAGTAACAAAACAAAAAGTATTAAGATAAGTTGAACACTACGAGTAGGACTCGAGGTATGTAACTAGATCTGGGATAAATATAGCATGATCAACTATATTTATCCAGGATGTGACTAATGTATGCCGAGGAATGGTCGTAGTGGTCAACAAATCTAAAACTTACCAACCCCATACAAAGAAACTCTAAGAACCAAACATAAGACATAAAATACTATAGGAGTATTTTAGAATACTACAGGATCATACACTTAGAACCTTCTTATATTTCTCATATCTCTATTCTTGCACAGAAGTCATTTCAGGATTTCACATGCCCGGAGACCCCTATTTCCCTAACCGGGGAAACGAAGGTTGGATCGTAGAGGATCCCAAAGAGGATCCTGAGGAAGATTCTGAAGAGGACCTTGATGAGGAAGAAGACGAGGAGGAGATGGAGGAGGACTCGGACGCAGAGTCCGAGGTCATTAATCCTCCCTACATCGCCCGAGTTCCCGCACACCGTCTAGGCTACCAGGGACCCACGACCTGTTGGGCGGAGGACCTGGAGAGGTGGAGTAGACATCAACGTCAGCGTTCTCCCTACGGCATAGAGCGAGGTTTCTATAACCTCAGTCACGGAGGACCGGAAGACAGGGCCCTCCCTGTCATGGTTCAGCGAATCACGAACCTCGGAGACCAGAACAGGGTTTTGGCAAATCGGATCATGGACCTGGGGGTCGCTACTGAGGTCACTGACGCACTGACTCGATTCCTAGAGAGGGACTACCCACGGACTTGTAGTCTCATTGACAGTCTCCATGAGGACCTTACCACCGCTCGGGCGGAAGTGAGGGAGTACTAGGAGAGGCACTCGGCTCTCGAGGAAAGGGTGATTGCAGTTGAGCGTTGGATAGCAGAAATGCAGGGCGCCTCGACTTTATCTCATGGCCTACAGAAGACCACCTACCGCGAGTAGTTCTTATACTACTCATGTTTTGTTATAGATTAGGTGTTTTCAATTATGCGTCAGTGCTACTCTTTTTCCTGTATGTAGGTTCGACCCTACGAATAAGTGATTACACTATTAGGGGTCATTACACTGTCAAAATTTTCTCTTGCATTGATATAGTGTAGACCTTCTCCAAGGTCAATTTTCAGAAACCATGTACTAAAATATATTATCAATGAAATTGACATGCATTTTATTTCCTTAAGTATTGCAAATAAATTCATAGAATGTTATGAAATCGTTTACCCATTGACCCATTTTGATAATATCCAACAAATAACCGCTAACTGAGACTTATCATCATTCCATATTTGATCTTTATGGAAAAAGTATGTGTCACACCCGCAAACCAGAACGGCGGAAACGTTCGGGGGCGGAGGACGTCATGTCAAGTATCACAACACATGAAGTATAGTAATCAAAGTACAACAACCATTGCATTAATAATGTATAAGTTTTTACATGAGTGTTCAAACATTAGATATTCAACATCAAAAGTAGATATAGTAAAAGACAAAAGACGCAGGTCGGTACCAAGCTGTCTTCTCAAAAGCTCCGAGTGTGTACCTGTCTACTGGATTCCCTGAGAATACAAGTTATTTTGAAAGAGAGTATCAACATTTAAGCTGGTGAGTTCATAAGTATTAATTTCATCTATGTTTGCTTTAGTTTTAAGAAAGTGATTGATTACGTTCCAGAAAATCCTATATTTTCTGCTTTACAACTGAAAAGTAGTTTTAATCCCATAAAACCGTTCCATTTAAGTGTTATTGTACTTATAACAAAGTTTGACATAATTTTAACTCACCATAAAATTATAAGAAGAATGTTCTCTGTTTTGTTTGTGGAAAGTGATTGGTGCAGTAGTATTTCTTAAAAATACACTACTGGTGTAATAACTACCCTATAATTAAACTAGTTAATTAGGGTTAAAATGTGATAAGGTTATAACCATGCTGATTGACTAGTATAAAACACGACGACCTACTGGCATCGAAACTAATGTGAAATTTGTCACCCCTTGGCTTGCCTGCCGAACTGTAGCTTGTGTTTGAGTTTTGGGGTTCTTTTCTTCCGATGAGTTCTGATAGTTGTTCAGGCGGTGGGTCCTTAGGGGATTATGACATTTCCATTCCTTTTGAGTTGCGATCGGGATCGATTAGAGAATCAGAGTTGGAAGAGGGTTCTTAGAGTCTGTTAGTCGATGGGCGATTAGCAGGATGATGTTTTGCGATGGTGGGCTCGCAAGGAGATAGACCACTAGAGTTTCAAGTTCTGGAGAGTCAGATCGAGTATCGCAGCGGCAGTTGGGTCTGACCTTCTTCGGGGTCGGGAGTCCCTGTCGGGTTCAGGTGCTTTTGGATGAGATTATTGTAGTATATGGGGTCTTTTCGGTGGTGCTTCTCGGGTTTGGGTTCGATCTATGTGTTGATAAGGAGTGATTTTGAGGGCGAAATCTAATTCAAGTGGGGGAGAATTGTAACATCCTGTTTCGGATCGTCCGTGATTAGGGTTCGTGGGCAGCAAACCGGGCATGAGGAGGTCTCGGGGTTACGACGCATTGCTAGAAGCTTAGGGAATCTCGTCACCATTCCGTGGGTTTGAGGTTCATGGGAACCGGGGTTATATCAAGGAAGCGATGGAAGTTTGAAGTTGTGGCAGGATAAGTCCTTTATTTGAGAAAGGTGGCATCTGAGTACGCTGGGCGTACATATGTGTACGCTTAGCGTACTCGTGTGCGTAATTTTCAAGCGGAGCCACCTAGTACGCTGGGCGTACTAGGCATAGAGTGGATACCCCAACTTTGGCTGTGTCCCTATATAAAGAATGAGATGGCCTCACTCCTGGCCACCATCCTCAGTCAATAAACCCTCTAAAACCCTAATCCTTCGTTCATGGAGCTTGTGAGTGCATTTGAGAGCCTTGAGTGATTTTGGTGTGTTCTTGGAGTGAGGAAGGAGCTTTGGAGAGGAAGGAGTGAGAAGTCCAAGCCTTGGATCTGAGCATATCTGAGTTGGAAGCTTCATATAGAGGTATAAAGCTTCAATCTTTCTCACTCTTTTGTTTTGAGCATAATATTAGAGTATTTTAGGGTTTTTGTCCCAAAAGGTGGAGACTTTATGAGATACTGAGCTCCAGAGACTATGATCAACCCCTTTGAGTGTGATTAGTAGTGTAATGTCATAAAAATTCAATCTTGGTCGTTGGAATCAAGCCATGCATGAGTTATGAGCTTTTTGAGATAATGGAGTGAGTGTTTTGGGTGTTTGTGACCTTTCCAGCCATGAAAAGGCTTAAAGTCACTGACTTTATGGAGTAAGAGCCATTAGGGAGTCCAGATCTGGGATTTGAGGTAATGTCTTAACTGATTAAGACCAAGCGAGTAGAAAGAGTGAATCTGGGGAGTACGCTGAGTGTAATTCCTGTACGCCCCACGTACTACCCCAGTGTCCCCGATGGCCAATCTGGATTCGTGAGTACGCTGGGCGTACCAAGAGAGGTACGGCCCGCGTAACCTCACTGTGGACTTTTGGGCTAAGTCTCATTTTGGGCCTTGAGTGTTGGGCCTGGAGTTTGGGCATTGTTGCAATAAAGTCTTGGACCAGAGGATTATATATATATATATATATATATATATATATATATATATATATATATATATATATGTGTGTGTGTGTGTGTGTGCTTTGGGCCCTTGAGTTGGGCCTCAAGAGAGCCCATTTATTATTGGGCCTTGGTGGGCCCAATGGGTTTTAGGTCATTGATGGGCTGGTTAGTGGACTACCTTTAGACCAAATGAGTGAGAGTTTGGACTTAGTTCCTAATTGGGATAATTGTGGGTTTGGCACAGAGTTAGTGGTGGGTGCGTAGCAGCAGCGTTTATAGGGGTTGTTCATCATCTGAGGTGAGTCTTCTCACTATACTTACCATGAGTGGTATCTACGAGTGACCGGAGGGTCTTATGTGTTTACTTTAGTTATGCATCTTGTATGTGTGATATATGTATGCTACATTATATGTTACTGAGACCGGATCGGAGGGTCCAACGAACCGTGAGACCGGAGGGTCCACACTGAGACCGGATTGGAGGGTCCAATGAGCCGTGAGACCGGAGGGTCCACACTAAGACCGGACCGGAGGGTCCAACGAGTTATAGCCATGAGAGGCTTATTATCTGTGTATGTGGTATTTTGGGGAACTCACTAAGCTTCATGCTTACCGTGTTATGTGTTATGCGTTTCAGGTTTTTCTCAGGATCGCGGGAAGGCACCGGCTCGATTGTACATACCAGAGAAAGAGTTATGTTGTGAGGATCCTGGATTATTAATCAAACAATTATGGAGATGAGTTTTGTAAACTAAATAAATGAGGTTTTGTGAAATGCGTTATGAGAATTATATGATTTTAAAATCGAAAAATTTGTTTGGAAATTTACAGTGTTACAAGTTGGTATCAGAGCCTTGGTTTAGGGATTCGGATGCACCTTCGGGTATATCTGGACTCAAACTGAGGAGTTGAGAAAAGTTTTCAAAAGAAATGGTTTTTCTAAAACGAGCAAGAGTTTCTAAGAGGAAAACGAGAAGGAGCAGTGTGTACAATCAGCCAGAGCCCGAACGGTGATTTCCCAAAATACCCTTACTTATTTGTGATACGAGTTAGTAATGAGATATTAGTGATGCATGATAGAAGATAGGATAGGTGTTTCATATTTTAGGGCTAGAGTTGCCTGATTTGTGATGCCTTAGCCTAGGATTGTTGCTATCTGTGTTGTGCTTTGAGTGTGTGCGGGGTAAGAGTATCCAACATAGATCTTTTAGAGAGAACTTGAGTAGAGGAGTAATCTAGGAGAGATACCTAGATGAGCAGTGGATGAGCCTACTGAGAGAGTAGTTAGATACCCGCGTGGGGTAGAGTTGCTTGAGTTTGGTGATACCTTTTGAGTGTGAGTAGAGCAAGTGGAGTGGTAACCTAGAGTGGTTTTACGTGTTAGGAGAGATTATTCGATGCTAGAATGCTGCTTGCTTCGTGCTTTGTGGAACTCTTGATGATGGGAGTCAGCTACTAAGTGAATATGACGATATTCAGGAGGTAGATGGATGGCATCATAAGGAGTTCTTCAGCAGCTGATGGCAGAGAAGTGAGGGAACCTAGGAAGAGCCTAGGGAGTGGCCTTAGTCAGATGAGTACGCTGATAGAGGAGAGTATTCGCTGGGAAACGACCAGGTTTAGCGGGATTGGTGATCGAGAAGGTTGAGCAGCTACTTAGGAATTCTGGGATGATCCGTGTGGAAAGTATGGGTAGATGTGGCAGGTAGTATGGGCCCGTACTACTGAAAGCAGAGGACCCGTACTCGAAACAGGGAGAATACCAGTGGTTCTAAGTAGTAGATTGAGAGGAGATAACATGGTTCGAGTACCATGATTCGTGGCGGTTAGTGCTTATGGTTTTACCAGTTGTCCCGTGGTGGTTGATTATTCTGAGATCAGATGATAGAGTGTGGGGCCAGAGGGCCATGCCGAGCAAGTTTTAATGGAGTATACCTTGAAAGGGAAATCGAGTTCGTTTCCGAGAGATTTTATTGGTGAGATATTAGTTGGAGTCGCAAGGCTCAAGGATGAGTAGAGATGATGCTTATTGGAGGATCGAGGTCTGAGTCGAGCCATCGGCTGATGGATGAGACGTCACCTTCTGTGGCAAGAGTTGCGTTGTTCTCGTTTCTGGAAGAAGCGAAGGAGATATCGAGTTTCCGGTTTCAGAGTTTGGAGGAAAACCCCGTAGGGTAGCATATGGTGGTGATCTTTTCATCAGAGTATTTGGACAGTTTGTTTGCTGTGAGGTATTTCTTGTACCATGGAGTCATTAGTGGAGGTTGAGATGGAAGAGACCCAGGAAGGTGCCTTTATGAGTGTGGCATGCTTTTAGCAGCAGTTTTAGGTGGTTACGAGGAATATATCGGGGCGGTGGCCCTTATTGTTATGTTGTGTATCGGTTGTGAGAGTGAGGTCTCATGCTTTGATGATGATTCCCGTGTTGGGAGGCTGGTCGAGGAGTCAGAGATGAGGTGTGTGATAATGTATTATTTCCGGACTAAGGGTCAGGGTTATTTCGGAACAGTTGAGGTATCCGACGGTGTGTTAGTCTGAGGTTTCGAGATGACCTGAGGCAGTCAAGTTGGGAGGATTCTGAGATTCTTTTCTGAGTTACGGGATATTTGGAGTCGCTTGGTTTCCATCAGGAAGACCATTGAGTGTTTCTGTGGTACATTCCAAGAGTCAAGTGTGATGTACCTGGTGAAACAGTTTACGGAGTAAATTGTTGGTATGCCGACTGGTGATGATTCGAACCCTGAGTGGGGGAGAACTGGGTATTCAATTGAGAAGATCAGCAATCCGTTCAAGTGCAACTGATTATGGAAATCTGCGGTGCAGACACATGAAACCTGGGTTATTGGGGGATGCGGCGAGGTGCGAGGCGGGATGATGTATGAGTATGTGCTTAAGGAAGGATGAGTGAATCCATGGCAGGTGGCCGTTGGTCAGAGGATTTATTATGGCTAGAAATTTTCAAGTTTGCAAATGTTAAGTTCGAGGCGGATGGGTCGCTGAGTTCAGGGTGCAATAGCTAAGATTTGCGGGTATAGGTATAGATTGTAACCTATACTCCAGAAGAGGGCAGCAATTGGTTTGTCGACCAATTTTCGAGTCGGTATGAGTAGTTCCTATGGGCAGTGATCAGTAGAGAGTGGAGCTTCAGATTTTCGTCAACATGTATTTAGTCGTTGACACTTCCTCTGTGTTTCAATTTGGGAGATGGGAGTATTTCGAGGTTTCGAGTTGTGTAAGTGAAAGATTAGTGGTAAAGGCAAGACCGCGTGAGACGCTGTGATGGTGGACCGAGGTACCCGAGTATGATGTCCTAATTTTTGGTCATGTTAGGACTCGAGTTGTGAGATGGCGAGTGGAGTACCGAGTGATTTTGTTCCAGTGGGAACCCATCAGTTAATTGTCGCCGGAGTGAGACTGTCTAAGGGTGTATTTGTGATGATACTAGTGCCTTGCCGTGAGAACTTACATCAGGAGTGGTGATGCATAAGCTAGCTGGGTGTAAGCACCTATCTATGTTGAGCTGCGGAACATGAGTTTGTGAACTAAGTGTGGTGATGACTTGATGATGAGGTTATGAGGTGATAAGGGAGCAAGCGGATCCGGGTGGGAGTAACCGCTTGGGATTACCAGGAGGAACCGTGGAGTGAGCCCATGGTGAGTCAGTGAGCGGGAGAGTGTTGTAAGACTACAGGGAGCCGTAGCATCCATGGGTCAGTGGAAGAGAGTGTCGTGATACTACGGGGAGCCGTAGTATTCACTGGATAGTGGGAGAGGGTTGTGATACTGCGGGGAGCCGTTGTATTCGCTAGTCAGCGAGAGGGTGTCGTGATACTGCGGGGAGCCGTAGTATTCCCTGGTTAGAGAGAGAGTGTTGTGATACTGCAGGGAGCCGTAGCATTCACAAGTCAGTGAGAGAGTATCGCAAGACTACGGGGGAGGCCATAGCACTCAGTAGTCGATAAGGGTGAATACTGCTCTGTCGGGAGCTGTAGTATTCACTAGTCAGAGTATGGCGCAGAGGAGTTCTTAGGCTTGGGTAGCCTTACCACTTGAGTCTTCGGGAGCCTAGTTGCCGAACCAGGGGCGGGACGGGGGTCTCCGTGTCAGTCGGGAATTGTTATATCCCAGGTTGAGTAAGGATTATCGTAATCGGAAGGAATTGGAGAGATGGTGTGTGCATAAATCTGCGAATTCTGGGTCATGAGTTGAGTACAAGATTGGAAATGAGTGGTTCCAATTCTGCTGTTGAATCAGACTCTCGAGCTCGAGTCTGGATCCATTCGTGTATTGAATAGGCGAGATCAGGTTTCGGATATCTTAGGCCGTAGTGGATCAGTTTCGTTGGTATGGGAAGAACCACGAGACGCATGGAACCAGTGGTTGGTAGACGACAGGGGTCGGAGGTGAGTCGATTTTAGATGAGTTGTAGCATTCACTTGGGGTAAAGCGAACTTCGTGACTTCTGTGTCGCGATGAGCCGAGACAATTATCATGAGAAGGAAGTCGGTGAGACGTTTTGGTTTGCAATGAGTAACCTTTGGAGGTTCATCTTTTGGTTCGGGAGCTGACCTGAAGCTCAGTGTTGAAGGGGATAATTAAGAGGAAGTAGGGGCTTATGTATATAGATATCAGAGGATACTTCCAAGTGAGCATGATATTTTCTTGTGTTTGAGTTTTGGGGTTCTTTTCTTCCGATGAGTTCTGATAGTTGTTCAGGCGGTGGGTCCTTAGGGGATTATGACCTTTCCGTTCCTTTTGAGTTGCGATCGGGATTGATTAGAAAATCAGAGTTGGAAGAGTGTTCTTAGAGTCTGTTAGTCGATGGGCGATTAGCAGGATGATGTTTTGCGAGGGTGGTCTGACAAAGAGATAGACCACTAGAGTTTCAAGTTCTGGAGAGTCATATCGAGTATCGCAATGAGAGTTGGGTCTGTCCTTCTTCGGGGTCGGGAGTCCCTGTCGGGTTCAGGTGCTTTTGGATGAGATTGTTGTAGTATATGGGGTCTTTTCGGTGGTGCTTCTCGGGTTTGGGTTCGATCTATGTGTTGATAAGGAGCGATTTTGAGGGCGAAATCTAATTCAAGTGGGGAAGAATTGTAACATCCTGTTTCAGATCGTTCGTGAATAGGGTTCGTGGGCAGCAAACCGGGCATGAGGAGGTCTCGGGGTTGCGACGAGTTGCTAGAAGCTTAGGGCATCTCGTCACCTTTCCGTGGGTTTGAGGTTCATGGGAATCGGGGTTATATCGAGGAAGCGATGAAAGTTTGAAGTTGTGGCAGGATAAGTCCTTTATTTGAGAAATGTGGCATCCGAGTACGCTGGACGTACATATGTGTACGCTTAGCGTACTCGTGTGCGTAATTTTCAAGCGGAACCACCTAGTACGCTGGGCGTACTAGGCACAGAGTGGAAACCCTAACTTTGGATGTCTCCCTATATAAAGAATGAGATGGCCTCATTCCTGGCCACCATCCTCACTCAATAAACCCTCTAAAACCCTAATCCTTCGTTCATGGAGCTTGTGAGTGCATTTGAGAGCCTTGAGTAATTTTGGTGTGTTCTTGGAGTGAAGAAGGAGCTTTGGAGAGGAAGGAGTGAGAAGTCCAGGCCTTGGATCTGAGCATATCTGAGTTGGAAGCTTCATATAGAGGTATAAAGCTTCAATCTTTCTCACTCTTTTGTTTTGAGCATAATATTATAGTATTGTAGGGTTTTTGTGTCACACCCCCAAACCCAGGATGGCGGAAATGTCCGGGGGTGGAGGACTTCATGTATGGTATCATAACAACAATTGTAATAGTAATTCAAGCAAACACAACCAACATATATATAATTGAAAAAGTTACATCATTGTATGAATTACATGTTTACGAATCAATTACAATATGTTGACAAAATATGAAATAGTAGACGCCTTAGCGTCCCATCCTCAAAAGCACTTGGTTACATGTTTAATGATTTCCTGAGAATACAAGTTGTTTGAAAAAGTGTCAACACAAAGGTTGGTGAGTTCATAAGCTTTTGTTTGGTATTATTAAAAGCCTTTCGTTTGTAAAAGTAGTATTTGTTTTAGAAAAATCCAATATTTTCCTTAAAATGTATATGTAGTCTTAAATCCAAAGACCGAAATGTATAAGTAACTTTTTTTACTTATAATAAATAATGTAAGTTTAAATCGACATAAACTCGTTTAATTTTAATGAAGTTCCCGTAAATTCCAATATTCATTAATACTTTATGTGAGTTTATTATAGCCTTTTCTTGTAAAAGTATTGTTCGTTCCAGAAAATCTAATATTTTCCTTAATGTGTAAATGTAGTCTTAAAACCCAAAGACCGAAATGTACAAGTAGTGTTCGTTCCTTATAGTAAAACAATGCAAGTTTAAATCGACATAAACCCGTTTGATTTTAGTGAAATCCCCGTAAATTCTATGTTTGTTAATACCACATGTGAGTTATTATAATCATGCTATGACCTAGTTGGCCTGAAACGACGTTCTTCAGGCGTCAAAAATGTTATGACATTTGTCACCCCAGACCTGTCGGTCTAGCTGTTGCATGCAGCTAAGGTGTGGGTTTGTCAGACCCAATATAGATCTATACACAAGTATCACGCTCTCCCTCGAGGAGACTCTGGTTATAATACAGGACTTATTTGTAAATTGAATCGAATGTCTCACAGAAGTCATTAACGAATTTACGTGTAGTGTAATGAAAACTTGGTACCGTATGGCCGTACCTTGCTTAATGAAAATATCCTTTGTATAAATGTACCCTTTTTAAATGTATGTGTTATGTAATGTTTCATAAAGTCACTAACGGAATTACGTGTTATGAAAACTTGGTACCGTATGGCTGTACCTTGCTTAATGAAAATATCATTTGTATAAATGTACCCTTTTTAAATGTATGTATTATGTAATGTATCATAAACTATACCTATTATAGTTTATCAACCAAGGGTAGTACGTAGTAATGTATGCAAACTATATTCAAAATAGTTTATTAAATGTTTGAATGTATCGGTTGTACTTTGATTATAATCACTTGTTATTCTTTATATTTTATATGTCCAAATCCATTTGTAAATTGATGTGTGTCTAAATATTAAGATAAAATGTCATATATTGCAATAACATATAATCACATAAAGATATACACCTTGCTCAACATGTTACAAGGTGAAATGAAATTGACAGCAACTTTTTGTTGTATACAGTTTCTGTTACTGTTCTTAGAAAATTTATAGAAAAATCATCAAAGCTCTAAATCCAAATCCGCAAATTCTGAGAGTTTGGAATATGAGTCTAGTTTGTTCGTAAATTTTATCATGATTTTTAGTGATCTCTAACAGAGGTGAAAATGTTCGTAATCACAGACTGGTCCGGGTTTGCCTCTGAAATGATAGGAAGTTTTGTAAAAATCACCATAAATTGTAGAAAAATCATATGGAGATGTGCAAGTAGCCATTTTAAAGCTAAGAGTTTGAACTACTTGCACTGGAACAGTTTTGAAAACTAAAATATTTAAGTTAACCAAAACAGTCCGTGATCGAAGTTCATCTTTTCTGATGTAATCTGATAGAAAAAGTTTAATTATGTTCTTGATGATTTTACTTGTATTCCCCCCTTAAAACTTAAGAAAAACATGTAAATGTAGGGGTATGAACTCACCTTATGTGATTTCAGTAGATGAAAGTGAGATAGAGGAAGTGTTCAACCCAAGAACACTAAGAAGATGTCTTGATGATTCGAGAATCTAACACCGAATAAGATGGAATTTGTGTAAGATATCAATGATTTGAGTAGAATGGAGTTTAATAATTATGTGAATGATGAAGATACTTACTAATTGAAGAAAGAAATCCCTGGAGAAAGCCTTGAAGTTCTTGAAGTTGAGAGAAAAGATGAGAGAATTTTGGAGAGTGTTCTTGGTTGCTAAGTGTAGAATGAAAGGGCTTTTAAGGAGAATGAGGAGAGAGGAGCAATCCTCCAGCTCTTAGAACGTGGGAAGAGCTGGAGATAGGGTGTAAAGGTCCCCCAAGGAGACAAGGAGTAGTGGGAAAGAGTGGCTGATCATAGAGTGAGGTGGTGGTGGTTTGCTTTTGCCATAAATTAAGGAAAATCAAATATTCCCTCAATAATTAGTTCAACCACTAATTCTTTTAATATATTTTTATAAAAACCCTGGAGATTTATATATTTTGGGGCCTTATTTTATAAAAGAAAGTTTTGGGTGAAAATCCCACGTTAAAATAATGAAAAACGGAGTTAAAACGAAGTCGTAGTCGAAAAACCGGTAAAAAGGGGCCGTCTGCGAGACCTCTCGCATGGGCTGTCTGAGAGGCTTCTCATGCGAGGCTTCTGTCCTGAGAGGCTTCTAATGAGAGGCTTCGGTCCTGAGAGGCTTCTCATGAGAGGCTTCGGTCCTGAGAGGCTTCTCATGAGAGTTTTCGCTTCTAATAGGAGGGTTTTGGTTCCTTAAGGTTATTTTACCCGTTTTTACCCCGTTTCAAGTGGTTTTTGACCCGGTTAAGGGTCAGGATGGCCCGAATGATTACAAAAAGTTAAAGTAACTTTTGAGGGAGATTTGGGAGAGATTTCAAATAGAAAGAGATAGTAGTGAAAACGATTTAGAGAGGTTTCGTTTGTGATTAATTTGAGTGTCCGGCTTCACAACGCAAGGTTCGTAAACCCCGTTAAACCGTGTTTTAGTGTCGTACACACTCCCGATGAGTGTGCAATAATTTTTTTATCGTTTTGGTTCAATGTTTACTGCATTTGAGACTTAGGAAATTCAACACTCGAACTTTCCAAATAATGTTTCTCTCATTAAAATATTGCATTGTACAGTAATTACATAGTGTAAACCCTAATATACAAGGGTTAATTGAGTCGATTGGTTTTGACTTGTTGACTTTGTTTGACTTTGACTTGACTCAATTTTGACGGTTGTCACATTTTGTCCCAAAAGGCGGAGACTTTATGAGATAGTGAGCTCCAGAGACTATGATCAACCCCTTTGAGTGTGATTAGTAGTGTAATGTCATAAAAATCCAATCTTGGTCGTTGGAATCAAGCCATGCATGAGTTATGACGGGAGGGTCCAACGAACCGTGAGACCGGAGGGTCGACACTGAGACCAGAATGGAGGGTTCAACGAGCCGTGAGACCGGAGGGTCCACACTGAGACCGGACCGGAGGGTCCAACGAGCTATAGCCATGAGAGGCTTATTATCTGTGTATGTGGTATTTTGGAGAACTCACTAAGCTTCGTGCTTACCGTGTTATGTGTTATGTGTTTCAGGTTTTTCTCAGGATCGCGGGAAGGCACCGACTCGATTGTACACACCAGAGAAAGATTTATGTTTTGAGGATCCTGGATTATTAATCAAACAATTACGGAGATGTGTTTTGTAAACTAAATAAATGAGATTTTGTGAAATGCGTTATGAGAATTATATGATTTTAAAATCGAAAAATTTGTTTGGAAATTTACGGTGTTACATTATGTGGGTGATTCAATTGAAGATTCGATATAGGATGATAAGTTTCACGAGTGGAGTCCCGAAGCATGAACGAGTCCTATTTAGCATATTAAGACATATATATGTATACATTTAGTGAATCTAACCTCAAAAGTGTAAAAGAAACAATCTATGGTGTAAGGAATACTTACACAAGAAGTGTTAGAATCGAAAATGGAAGGTTGAAAGGAGTTCACGGCCCACACTCTAGTGTGTGTTCTTGAGTTCACGGCCCATCTGGGTGTTCACGGCCCATCTGGGTGTTCACGGCCCAAGAACAGCTTGTGTTCTTGAGTTTACGGCCCAACAAGCTTGACAAATGATGAACACTTAAAGATCCTAACAATATCCTAAGAAGATTCAAAGGAAAGTGGATGCTAGTTGAGAGAGAATGGTGTTTTGTGGTTGAAGATCTAGAGAGGGAAGGAGGGGTTCACGGCTGGAGATGAAGAAGTGAGGTGAAGTTCAAGGTTCAGCCCTTAAATAGGGTCTAAATTTGATGGGACACATTGGTTGAAAACCGCACCGAAGGGATAAGTCCGGAGGTTCACGGCCGTGAACCTCGTATACGGCCCGAAGGTTGATCACGGTCCGAGGGTTTGCGGCCCATGTTTGCGGTCGTGAACCTCGCATGAAGGAGGGTTCACGGTCTGAAGTTTTGGCACGAACGCTTGTGGATTATGGAGTCCGCCAGGGTTTTATGACGACCATTCCCGAACAATCAAAAGGGAGTGACAACAAAAGAAGACCCTGGAACAAGAGGAAGGGCAAATCAATGCAAGAGCCTGCCAAGAAACAACAAATAGTGGCAGCTCACACTGTCACTTAGGGATGAGTTATAAAACCGAAAAACCGGACCGGAACCGGAATCGGACCGGAACCGGAACCGGTATAACCGGAGAATGTTTAAACGGTCCGGGTATTGGGTTCCAAATTTAGTCTTATCCGGGTTCCGGGTATTTCGGGTACGGGTCCAACGGGTCCGGGTATTCCGGGTAAAAAAACCGGAACCGGTTTTTGGAACCGGATATGTAAAAAAACCGGAACCGATTTTTGTATGTTTTATAAAGTTTTTATATAGGAAATATAAATAAATATGTAAAAAAGCTTATAAGTTGATAGGTATTTTATCATAATCTATATAAGTTTTAAAAAATGAATATACTAGGAATATATTTTTGGTATAGAAATTTGTATAAAAAATAGTGTCGGTTAAAGATGAAATATTACTTATATATTTTTGATCTAAAGAAAATGGATGTAGGATTGGAGATGGTTATTTATCATAATCTCAATTTGCATATGAGCTCTCATAATAAATAAATAAATAAATAAATAAAGAGAAAACGTTGACGTAATGGAAAACTCACAGATATGAAGCATGACATGCATCTAACAAAATCTCAGTCTATCTCCCATTCCCCTCTCTGGTGAACTTTATTTGTAAGAACCATAATTTATATGTAATATTAATAGTAGATAAATGATTATAATTTTGGTTTTATATGTTAAAGAATGGTTTAATTAAAAAGGGTGATTTCATCATTTGTAAGAAATTTTGAAAATTTGGCTTATGCAATCGTTTAAATACATTATACTGTAATAACTTTTGTAATAAGTTATGGTGTTTGATTTGAGTGAATTTGATTATATAATAGTGTATTTGATCAAAAAGGGTGAAATCGAAAGTTTTATTATTTTTAGTATCAACTTGTTTTATTGGCTTAATGGGTTAAAGTTCTATAAGCTTTTTGCCTATTTACGGTGGATCTTTTACAAACGGTTATATATTCATTTTGTTGTTTAATTATTCTAACTATTTTTTTTAATTACAACATCTAATCATGTTACAATTAACTCATCCCTATGAACGTACAGTATATATTACAATCACATAACTAAAAGTTCATATTTCACAGTAATATTAAACCAACTTTGTTATATCACGTTACTTTTTTTAAAAAAAAAAATCAATGTCGTCAATAACCTAAATGTAATTTTTTGTTTATTAGTTTTTTTTATAACGGTTGAAAGATTATGCGATTGAGGTAATTACAAAAAAATAATAATAAAAAAAAATAAAAAAATCCGGGTTTTCCGGTTCTAAACCCATTTTACCCGGTTCCACCTTACCCACTTTCCTATTTCCGGGTTTTTCGGTTCTAGACCCACTTTACCCGGTACCGTATCCGGAACCAAACCGGAACCGGTTCTTATACACCGGTCCGGTTTCCGGTTCTAAAAAATCTCATTAAACGGTTCCGGGTTTTCCGGGTCCGGTTCCATCCGGTCTGGGTTTGGACCCACTTTCATCCCTACTGTCACTGTCCCTGCCGCCCCAGCACCAACAAAACAACACGCTGGAACCCTACCCAAATGCAACAAGTGCAACTTCCACTATCTTGGAGCTTGTCGGGAAATGCATTGCACAGATTGTAACAAGAAAGGACACACTGTCCGTTTCTGTAAGGAGCCAGCCCAACAGGCCGTCCCAACCTCAAATATCGGAGTGAGGCGGACATGCTACGGGTGCGGGGAAACGGGGCATTTTAGGAGGGAGTTCCCAAAAGCCAATAACAAGAATGTTGGGGGTTCAGGAAGGATTCTGACACGAGGGCACGAGGAAGCCCTGAAGGACCCCACGGTGGTTACCGGTACGTTCCTTCTCAATAACTCATATGCATGCATACTCTTCGATAGTGGTGCGGAGAGAAGTTTCGTGCGCCACAAATTTAAACACATACTCAACCAAAAACCACAATCACTCAACGAAATATTCACAGTAGAAATGGCAAATGGTAAAACTGAAAGCACTAAACACATGTACACAGGGTGCACTCTAACTCTAAAGAATCATTCCTTTGAAATTGATTTAATGCCGGTTACGATAAGGAGTTTCGACGTTATCATCAGTATGGATTGGTTAAGTCCTCACCACGTCGATATATTATGTTATGAAAAAGCCGTCCGACTCAACTTACCAAATAACGAAACCCTCGTCATCTACTGTGACAAAGCTAGCACAAGTCTCCAAATCATCTCCTGCATCAAGGCTCAGGCCTACCTACGCAAGAAGTACCACGCATTCCTAGCACACATTGTTGACAAGAAGAAGGAGGTAAAGGATATCAAGGATATTCCAGATGTCTGTAACTTTCCCGATGTATTCCCAGAAGACCTTCCGGGAGTACCACCAGTGCGACAAGTTGAATGCAGAATCAACTTAATTCCTGGAGCCACCCCCATAGCCAAGTCCCCATATCGATTAGCTCCGGCCGAAATGCAAGAACTGTCTAGTCAAATAAACGAACTTTTGGGCAAAGGATTCATCCGACCAAGCTTCTCACCTTGGGGAGCACCAGTTATGTTCGCTAAGAAGAAAGACAGATCATTTCGTATGTGCATTGATTATCGGGAATTAAACAAACTCACCATCAAGAACCGATTTCCCCTACCCCGAATCGATGATCTATTCGACCAACTTCAGAGAGCAAGATACTTCTCAAAAAACGATATGAGTTTGGGTTACCACCAACTGCGAGTCCAGGAGGAAGATATTTCCAAAACGGCGTTTCGGACTCGCTATAGTCATTACGAGTTCGTGGTGATGCCCTTCGGATTGACGAATGCACCAACTGTGTTCATGGACCTGATGAATCGAGTATGCCGACCTTACTTAGATAAATTTGTAATAGTGTTCATCGATGACATATTGATCTATTCACGAAGTAAGGAAGAGCACAGTCAACATCTACGACAAGTCCTGGAGACGTTGAGGAGGGAAAAGCGATATGCCAAGTTTTCTAAATGTGAATTTTTGATCCGAGAGGTGGACTTCTTGGGTCATGTGGTCAGCAAAGAGGGAATACATGTGGACCCCTCCAAAATCAAGGAAATCGAGAACTGGAAAGCACCAAGAACACCGACGGAGATCCGCCAATTCTTAGGTCTTGTTGGCTACTACAGGAGATTCATACAGAACTTCTCCAAGATCGCTAAGCCACTCACTACCTTGACTCAGAAAGGAGTGACCTTCAACTGGGGAGATAAACAAGAGGTTGCTTTCCACACACTAAAGCAAGCCCTATGCAGCGCCCCGATCTTGTCTCTCCCAGAAGGGACGGAAGACTTCGTTGTCTACTACGATGCGTCAAAGCAAGGTCTTAGGTGTGTGCTCATGCAACGAGGAAAGGTCAATGCCTATATCTCGAGACAACTTAAGACTCACGAAGTTAACTACACCATGCATGACCTCGAATTAGGAGCGGTGGTGTTTGCTTTGAAAATCTAGAGGCGCTATCTTTATGGTACGAAGTGCATAATTTTCACGGACCATAAGAGTCTCCAGCACATCCTCAACAAAAAGGAGCTCAACATGAGACAACGACAACGGGTTGAACTGCTAAATGACTACGAATGTGAAATTCGTTATCATCCGGGCAAGGCCAACGTAGTAGCAGACGCCCTAAGTCGGAAAGAATACTCGAGTCACCGAGTAAAGTCGTTGATCATGACCATCCATTCACACATGTCCACACAAATCAAGAAGGCGCAGTTAGAAGCCTTGAAACCTGAGAACGTCGCAGGAGAGGCCCTAAGGGGAATGGATAAGAACCTTGAAGTTAAGGATAACGGAGCATATTATCTCATGAATCGGATCTGGACACCGAAATTCAATGGGTATAGAGATATTGTTATGAACGAGGCCCACAAGACCAAATACTCCGTTCATCCTGGTTTAGACAAGATATATCTTGACCTCGAGAAATTTTATTGGTGGCCAAACATGAAGGCAGAAATCGCTACCTATGTGGGCAAGTGTTTGACTTGCGCTAAGGTCAATGTAGAATACCAAAAGCCCTCGGGTTTACTACAACAACCATAAATACCCAAGTGGAAGTGGGAGCGGATAACAATGGACTTCATCACCAAGTTTCCCAAGACAACAGGTGGATTCGACACCATCTGGGTAATCGTTGACAGGTTGACCAAATCTGTACACTTCCTGCCAATAAAAGTAACCGGCAAGATGGAGAAGCTAACCAGAACCTACATTAAAGAGATCGTATGATTACATGGTGTACCAATATCCATCATCTCTGACAGAGATAGTAGATTCGCATCACAGTTCTGGAAATCACTACAAAAATCCTTGGGAACCAAACTCGACATGAGTACAACGTACCATCCCCAGACTGACGGGCAAAGCGAGAGAACCATTCAGATGCTAGAAGACATGTTGAGAGCTTGTGTGATAGACTTTGGTAAAGCTTGGGATACCCATTTACCACTCATCGAATTCTCATACAATAACAGCTACCACACTAGCATCAAAGTTGCTCCGTTCGAAGCCCTCTATGGCCGCAAGTGCAGATCACCTCTGTGCTAGGCTGAGTTGGGTGACACACAACTAGCAAGGAGGCAAGTTCCTGACAGCACTCTCACCGGCCCCGAGATAATACGAGAAACCACGGACAAGATTGTTCAAATCCGTGAATGGCTGAAAGCATCTAGGGACCGACAAAAGAGCAACGCAGATAAGCGACGCAAACCCTTGGAGTTCCAGGTTGGTGACCGCGTACTGTTAAAGGTGTCACCCTGGAAGGGAATGATACATTTTGGAAAACGTGGAAAACTGAATCCAAGATATTTCAGGACATTCGAGATCCTTGCTAGAATTGGCCCGATAGCTTACAAACTTCGACTATCCCAAGAACTTAGTAACGTACATCCCACCTTCCACGTATCCAATTTAAAGAAGTGTCTATCCGACGGGACTCTTGTAATCCCACTCGATGAAATTGAGATAAATGAGAGTCCTAACTTCATCGAAGAGCCAGTGGAAATCATGGATAGGGAAATCAAGAGAACAAAGCAAAGTCGTATACCCATAGTGAAGGTCCGCTGGAACGCCAAGCGATGACCTGAATATACATGGGAACGAGAAGATCAAATGAAACAAAAGTACCCACATCCTTTCCCCAACACTTTAAGTCCCACTCATAATGCTAATTTTGGGACGAAATTCCCTCTAACGTGGGGGGTGATGTGACAACTGACAAATTTAGAGTCAAGCAAAGTCTAAACGTGTATTATGTATAAGCAAAACCACATCTTAACTTTTTTGCAATAAATCATTTATAGCCAAAAGACATCATTTGTATAAGTATTTATATATTTTGAAAACCATGTGGTAATGAACCATTGAAAGTCAACAAAATCAACATAAGACCACATAAGACAACACAAGATAACACAAATCAACACAAGTCAAATGGATAAATCTAAAAGCATGAACTTATACATTACTAATGGGATTTCGGTTTTTGGGAATCTAGAACCAATGGTTTTTGGTTATATAGGACCGAAATCACCCTCCTAGGAGCAACACCAAGACCGAAAACACATGTTTAAGGCCCATTAGGACCGAAATCAACAATATGAGTGGTATACAAGGTGATTTCGGTCATGCTTGACCGAAATCACCCTCTGGAGCGAACACCATCATTTTACAGTAAACGGCTTACAACTCATTTTATGGAAAATATCTGATTTTTTGGAAACAAACACGATTACTTTATATGTAAAGGCTTACAATTATTCATACAAACTCTTATGAACTCACCAACTTAAGTGTTGACAGTTTTTCAAACAACTTGTATTCTCAGGGAATCAGTAAAACAAGTAACCAACAACTTTTGAGGATGGGACGCTAAGGCATCAAACAAATCTTTTGTCATCATATTGTAATTGACTTTTGAAACATGTAACACTTACAATGATGTAACTTTTTCAATTATATATATTATGGTTGCGTTTGCTTTGATCTCTATTATTTAACTGTTATGATATTGTACATGAAAGTCATCCACCCCCAGACGTTTTCGCCATCCTGGTGTGGGGGTGTGACAGATATAGGATCGATTACATATGCTATAATATTCACTTATTCTAATTTTTTCAAATGCTCAGAGCATTGTGAGAGAAAAAGAGCTAGACTTTTTTTATGACTAAAGTTGTTAAACAACTGTTAAGAACATTATGAGGTTTAATGAAGATTGGTTGCTTATGGACAGTTAGAAGTATGGTACTGTTTGGAAAGACCATAGTGACATGTTTTAAATTGAGATGATTATTGGTCAAAATTGATTGTCATATGGGAATATGGAAAGGTTTCCATAAAGGGAGTTGATTATTGAGTCTGCATGTCAATTTGAAACTTTAATGCAAAAGAGGTGTTCAATGAGCGTACCTTGAATTAGAACCTCTATTACTTTGGAATTGTTTCTAGTAACAAAGTTCCAATGGAATATTCTATAATATCGTTGGCTCAATCTCTGTGACTTTGAAGCTTCGACATTATAGAAAATAAATGTATGTAAGGTTGGAATTCCAATACATTTTAGACAGTGACAAGAATTTGGAATTGTGAAATGAACATCATTGGAATAGTGTCTGTTCGATCTGTTCACAAAGGAAGGACCATATAGAGGAATAATATGCATGTTCATAACATGGCATGACTGACGCTTAATTCAAGTGGATAATTAATTACTCGAAACATTATACAATGAATAAAGTCTTGATTATTATGGTGATTAAATAATAAGAGCTTTATTTATATTCAATAGTTTTGAGACCATAGTTAATTAGTTTATTATAGTGTTTCACTTCGCATGTTTTACTTCCTGAATGATTGGATTATTTAAAACTCCACAGCCGCTCATACTTTAGGAAGTAAGTAGTGAATGCAGACTGTCATGAAATGAATTGTAGATTTTCTATGGAGATTAGGCATTGCAATGGTTGCTACAATGTTCATGAGTACTTAGAAAATGGAGATTTTGAGTATTGGATAAACCCACGCTCAGATAATTACTTCATGGATTCTATCACGAGTAATTCTGAGACGATAATATCTTATATTCTTAAAACTAAGATATACGAGTTGTAATTTACAAGTCGGTTGTATATTGGTATTGCAAAAACACATCAGTAACTTGATGTTATAAAATGTAGTGTCATGTGCGATTTGGTGAGTAAAAGTTACAAGCATATGAATCAAAGTTTATTCGTTCCTTTTTCTTTAACGGGAAAAACGATATCTTTGAGCCCCTCGATGATTTGATGTCGACATCTGAAGTGCTTGGCCAAGCCTGGACTGAATTGATGTGCTCAATTAATAGTCTAATTTCAGTCATCATAAACCAGGAAATCGAGAAACATAATTTTGGAAAATGAGATTGATTTCAATCCATGTCTTGTGTCCATATGATATCTTGTAGAACGAAGGAATATTTGATCACTTATCTTAGGACACGTAAC
Source organism: Lactuca virosa (assembly GCF_052849685.1). NCBI lineage: Eukaryota > Viridiplantae > Streptophyta > Magnoliopsida > Asterales > Asteraceae > Lactuca > Lactuca virosa. Next base: position 130,040,626 of record NC_136429.1, read on the forward strand.
TGACTGGGGTCATAGTTCGACAATGGATTTTGGAAGCTACAACTTGCTGATCAACTCAGAAGTTATACTGGTAATTATAGTTATATACTTATCCAAATGGGAGACGATTGGATTAGGTGTCTAAGCTCATTACTATAATTGGCTTATACTTAAATTGATGGTAGCACATTCCTTTTGGGTTGCCCTCAACCCTGGAAATTGAATAGGATAGATTTTAGAGAGATAAATTGATTTATTAATTTATTATATGATTAATAAATTAATTAGAAATCAAAATAAATGATTTGTTAATATATTATGAGAATAATATATTAATTAGAAATATTGTTATTTTAAGAATTAATCAAAAATTAATTAGATTAATTTTGGGGTTAATTGGATTAGTTAAAAGTGCAATGACCTAATCTGTAATTGTTCAATAGTTGAACAAAAGGGTTCCAGAACCTTCCCCATGAGAGGTGGACGGTTTTTGGAGTGATTCTAGGGTTTCTAGAATATCTCTTGGAGATAATTAGGAATCCAGATAATTACTTGATTTAAGATATTATTATTGTAATCAAGTAAGGATTATCTAGGGTTTCTTGGTCAGCTATAAATAGGGTCTCATAGCCTCTAAATTTCGGCCACTTGACTCCTCAAGAGTATAGCCAAAATTTTGTCTCTTTTATCCTCTCTCTTAAAGTTTCATTGGTTTCTAGGGTTTGGGTGTGAACCATTAGAGACACGACACTTGTGGTGCTTGCTTCCAAGAGTATTTCAAGAAGGATATGTTTGATTGTTTACTACAACAATCAAAAGGTATGTAATTCCTAACTTATTTGTTAATTTCGAAAATACCTAGGTTTCATAGGTTTCTTGTTGTCCAATAGAATGTTACTTCAATAGTTTTATGATATATATCTAATAAGTTGCATGTACCCTTAAGTGTTAAGGATTTATATGTGTTAATATAGGTAAAACCCTTCAATACCATATGACATTAAGTCTACGTTATCATACTCTTAGTCTTAGAGTTTCTTTTGACACAACCTCCATAAGACCATGACACCATATTCGACTCTATCAGCCTATCTTCTTTGAATAGTATCTCCACATTTCATAACACGATACCTCATTATTTGATGCTTACACTCCACCGTGAGAGCACGCCTACATTCCTACTTCTCGAAAGATAGAATCAATAGCCACCTTCTTTACTCCGGATAATTGGAAAATTGACATCTAAGTTCTGATTTATTTATTCAGATTGTTTACCGATTAGTCGAGAAATCAACATCCATTTATGATTCCAAAAATTATTTACTAATTTCGACAGCTGCCTTCTCTACTTGAAATTTTTGATGAATTTCTAATTTACTAATTATTTTCAAGTTCTGATTTTGGTTTATTTGAAGTTTCGTTTATCCGATTTTTGTTGAATTTGTTTATCTAAATTTTAAATTCAATAAAGAAAAATCCCTAAATCCCCATTCCCCTTAGGGTCAGGGATGGCGACTAAATTTTAATACATGACATATATGGTAGCATTTATAGAGATGGTGCAAACACTCGGTTATAGGGATGAGAAATATGATTTTCGATATATATATATATATATATATATATATATATATATATATATATATATATATATATATATATATATAGAGAGAGAGAGAGAGAGAGAGAAAGAGAGAGAGAGAGGTTCAAATGAAGACACTACATAAAGTGAAGACAAGAAGACACCACTTTTATGTTATAAATTTTTTGGTATAAATTTTGGTATAAATTTTGTATATATTGCTTTTTTGCCATTATTCAACAATAGATATATATTAATCTTACGTTAATATTCATATTAGATTAACGTATGAATTTTGTATATATGTAGTATTATAGTAAATTCTAATATTAATGTTAACGTATGAATAATCATACATTAATCTAATGTGAATATTTGTTGGGGGTCAGATATGGCATCGACCAAGTCCTCGCACGATGGCCTGGAGTGCCGTAATCGAATGTCTGGTCCTGGAAGGCTGAATGCGCTATATGGGTAAGGTTGCATCCGTTCTAACACCAATTGGTTTTAGATCAACCGGTAGCGCTGATGCTCAACAAGTGGTATCAAAGCCAGTGGCGAGGGTTCGATTCTCTCAGGGAGAAATTTCTGAGGGGGGATTGTTGGGGGTCAGAAATGGCATCGACCAAGTCCTCGCACGATGGCCTGGAGTGCCGCAATCGAATGCTTGGTCCTGGAGGGATGAATACGCTATATGGGTAAGGTTGGGCCCTTTCTAACACCAACTGGTTTTAGATCAACCGGTAGCGCTGATGCTCAACAATATTAACGGATGATTATTCATAATTTTATTACTTAATAATGATATACAAGAACTATACAAATGTTGGGATTTAGTTCAAAAATAGTTTTATAAACAAGAAAAATATGGCAACGGAAGACTTTAATTTTTGAAATAACATAAACATTTTATACCCACCAAGGATCTTCTTGCAAGTTATAGAAAGATTAAACACGAACCAAAGGAAGGATGAAGAATTAACAACCTTCGTAGTTCTTTGGGTCCTCTTGGGAGGCTTGGAAGTTGATGAAGAATGTGGAACCTTTGAGACACCAACAATGACTCAACTTGATGTAGATGCTAGTCCAAAACTCTTAAATTATTAAGCTTGAAGTTCATAACCAATATGAACTTCAAGAGAGAAAAAGATATGCAAGTAATCTTCAATAACTCAAAGCAAAGAAGAGATGGAGAGTCTCCTAGAGAGCTCTCGGCCATAAGAAGGGAAGAAGGAATGAGCAACATTTCAAGAATGCAAGCCTCTTATGTATATGCATAAAGTGAAAGTATTAACCATTACGTCTTAACACTTTAAGCACATATGTCCCCATGTCATAAACATGTCTCCCATGCTTCATTTCTTTTGAATAAACTAATGGAAAAGCCACACCTTTCTTCATTTTATGCAAATTTAGAAAATTGTATAAAAAAGAGAAAAGTTAGTTTAAATTTTATAAACTCGAGGTTTATAAAATATAAACTTCGTCTTTTGAGTAAAAGACAAAAGGTTTTCAACTAGTCCAAAAAGTTGTGCATGACTTATTAATTCATACCATATGAAATAATATAATGTTACTTGCTAATGAAAATTATTATTTCCATGAAATAAATAATTTCTAATTTAATTATAAGAGTTTTATTGAATATTTATTAAAATCAATGTATAATAAATAATCAATTGTATCAAGTTGTTAGTGTGACCCATTAGTATCATATGTTATTTAGCAATATCACTTTAATATGACTCTTGAGCATACTAGACCTTTCAATAAAAAAATCATAGAAGAATAATAACATAAAGTAGTGTTTTCACGTCTTCACTTTATTTATTGTCTTCATTTGAACATATTCCTCTCTCTCTCTCTCTCTTATATATATATATATATATATATATATATATATATATATATATATATATATACATATATAGAGAGAGAGAGAGAGAGTCAGGTTCTTTTGAGAACCAAAAAATTTCTGAGAACTTGCGAACTCATAATCAACTCATCATTTTTCAACACCAAAAACACCAATATTCTCCGAATGGTGCGTCTAAGCCATATCTAGACTCAAAAAAAGATTTGACAATTATGCCACTTGTTTCAATTATGGAGAAAAATGGCATTATGCCAATGATTATGTCAATGGTACAAAAAGATGTTACCATTATAGTGAAAAATATCATGTGTCGATGAATTTTCAAATAAGAAACAAGACAAGAAAGTGGAAGGAACTAAGAGAAATGATCTCATTAGGCAAATTGTGTAGGTTATATTATTAGTAAACTATATACCACATCACTTCGGTTTGACTTAAGTGTCATATAATTGTTGATGTCTCATGAATTTGGTAGAAATTTAAACTTATCATTGTAAAGAATTGAAAGTAAAAGTATTGTCGAAATTGCAAATGACATAGGAAATTTGTGTTAGTAAAGTATATTCAAATATAGTTGTTGACTCGGGATGAAGTGAAGTTTAATGAAATAAACAAGTAGTATTTATAAGTATTGTTTAGAGTGTTCATGAAATAGAGGATCTCAAGATTTAATTTTAAGATGTAATCATAACCTAATTGGTTCTAACAAGCATTTATCCCCGAATAGATATCTTATGACTTGTAGATGAGTAAATTCATAAATTTATGGTAAAATAAGGATTACTCTCATATTTCTTGGTGATTCCAAGGACTAAATCTAAATCATCCTGAAGAGGTGGATAATTGTAATATCTTCATTTTAGGCTTGAAATATTTTCTTATTTAGTAGAAAAATATTTTTTGAAAATAAAGTAGAATAAAAATAAATTAATTAAATGAATTAAAATTTTAACTAACGAAAAAAAGAGATTATACTATTAAATAAATGGTTAAATATAAAATATAAATAAATCATTATTTTGAGAATTTATATATATGCTAAACAGTAAATAATTACAAGGAGGGACTAGAAGTGTCAAAATGACCAAACTTGGTACAACTAACCTTGACTTAGTCATATGACTAAAATGATCGAATCAATGATAGAATGGGTTCTAAGTGTTAACTTGGAATGTTTAATTAAAAGTTTACATCAAATGGTGGCTCAAATTGGAAATAAGAATATAGAAGGGCCATTTTTGCCAAATACATATTTATATATACAAGTGCAACTAGTCTTCTCCCCATTCATACAAAGTGATCAAGAGATTGAAATGGAAATGCTCCTTCCATGGAGTTTTGAAGAGAAAAAGATGAATTTATGGGAGTTTGAAGGTTTAGTTTGAAGATCTTAGCTCAATTTATCAAGTAGATGCTTTACAATGTATAAATTCACTATGTCTCTTCATCTCTTACATTTTAGAGTTCTAATTCACAAGTTTAATCTGAAATTTAGAGTCATTAATTAAGTTCTATTAGATATTGAGAGTTGAATCAAGATTACGTTATGATTCTAAAATCAAACTTCTCATTTACACGCTTAATTCACCATATGCTAGAACTTGTTTAGAATAATCAATGTATCATCACTTCATCATTGAATTGTATGATTCCATCTTTACTGATGGAAATGGAGAATTAGAACTCTGTTTTATGAAGAAGTTGTACTCTGACCATTAAAACTCATGAACTAGCTTAGTTTATTAAATTTGAAAATAATTCCATAATTAAAAGGTTAAAATGGAGATATAAAAGTGATTTAGAGATACATGTTATGTATTTTCAATAAATCATGTGGTATTATGAGCTTAATGAATGATTCCAATAGAATACATACACCATTAGAATGGAATGAAGGAAATCCCAAGTAAGTTGTTTTCAAATGTGTTTTATTCAGTAAAATGATATTATGGAAATGGAACTAATAGTATTTGGAATATTTAAAATGGGTAAAACAATAATAGAGCATATAATCATAATAATTTAATCTAGACATTTGATTTCCATTGTTGATATTGGAATCACATATTATGGTTGGAATGAAATAAGATTAAGCACTTAAAAGGTATCAAGGAAGTTCATGAATGATCAGTTAAGTCACAAAATACTTGTTGAAATCGTGTAAGATGTTATTAAAGGTGTATATATTAAAGGTTTAATACCATAAAAGCCATAAGTTTTACACCCCAATTCTAAATTAGCCCTAAATGGATTTTTTGTGTCTAATTAGCCTAAATAATTGTGACCTCGTTTCAAAACCGTTTTATCAACCGGTTAACAACAGATCAAGGTACGCAGCCGGTCACCACTCTCCTATACTACTCGATCGTTCGTACACCACCAAATATCACCTTTCACAGAAACGTCTTGCATCAAAAAAGGGTTTCATGTAGTTGGTCTTAGGAAGAAGAAGGGTTTGAAAAGGGTTTCTTACACCATTGTTGCATGCAAAAAAGCTTCTATTTTGAAGTTGAAAATCACTGAAGTAGAAAGGTACGTGGGGTGCCAATAAGAAGTTGATGTGTATGTGTGTTCTTATCTTACATAATCGAGTTCCATAGTGTCACTTACAAGTATAATTTTTCATCTTGAACATATGGCTTCATCATCTGGAACTAAAAAGGTGAAAGGGCCTGAAAAGGTTTATGTAAGGGACGAGGACTCTGATGATGATCTCATAGATTTCTCTTTCCTGGATTTTGCACCAGAGACCTTTAAACCAACCTCAAACCTGTCTGATGACCCATTCCTTAACATATTATGTGATGAAAATATGCTAAGGAGGACTCTTGATGGAATGGGAGATGATGATCAGGAAGCTGGTGTTAAGGATCCAGAACATGATCATATTGATGATCAAAATGACGGTGAAGTAGGTGTAGAGTACAGGGTTCATGATCCAGACATACATTGGAAACAAATGAAGCCTGTAGTGGGAGAGTGTTACGAGTCCCCTTCTCAACTCAGGTTTGCATTAACTAACTATGCAGTAGCTAATGGATATCAATTGTGGTTTATGAAGAGTGATAGGCATAGAGTGATTGCTAGGTGTGGGAAAATATATAAAAAAGACCCATGTCCCTTTAGAGTTTATGCTGCTTGGAAGTATAATGAACGAACATTTCAGATTAAATCTATATGTGACATACATCTATGTGCTAGAAATTTTAATTTTGGAACTTTGGTTAGTTGTAACTGGTTAGCCAAACATTACCTGAAGGATATTATTATGAAGCCAAAGATGACATTAACTGAGATGAAGGAAGATGTACTTAGGATGTTTTCAGTAAATGTATCTAAGGGGCAATGTCACAGGGCTAGGACAAAGGCAAGAGAGATGATAGAAGGTAAGTTAGAAGAACATTATGCAAAGGTATGGGACTATGCTGCAGAAATCCTCAGGTCTAACCCAGGGAGCACTTGTAAGGTGGGAGTAGATTCTAATGCAGGTGGCATGAACTATTTCAAAAGGTTTTATGTGTGCTTAAAGGCTTTTAAGGATGGTTGGAATAGGGGTTGCAGACGTGTGATAGGTTTGGATGGTTGTTTCCTAAAGGGTCAGATCAAGGGAGAACTTTTGACTGTTGTTGGAAGAGATGCAGACAATCATGTATATCCAATAGCATGGGCAGTGATTGATGTAGAGAACAAAGATAATTGGACTTGGTTTATTGAGCTGTTAGTTGCTGATCTTGACCTTGATTGTGGTAGGGGTCTTGTGGTTATTTCCGATCAGCACAAGGTAAATTATACTGTAAATTTGTTTAATTATTATACATTTATAATAATTTTGTTTATTCAATGTCAGGGTCTACTACAAGCTGTTACAGAACTACTTCCATATGTTGAACATAGACAATATGCCAGGCACATCTATGCAAACTTCAGGAAGAAATACACTGGGTTAGAGCTCAAGAACCTGTTTTGGGAAGCTGCCAAAAGTACTGTGGAGGGGGACTTTATAGCAACAATGAAGAAAATCAAAGACATAACTCCCAGTGGCTATGAATGGCTGATTTCAAACAAACCACATTCTTGGTGTAGGGCATTTTCTCTCATGGATATGCTTGTGAGGCTATAGAGAATGACATATCAGAGTGTTTTAATTCGATGATCATTCACATGAGAAAAAAACCAATTCTAACAATGTTTGAGGAAATCAGGATTTATTTGATGAATAGGTTTTATCATCAAGCTGCTACAGTTTCTCAATGGAAAGGTGACTATGGTCCAAACACCTTAGAGGAGATTAAGGAGTTTGGAAAGCATATGAGGTATGCTTATTTGATTTTAATTGTGATCTTAAGTCTATACATGTACATTACTAATTACTTATAATTTTAGGTTCTGGATAGTAATACCAAGTGGAGGGGCATTATTTGAGACAAGGCATGGATATTCAGCTTACAAGGTGGATTTAGATGCTCATTCTTGTTCATGCAGATTATGGGAGATATCAGGGTTACCATGTGTCCATGCTCAAGCTGCAATCAATTTCACACATAGAGATCCAACTGGTTTTATTCCTTTTGGTTCCATAAGGAAAAGTTCATAGAGATATACAGAGACAACATCTTACCTGTTAATGGAAGTAATATGTGGCCCTATACTGAATATTTGAAGCCCTTACCACCCCTTGTTAGGAGAATGCCTGGAAGGCCAAAAACAAAGAGAAGAAGACATGCCTCAGAATGTCAGGATTCTAAGTTCCCAACTCAAAAGGCAAAGGTTAGCAGGACTGTTAGGTGTGGGAAATGTAGGGAACTTGGTCATAATAAGCTGTCTTGTAAGAATGGAGAAGGTCCAAGTGACCCTGTCCCTAAAAGGAAAAATGGTAGACCAAAGGGAGATGGGGGAGGGAATTTAGCTGTGAACATTGCAAAGACACCAAGGAAAGTAGATAAGGGAAAGAAGAAAGTTGTTGAGGGCACATCAAAAGAAGCAAATGAGGGACAAAATAAAGTTGTTGATCACACATCAAAAGAAGCAAGTGAGGGAAAGATGAAAGCTACTGAGGGCACATCAAAAGAAGCAAGTAAGATGATAGATGTTGATCAGTCAATTTCTCCTTTGAAGAGAATGAAGATGATGGCAAGGAGGGGAGGTAAGATCAAATATGTAGGGAGAATAGGGGCTCTGCATGGTAGTATAAGTCAAACTGTGGCAGGTGTTGATGAAGTTGTACTTACCTGCCATGAAAAGCTTGACCATGAAGATTTTGAAACTATTAAAGATCTGCAGGCATCTGGATATGATCATGGGGAAATTGTTGAAGCTTTTAATAAGGTGTGTAGTTATAAATTTAATTATTAACACAATTTTCTTGAACATTATGTGATAATATGTTTATGTTAATTTCTTATTCACGGTTGACAAAAGAGAGGAAGGAGATGTTGGTTGAGAGTATAGTTGATGAAGAGACCAGTCAAGAAACACAAGATCCGTTGGTAAGAAAAAGGAAGCCCTCAGAAAGAATTATCAAGATTAAGTTGAAAAAAGCAGTGCATGATCCAGATGGAGGTGGTTCAACAACTGAGAAAGCACTTACATTGGACTGATGTTGTTATGGATGGGGGGTTAATTGGGCATAAATATTTTGATAGCCCTTTTTTGTGAAAGCATCTTTTGGTAACAAGCTTCCAATTTGTTGACAACATGTTATCTTTTGACTGTAAATTGTAGTAACATTGTCATTTTGGGAAATCATCTTTTGGCTTGTAAACATTGTTGTAAAATTGGAAGTTTGGTTCTGATTGTTACCCTCCATGTATGTATTTGGCTATTATGTTTATAAAGATTGTGGTTTGTAGTAAGTTCAAATTTCAATGTCAGTTTGTAATGGATAGTAAATTGTCAATTTCTGGTTAATGCTTTTCATATTAATTGTCCCGTAGGACTATGTATTACAAGGGTACCCATATTACAACCATCAAAATGTTTTCAGATGCTATTACAACTGTGCCAAAATAAGCATCTAATACAATTTCACCTAACCAACAACTTCACAAAAGACTAAACTTAACTTCCTAACTTCCTATAATTTCACCAGCAATACAGTCTCTGTTACCAACATCACTGCAAATACCATGACCATGATGAACATAAGCTTCATCATCAACGTCAACCTCCTATTTTGATCCACATTCACCTGTTCCAACTGAGCATTGTCATCAGCCATACTAACCAGAGCTAAATGCATTTGGTACATGAGGTTTTTGAAATCTTCACTAGGCAAAGGTGGGTCCAACCACATGAAGAACTTACAATACCTGGAAGGATCCTGCACATTTTTATGACAAATTTGCCCTTAGTCCCATAACAAAACTTTATACTGGATCAAAGAGTGAAGAACATACCTTATAGTTGGTGCATCCCCTAAATTTTCTCCCAGGATTCTTGTCCGTCCACGAAATTGAGAAGCTAGCCTCAACACCACAACGACACAAAACCATGGGGTTGTTTCTGTTCCTAAAATTGACATTAACATTTTGAAATCCTGAAGTCATTGACCCTGTAGACCCTGTAGATGAACTAGCCATGAAGAAGTTGATGCGTGGAAGAAGAAGTCAGAGAATGTAGAAGTAGGAGGTGGAAGATGGGTTTCTAACGGTAAAACCCCTATTTGTAAAGGGGTAACCGGCTGACACCGGGGAAACCGGCTAACAGGGTTTGAGGAAAAATTCAACACATACATAATGGCTAATTAGACACAAAAAATCCATTTAGAGCTAATTTAGAATTGGGATGTAAAACTTATGGCTTTTATGGTATTAACCCTATATTAAATGAGAGGTTGAGGTCTATAGAAGTGCTTAATTGAACTAATGAGGCATTTAGAACTTAACCATTAATTATGTTAATTAGATGTAATTGAGTAAAATATAAGTTCATGGACTTATTTCACCATTTAGAATCAATCGGGTAAGTTATAGAAGGTTTGGATGCATAAGGGCAAAAGTACAATTCTAAAATAATGAAAAATTTGTTTATGTGCATATTGGGCTAAACCTGGGCATGCCTAACCCAAGGAAAAGTAAGCTCGGACGGGTTTGACCCTATAACAATGAAAATCTCCAACTATCATTCGGTTTGTACTCTAGACCCCTAGTTCCATCCATATCTCTTATATATGCATGAAATGAGTATCCCACCTATAAAATTTGTAAAACCATTATGTAAAGGTATTCTATTCATTTTGTATCATTATTATGGTATTCAATATGTGGTTTTTATAAGGATAAATGTATTTGAAGTGTAAGAAAATATAGCAACCAATCAACATAAGTACATATCCAGAGTACATGTCCCTAATATTATATTTGATGGTGTATTGGTATTATTTATACTATATTGTTAGGGCCAGGATCCTCAAAGCATTCAGGATCCTCAGACCTCTTCAAATATTCAGGATCCTCAACTATCTCAGGATCCCGACTATTATTGTTATTATTATTAACTAATATTTATAACGGTTATATTGGGTACATAACTAACACGTGTGCAGAAATAGTCAAAGGGAGACTTATTCTCAACAGAGTTTCATTTCAACTATGCTAAAGACCCGGAATACCAAGTCAAAAAACGTTCACAAAGCTGGTCATAGAGGATCTCGGGGATATCAAGCATCTTGTTAGCTAGTTTAGACTATAAAATGACACATGTATCTCACACACGACTCACTCTGCTTACTCTTAGCTTACTCTGCGAACGTTTTCACATGTTCTTACTGGAATACTCTCTGTAATCATCATTTTACATTAATAAAATCATCAAGGAAAGTGATCGTTATCACCTCCCAAGGTTTTGTGTCGGAGATCCTAGCAAGGATCAAGGGCTTTCCTTGTAAACCATTGTGTCATTCTCTTTATCTTTTTCTACCGCACAACTCGAACATCACATCCAGATCAATTTGGTTGATTAATACTTGTGTAATTTTTGACCAAAACAATTTGGCGCCCACCGTGGGGCCATGGTGTTCAAAATCCTCGAAAGATCATGTCTACACAACCAATCCTTTATTCATCCTCGCTCCTTCCATTCCAACCAAAAACCTACCACCTCCTCCGAGTGGACCCCCTGGTCAGAGAAAAACGCCTGGCACTTCCAAGAAAAACACCCCTCCGGTCACTAACCAAGGAAGTTTGGGATCTTCAGGACTCCAGGATCCGACTGCCTCGGTCACTACTGCAGAACTCTTCGCTATGATGAGGAAAACGACGCAACAGGTGACTCGGCAGCAAGAGGAGAATAGAACACTGCTTAGAGAAGTGGAGAGGATGAAGGCGGAGTTTCAGAAATCCCAGGAAACAACGCCCACAGTTGTACAACCAAGGATCCTGAACTTCGATAATGCAGGATCCTCAGGAAATCACCATAAGAACACAGTTCCTGCCACTGTGGTGTCACCCTGGGGGACAACTATGGACAATCGAGCATCTATGATCAATGATCTCAATGAGCCTTTCAATACTCCTAGAAACCTTGATTCTAGTAACTTCTTAAACAACAATACTATCAATACGAACTCTACTAATGTTGGTGCAGGAATAAATCCAAACATGGCTAGGGAACTTCAGCAGTTGAGACAGATGATCTCAAGTGTACCTGGGGTGGTCCAACCCATACCAGAAGCATCTCCAACAAGTCACATGATCTCGAGATTTTCTCCCGCGATAGCCGATACCGAAGTTCCTAAGCGCTTCCAAACTCCTAGCATGAAGCCTTACAATGGAACTACGAATCCTGAAGAGCACGTAGCACAATACCAAGAAAGGATGGAGATCATTCCCATCCCAGTACACTTGAAGGAAGCTTGCATATGCAAAGGCTTTGGTTCAACCCTTACGGGCTCAGCTCTTAAATGGCTGCTAAACGTTCCTCCTTATTCTATTACTTCATTTACACTTAGTCAATATTTTCAATAACCAGTTTTCTTGTAGCAGAACCTTCGAGAAGATCACTAGTGATGTCTATCGGGTGGTTCAGGATCCTAAGGAGTGGCTTAGATATTTTGTTAACAAGTTTGGCAAGGAAGCTCTAAGCATCCCCAACATCGACATGGCGACTTTTATAGAGGCCTTCAAAATGGGTCTAAGGAAGGATTCACCCTTCTATGAAGATCTTGTGATGACCCCATGCAAGAGGTTGGACGAAGTAAGGTGCCGAGCATTGAGATTCATAAGGCTTGAAGAGGCTAAAGAAATCCAGAAGAGGAGCAACTCTTCAAGTCAATACGAGAATCCCAACAGGAAGGCCGACTCCTCGGCCCCAAGGTTCTACAAATCGAAGCCCTATTCCAAACAGGATCACCACAGTGTTAATGTCGTCAAAGATGAAGGAGAAGAAGAGGAACTTCCGAAGATCACTAACTATTGTTTTTCTGTGGATGTTTTCAGGTATAATCCATGCTATGCAGGATCTCAGAGACAAAGCAAGATGGCCGAAGAAGGATAATAGTCCACCACTTGGAAAAACAAGTCCAAATAGTGTGCTTACCACGAAGACTTCAGTCACACGACGGAGGATTGTATAGCCCTAAGAAAGGAGATCATCTACTTCCTTAACAAGGGGCACCTCAAGGAGATCCTCGGGAGAAAAAGAGAAAAGTCCAAGGACAACAACCAAGATGGTCACAAGATCCTGAAGAAACCAGGATCTCCACCCCAAACGCCAAGATAATTAATGTTATCTCAGGCGGATCTAAAATTTGTGGTACTTCTTACTCTCAGGCTAAAAAACACGCCAAGGTCTCTAAAACAACGAAGGAGGATAGACCACGGAAGAATATCGTGGTTAGCGATGATAAGGAAATCACATTTGACGAGACGGACAGGGAAGGGATCCAAGATCTTCACCATGACGGACTCGTGATAACACTGTACATGGCCAACCACATCGTCGGAAGGATCCTTGTTGATGCAGGATCCTCAGTCAACATCGTACTCCTAAACGCACTAAAAAGGATGAACATCCCGGAATCGGGGATAATCAAAAGATCCTCGGTCCTCATAGGATTTAGTGGGGAAACGAAACACATTATTGGGGAGATAAAGCTACCAACATATATAGAGGGGGTAAACTCTATACAAAATTTATGTGTTATTGACACTTTATCTTCTTATAATGTGATATTAGGTAGACCATGGATCCACAAGATGAAACCGGTTCTATCAACATATCATAAGTGTGTAAAGATGCCTACTCCATGGGGAACAGTGAAGATCATGGGAGATCAACAAGAATCGAAGGAATGTTATAAAACCTCTATAAAGCTTACGACCAAACCCCAGCAAGCATAGCAATTAAGGCAGGGTCACGACATGTTCTAGAAACGAAGGAGAAAGATGTGAAGGAAGTGCCCCTGAGCATCGAGGATCCTGAAGCCAAAGTCCTCATAGGATCCTCAATACCTGAGCAAATAGAGTAAGATTTGTTAAACTTCCTTCAAACCAGAAGCAAGACATTTTCATGGAAACACGAAGATATGACAGGTATAGACAATAGTATTATCACTCACAAACTTAATATTGATCCTTCTTTCGGACCAATACACCAAAAGAGAAGGAAGGTTGCACCTGAAAGGAATCAGATCATCCAAGAAGAAGTAGAAAAGCTCCTCGAGACAAGAATGATCAAGGAAATGAAGTTCCCAAGATGGCTAGCTAACGTGGTTGTCGTACAGAAGAAAAACGGCAAATGGTGAGTATGTGTAGACTACACGGATCTTAACAAGGCTTGTCCTAAGGATCCTTTCCCTCTAACACACATTGACTCTATGATAGATGTAACAACTGGCCATAAACTCCTAACCTTCATGGATGCTTCAGCAGGATTCCAACAAATCCAGATGGAACCATCCGATAAAGAAGATACAACATTTATAACACCAACAGGTATATATTGTTACACTGAAATGCCCTTTGGTCTTAAAAATGCAGCTGCAACATATCAAAGATTGGTAAATCGGATGTTTAAAGACAAGCTGGGGGACACCATGGAAGTCTATATTGACGACATGGTGGTGAATTCAATGAGAGCCGAAGATCATCTCAGGGATCTCAAATAAGCTTTCGACATTCTAGACGAATACAACATGAAGTTGAATCCACTTAAATGCCACTTTGGGATGAAATCGGGCAAGTTCCTTGGGTATATGGTAACCAAGAGAGGAATAGAAGCAATCCTGAAGCAGACCAAAGCAATCATCAATCTGAAATCTCCATCTTTAACAAATGGCATCCAAAGGCTAACTGAAAAAGTAGCGGCTCTCAACAGGTTCATTTCAAGATCCTCATAAAGGTGTAAACCCTTCTATGATATCTTGAAGAAGAACAAGAGATTTGAATGGACTAAAGAACACGAAAAAGCTTTTCAGGAACTCAAAAAATATTTAAGTTCCACGCCATTACTAGTGAAGCCTGTAGATGGAGAACCACTTCTCCTCTACCTCTCGGTATCCTCAAACGCGGTAAGTGTTGTCCTGGCCAAGGATCTTAACGGAGACCAACATCCTATCTACTATGTAAGTAAAAGCCTTTTGGATCCTGACACCAGGTATTCTCATCTCGAAAAATTAATTCTTGCATTAGTAACTGCTTCGACCAAACTAAGACACTGTTTCAAGACACATACTATACATGTGAAAACTAATTATCCTATTAAGAATGTTATGAGAAAAACAAAAATGTCAGGAAGGATGGCGAAATGGTCAGTGAAGTTAAGCACGTTTGACATCAAATATGAGCCAAGATCCGCCATAAAGTCACAAGCACTAGCAGACTTTGTGGTTGACTTTAGTGATGATCTACAAAACGAAGTAGACATGGAAGCCAAACAACACCTAGAAGATGAACACTTGGGAAAATGGACACGGTTCACAGATGGAGCTTCAAACCAAAAAGGAACAGGGCTAGGGATCATACTAAAATGCCATAGGGGGACATCCTACCCCAGGCAGTGAGTTGTGAATTCAACACTACCAACAACGAAGCAGAATATGAAGCACTAATCATGGGACTACAATTGGCTAAGGATCTTCAAATCAAGGATCTTAAGGTATTTGTTGATTCTTTATTATTAACTAATCACTTCAACGGATCTTATGCAGTGAAAGGTGAAAGATTAGCACTATACCTAGAGATCCTAAAAAAACTAGCCTCTGATTTTGAAAACTTTAGCCTAACCTAAGTTCCCAGAGAAGAAAACACAGAAGCAGACGCATTAGCCAACTTAGGATCCTCCCTAAGGATCCCACCAGAAACGAAGATCCATATAACCCACATAATAACTCCAGCCATAGAAGCCCTTTCTGACAAATCCGATGATCTTGAACAACCAATAAGCTTAGCAGCCATCGAAGATCCTGACCCTCAAATCCCTCCTCAAAAGGATCCCGACAAACAGGATCCTCAAATAAGTCAACGATCATGGACCTAACCCATTAATGAGTATCTCCAAAATGACACGATTCCAACAGAAGAAAAAAACGAAAAAACATTCAGAACAACAGTCTCAAGATTTGTAATAATCCAAGGTAAACTCTATAAAAAGTCTATGACAGGTCCTTACCTTAGATGCTTGGAAGATCCTGAAGCTACAGAAGTCTTGAAGGACATACATGAAGGAGACTGTGGCAATCACACTGGGGGCAAATCCTTATGCTCCATGATATTAAGAACAGGATACTACTGGCCAACCATGAAGAGAGATTCTTTTCTACATGCTCAAAAGTGTGATGCTTGCCAAAGATATAGCAACATCCTGCATCAACCAACAGAACCTCTACATCCTATTATCTCTCCATGGCCATTCATGAAATGGGGAATGGATATAGTGGGAAAATTACCAATAGCCCCAGGAGGAAAAGTCTTCATGTTGGTGATGACTGATTATTTCTCAAATTGGATCGAAGCTGAAGCCTTCGTTCAGGTAATAAACAAAGAGGTAGTCTCATTTATTAAACGTAATATCCTGACCAGGTTCGGGATCCCGACTGAAATCATATGCGACAATGGATCCCATTTCATAAGCAAAAGGACAAGAGACTTTTTCACGAGTTGGGGAATCAAAATGATAATGTCCACTCTTGTTCATCCCCAAGCTAATGGTCAAACAGAGTCTAGCAATAAGATCATAGTAAACAACTTGAAGAAAAGGCTAGATAAAAAGAAAGGGAGATGGGTAGAAGAGCTTCCTTTCGTCCTATGGGCAGATAGGACTACTTCCAAAGCAGCCACATGTCAGACCCCCTACTCCTTGGTGTTTGGGACGGAAGCAATGATCCCTACTGAAGTAGTGATCCCGGCGGCAATATATTTGCTCCAAAATCAAGAAAACAATGACAGGATCCTTGCCCATGATCTTTACACTATTGACGAACTCAAAGATCTTGCCAAGATACGCATTGTTGCTCATCAACAAAGGACCACCAAGGCTTACAATAAGAACATAAAAGTCAGAAGATTCCAAATAGGAGACTTGGTATTAAGGAAAACATTCCAAAACACCATGGATCCTAGTGCAGGTAAGCTAGCTCCTAAGTGGGAAGGACCATATCTCATAGATGCTGAAGCAGGAAAAGGAGCATATTGGCTAGCAACACTCGAAGGAGACATTTTGCCAAGATCCTGGAATGCTATACATCTCAAAGCATACTATATGTAAATAAGGTCGATTGATTTTCAACAAAACCAAGGTGCACATGTTCTTTACCTTGAACTTTTCATCATTACTTATTTTATCCTTTATTACATTACTAACTTAAGCATAGGAGGGGCTTTAGCTAGACTAACTCCCACCCCTAGCTAACGTTTGCTATGCAGAACAACGTACAGCTAAGGACCTCCATAAGTAATGATCCTGAAACATGAGGATCCTCGAGGTCGAAGATCCTGGAACATGAGGATCCTCAAGCTTGAAGATCCTGAAACATAAGGATCCCCAAGATCCTAAAACATAAGGATCCTCAAGATTAAAGATCCTGAAACATAAGTCTCCTGACACACAAAGATCTCAGCATCTTAACAATTTCATTATATCAACGGTATGATTTTTAAACTATTACATACACAAGCTAGAGACTGATCATCTCTCCTACGTTTAAGGGTACTTAATCCCCTCTAAGTTTTAAAGAGTTAATTACCTCTTTCACACGAACTAAGGTTTATACACCTCGCTTGAATGCACGATGTCTAACTATGGGATACGGATAAGGGGATCATTTCACGATGCAGTGACTTGGCAACCCTCTTATCTTTGAACATAAGTTAAGATCCTTAAGGTTTATAACATTTTCATGTTATCCAAAAATTGGGATCCTACCCTAGTGATTACTTAAGGCTTATGACATTTTCATGTTATCAAAAGTTGGGATCTTACCCCAGAAATTACATAAGGTTTATAACTTCTTTATGTTATCACACGTTGGGATCTTGCCCCAGAAATTACATAAGGTTTATAACATCTTCATGTTATCACACGTTGAGATTTCCCCCCAAAAAATACACACGAATCATAACATTTTCATAAGTAGGAGATTTCCCATGAGATACGTCACAAGTTGGGATCCTCCCCAGTATATAACATTAACATGTTATTAGTTGAATTTATGGTGTTACCCAAGAATATTGTCAAAGTTTATAACCTGAACGAGTTATTCTAAGAAGGGAATTCCCCCGTATGATCTAATGATTAAGGATCCTCATCATTGTGGACCCTCATCATTATGGATCCTCATCATTATGAACCCTCATCATTAACAATCCTCATCATCAGAAGTCAACAACGATCATAAGTTCTTTTCGAAGTTGAGGTTTATCCCCAGTAAATTCTAAGGTTGAAGAGCTTATGAAGCTTAAGGAAAAACTTGAAGATAATCAGGTTCCATCTGTCCTTATTCTCGAAAAACTCTAAGTGAAGTTTAAGGATCCTGAATTTTCTAGGATCCTAAGCAAAAATCATTTGATTATCAGAATTCAAGTATGTTAAAAATGATTCACTAAGAGAATTTTATTTCAGGATTATTTACAGGAACCAAGTTTTCCGGGATCCTAATTATTTAAGGATCCTAATATCATAACAGTCATGCAGAAAAAATCAAGAGAGATATATAAAAGGAAAATACTACCATGTCATTCAAAAAGGGGTTGCACACCAACCTAACCAAAAGATAATTGTTTTACATTACTGATAAAAACAAAAACTATCTAAACTAATTTTTGGCAGGCCTAGACCTTAGCATGGTCATCATCGGCCGTGCCCTTCATCTCCCCTCCCTCGATCAACTACAATACAGGATCCTAAGTGGCGGTAGCAGGCTTTCCAATCAGTTTGGCCAGTGCCTCGTGCCAACCTTCCACGTCCCAGGAAGCTGCATTCTCAAGATCCCCCGCAAGACGGATCTTGGACTCCCAAACAACCACTACAACACTGACCTTCACATCAGAGATCACTTCCTCCATCTCGTGCAAGTCCTCCTCTTCCTTCTCAGCCTTCTCCTTGCTGAACAGCTCCACTCTCCTCAACAGATCCTTATTGGTCGATTTCCACATCCTCTCCTGTCCCTGAAGGGTTTGTTCTGCCCTCTCTGCTTGGATCCTTATATCAGCGGAAACATGATCGGAGACCTAAAACAAAGACATAGTAGGTCAACAAAAGGTAGAATAAAAGATAGAATGAGAATAAAACCAATACTTACAGCTTGGGAGAAAGAGACCAACTTCTAGAGCGCTTCCTCAACTCCAAGGCTCTCCAAAGATAGACCTGTTGGCTCGACAATTTTCCTTTTCCGGGATCCGAGGGTCTTCACTGTCAAGTCAGTAGCCGATTTCTTGGGAGGAAGAGAGGATGAGCTCTTCTCCTTCTTCAACGTCAGCTAATCCTTCGACATGGTTGTGTCAAGATCAGCAAGTGTGAAGGGAGCACTAGAACGAGTGACTTTGGATCCTATATAAATATATAACAGAAGACTATTAAAAACCTTCATCACGAGCAAAAAGGATCGAGGATCCTTACCTGTCGACATAAGGTCAGTAGCAGAAGAGATTTCTTGCAGAGTGGAGTGATCAAATCGGAAGGATCTCTCAGCTTCAGACAAGGCCAAGAACTTCTCGATCTTCCCTTCAGATTCCTCAGCAACGGGGACGAGCTCTTCAAATTTGAAAGCTGCAAAAAGCAAACAAAATAAGAAGATGTGAATTCTAGGATCCTTATATCAACATAAAATAATCCTACCCTTCTTGACCCAGGCATCCGACAAGAGATCCCCACTAGGAATAGAGTCACGTCTCACGAAAAGGTACTTTCCTTTCCAAGCTCCATCGTTATGTTTGGTTTTCAGGACCAGAGGAGTTCTGTGGGTTTTGACTTTGAGGAGAAAGCAAGAATTCCTGAAGGTTGTGAGATCATATACGCAGGCCAGTTCAGAAAGACCTATATCAAGGCCTTTTGATTGATTTATTTGTTCAATCCAGTATAGGATCCTCCAAATAATCGGCATGGCCTGAATATACGAGATCCCAGTCACCCTGAAGAATTCAGAGACGATCCCGAGGAAAGGGTATTTCAAACCCAAAGAGAAGGGGTACTCAGGAAAGCACACCCAGGTGGGAGAAACAAAGTCAGGCTGAATGAGAAGGTCGAAGGGCCTGAAAACAGCTTCGGTAGGGAAGACTCCATTGAGTCCCAAAGACTCAATATCATCGTCGCCGAAGGAACACGTCTCCTCGTAGGAGAGGATCCTTTGGTCGATGAAGTCATCGTCAGGGAGAGCTAAGATGTTTTTGCGAAAAACTGCCATTTTTCTAACCATAATAGAAGAAGTAAAAACATAGAAATAGTTACCTTCTAATGAATCGCCAGTACTCGAAAAGTAGCACGAATAAAGAAAGGAAAAACGAGACGAGTAAAGAATGAAGGAACTGATCACGTCTATTTATACTAAGGATTTGAGGCTGATTTAACTATTAACGGCTAGTTATCCACCCGCTGGATTTCAAAATTATCTAGTCGTTGAGGGTTAATTCTGAAAATTACTTTTCTTTTATCTCTTTAATTTAAGTTATTCCTTTAATATTTTCGAAATTAACTCTTATATTTTCAGGAATAACTTGGGGGTAATTGTTAGGGTCAGGATCCTCAAAGCATTTAGGATCCTCAGACCTCTTCAAATATTTAGGATCCTCATCTATCTCAGGATCCCGACTATTATTGTTATTATGATTAATTAATATTTATAACGGTTATATTTGGTACATAACTGACACATGTGCAGAAATAGTCAAAAGGAGACTTATTCTCAACAGAATTTCGTTTCAACTATGCTAAAGACCCGGAATATCAAGTCAAAAAACATTCACAAAGCTGGTCATAGAGGATCCCATGAATATCGGACATCTTGTTAGCTAGTTTAGACTATAAATTGACACATGTATCTCACACACGACTCATTCTGCTTACTCTTAGCTTACTCTACGAATTTTTTCACTTGTTCTTACTGGAATACTCTATGTAATCATCATTTTACATTAATAAAATCATCAAGGCAGGTGATCATTATCACCTCCCAAGGTTTTGTGCCGGAGATCCTAGCAAGGATCAAGGGTTTTCCTTGTAAACCATTGTGTCATTCTCTTTATCTTTTTCTACTGCACAACTCGAACATCACAGCCTCTCATTCAATTTGATTGATTAATATTTGTGTAATTTTTGACCAAAACATCTGTGATTTTTTTTTTTTGCCAAATTTTCGTAGATCACCATTTGTTTGCCTTTTGCCACTTCTAACAACAATACATAGTATACGTACAACCTCCTGATATCCATATGAAAAACAGTGATCTTTGATTTTTCTTTTTTTTTTTTTTAAATATCAACTATCCTACTTTGAAACTTACAAAATACGATTTCCTGTTATATAAATTTAAAATGTGATATATACATGTATATCCTTTATTACAAATAGTATAAGAAAAAAAAATAAGCTCAAAGGGAATTCCTAAAAAAAAAGTTAAAAATGTTCAAATCATTTTCAATATATTGTGATATATTTCACAAGATAGCATACTTTAAAGTTAAAAAATTACGAATATTGATATTCAAATTTGAATTTGAAATATATAATAAAAAAATTATTTCAAATGAAGTTCATATAACAACGTTATAAAACTTCAAAACCGACAAAAATTTCATATTTTCGTAGATTGATTAGGAAAATATTGGCCTCGCCTGTAAAATTTAGGCTATTTTAGTCATTTTAATGATTTTTAGCTAAATCTTCTATAGTGGTATATGGAATTAGTCTAATTTGTAATTCTCTCTTTACATTTTACTTTTCCATATTTAACTTCTGAGTTTTGACATAAAATTCCATTGAAGGCATGGCTCATTCTGTTATAAGTTATCTGTCCTAATTCGAAATACATATAATAAAGGACAATTACTAAGGTGAGAGGAAGTTGGTCCCACTTGAGGCAAGAGTAGCTGGATTGTTTTGGATATGCTCGGAGGTATTTGGGAAGTGGCCCAGGCCCCAATGATTTTAATAAATTGGGACCCACACATCCTTCTCTTGTCCCCATCATTTTGGGAGGACAATTGGCGGGAATATAACTTTTACTCTGGATATTTGTAAATCTATGAGATGTTTGGGATTATGATTTTTCATAATTAAAGTTTTAAATTTGTGTATTCGATTTATTAATTATATTTTTTTAATTAAAAGAAATAAAAGTTTTAAAAACTTTTAAAATCTTATTGCCGTACGTAGCATTTATGTGTGGGTCCACTACGTAGACTTGGGAATGGTCTTTGGTGCTTTCTAAGGAAAAACATCGTCAAGAAATAAGAATAAAAAACACGAATGAAGTGAGAAATCCCACTATGAGATTATTATTATTGGAATCACTATGGGAATTTTGACTATTCCCAATATAATGGTATCATCATCAAACTTGAATCCAAAATACAGAAATCCATGCTATTGTCAAGTATTACCCCAACAGAGTATTCATTTTATTGTGAGGAAATATCGCGATGATCAATCGGTCAATTCCTAGTAGAATTTTAATTTAATACAGTTTGGTATCATAAATGGTTTAAATTTCATCCATGTAACCTTTTGGTCTTTGGGCCAGGCTAATTATAACTATCCCCAAAGTGTAGGTGGTCACCAGAGTTAAGAATATGGAAATTAAACATGACACTTTTTTAAAATAATTATTCCAAATCCTTTCACCAATAAACCTTAAAATCTAGAAATGGATGTTTATGAATTATGAGTACCTTTGTTTCACTGCCTTTTAATTTCATATAATAAATAGTTTTCTATAATGTAGTCAAATTCTTTGATTAAGTTTATTAATAAATATATTAATATGCAAGTCCAATTGTAGAAAATAAGAGTATGTTTATTTTTTAACTATATATATATATATATATATATATATATATATATATATATATATATATATATATATATATATATATATAAAAGGTTTTATTGAGATTAAAAAGAATATTGAAAATGTAATGATAAATATTAGCAAGTTATTTTTTAAATAAAAATCTTAAAAATATTATAAATTAATTAAATTTAAAAAGTAAAAAATTATTATTATTAATTACACAACCACCTTTAACCCCAACCCTATTTTAGCCCCACCCCATCTCACCAACCTTATTCTCCATCTCACTCCATCTCATTAAAAAAATAATTATGATTAAATTTACTCTCATCCTATCCTACCACTACCCTCACATATGGATATTACAAACTTCACTCTCATTACCTTACCACCACCCTCATATATGGATATTACCAACCTCACTTTCATTATCTTACCACCACCCTCATATATGGATATTACCCGATATTTTCATATATGAATATTAGATTATATTCATATGTGAATAATACATGATATAATTATATAGAAATATTGCATAATATAATTACATGTAAATATATTTTTATATATTATTCATATTTGAAATATTATATATATATATACTATATATATTTACATTTGAATATTGCATGATATATTCAAATAAATAAGAATATTATGTTGTATATATCCTTTGGGGTGTGGATAATAACTAAATGGGACATATTATTTTGAAAAATCATAACAATCTAAATACAAACATTACCATGCCCGTGTACTTTATAAGTAAATGGTACATAACAAATGGAATCATAATTTTTAGGTTTGGATTTAACTTAGTAAGAATGTAAAAGAGTGTTTAATGCAATATTTAAAATCTTTTTTAAAAAATATAAAGTTTTATTAAAAGTAAATAACAAAAGATTGAAAGTAATTTGTTGGATTAGTAAATCTTATAAATTACAAAGTTTTTCAAGACGAAAATAAAAACTCATAATAAAAATTTCAAACTCACAAAGATTAGTTTGATGGTCAATAATGGTCTAATCCTTGAAAGAATGTAAATTCACATAGAAACATGAAAAAATAATCAGAAGTAAAAAAGAATGATGCTAGCAGCCACTAACACAATATACGTACAAACGTTTGAAAAAAAAAATGAAAATGATATAAAAATACCCTTTAACAATTTTTCTAACAAAAAATGCAATATTTATATGACTTCAATGGGAAAAATCACTTTATCTTTGTCAAATTATATGACTTCACTAAGAAAAAAAATCACTTTATCGTTGTCATGTTGATCTATGGTTCCGATTTAATTGAGTATGAATTAAAAACACGAGTTCTAAATAGAATCTGTTTGACTCATTTATGCTTTCAGAAGTATAGAGAACAATATAGAGAATACAATGTGAAATGTGAAGTTATCCTCTAACTCTAGTACTCATCACCTATTTGTAGGGATTGAGAAAGCATACAAAAAATATAAGGGACTGACACGCTAAAACCTTCGATACAATGTGTCCTTATAATAAACTTACTAACAAAACATTCGATACTTCAAAAGACATAAACAACCTTCGAAACCTCACAATAACATTGGACCTCAACATTCTCCCCATTTGTGAGAAGTGTCGAATCTACGTCTTCAGCATCTGACCATCTTGGTGAATAGTTCTTCGAATTTCAGTATACCAGTTGATCACCTTTCGAAGTTCAGCCTTGTCACCTTCATTATTCTTAATACAGTTGTTCATTCGAACAAGAAGGTTTGTATAGTGAGCAGTGGAATATCTTTCAACATCACATGCTTGAAACAAATATTTTGTTATCTTCCCTTTCTTGCTTTTCCCCACAAACACTATACCCAAGGGCTTTATACAAATCTCACCATCTTTTCGTAACTCTTCAAACTTGCTTGAGTTTTTTGCATTGATTGAGGCACATTGATTTTCTTGTTAATGGCCAATGCTAAGTCAATATCAGTCAAAGCCAAATATTCATAGTAGTTATCTATGAATAACTTGATGTGAGCGAACCCAAGTAAGAAATCTTCTTTGTTTGTAAGCTGAAGTTTCGAAGCATCAGTTCCTTTGAGAATTCTGGCAACACTAATCAAATCATGAACATCAATCAACGGAAAATCTGCCACTGAGAAGTCAACTGCCACATTATTCGCCCTTATAACATGATAACGATAATTCTGCATTATACCCTCGAGCAAAACGTCTTTGGATGTATTCAGAACTCGAACTATCTTGACAAGTGACCAGATTTCTTCTTCTCTTTTTCCAAGGACTATATGAAAACGTATCTTCATTCTTTTGTATTCTTCTTTGTCTTTAAATTTCTCAGCTATTTGATATTGTTCTGCAATAAACATCATTTTGTTTATCGGAAAATCCAACTGAGTGAAACTAGTATTTTCCGTGGCATAGCTTTTCTTAGGAACCTTCCCAAAATAATGCATTTCTCCAGTAAAAATCAAAGCTTCAATATTCTCATAGCAGTAATGCTTCGAAGGATCACCTTTGTCTAGACCAGGAGGATCACTGGCTCTCTGTTGAAGAATGCTCTGAATATGCCTCTACTTCTCAATCTCCTTTTCAACTGCTGCTTTCTTTTCCTCAGAAGTAGGTTCAACAAGAACACCCTTCCCTTTGTTTTTCAATTCTTCATTCGAAGGAGGTGGTCATGATGAGATTGAACCTCCAACACCAGACCCAATCACAATCCCTTTTGTTATTGGTCTTGTTGTTGTTGTTGTTGAGGTAACAGTAGTATAGACTTTTGGTAATGAAGAGTGAAGTTGAGTAGTTATCACCTTCCCAACAACCTTTGCATCGCCATCTCCTTTCGAAGATCCACTACCCCCCATGCTGACCTTCGAACTCACCCCAATGCCAACACCAATAACTTCTCCCCCTTGCACCCCTGTTTGGACAGGTGGGGCATCCGTTGGCATTAAATTTAACAACTTGGCTAATTGAGCCAATTCAGCTTTGATTGTCAACTCCAAAGCATCAAACTTTTGAGATAAAGAATCAGGAGTAATCAACGAAGATGATGAAGATCCAATCTTTTAGACTAAATCCTTAAGGTTATTCATCATTTCTTCAACCTTAGAAAAACTTTGAGCATCAAGCTCTGCCTTTTTATCAACCTTCAGAAGTAAGGATTGATACTATTTCACAACATTCGTAACTGCATCTGCAATGATATCTACTTTGTTGTGAATAGTAGATAATCATGAGATATAGCAGGAACTTCCTTCGCCATATCTTCCCTTAACTCCTCCAGTTTGAAGTTAACATCTTCTCGAACTTTCTTCACATCTTTAACATAGAGAATATGTTTTTCTTTTTCCACAGCTTTCAATTCCTTCAATTCCTGATCAAAAGACGAAGATTGAGCCTTGACACGTTTTTCATTATTTCTATCAAGAATTTCCAACTCATCCCTCAGACGAAGCTCTTGAGCTTTGAGCATAACGTCAACTTCTATCCCTGATATCGAATGACAACCCCCTGCATCCGCCTGAAGTTGTAATAACGAGTTCAACTTCCTGTTAAGAATTTTGAACTGTTTACCCGACATTAACATATGATATGGTATGTTTTTTTCTTCCGGATCAAACTCGAGATCAGCAAATGTACCCGTAAACTCACCATATTCAGTGGTGTCATCATCATTAACTGTTTTAGGGCCATCAGTGGATTGGGATGGAAAGAGAGAAGTAATAGGTTGTTGAAGGATTTGATCATAAGTTGGAGAATGAGTAGTTTGTGGTATAGTGGTGAAAATAGTAGAAACAAATGGTGGTAAATAGGTGGTGAGTGTAATGATAGTTGTTTCGAAGGAATATGAGATAACAAGAGTAGGATTACCTTGAGCTTCGTTATTTGACACTCCTTCACCGTTGTTGACATTTGCGTCCATATTAGATATGTTCGCAGTGATGTCTGAAGTTCGAACCTCCTTAGAAACTGATTCGGCATTCGATACTCCGGGTGGTGTGACAACCGTCTTCTCAGGAGTGGATTGCTTCGTATGATCACCTTGATTAATGGTTGTGTCCACATTAAATGTTTTCGCAGAGCCATCAAGATCTCCAGTCGCCTCAACATTCGACTTGATTGGAGAATCCATCTTTGGTGATGGAACGAATGTAGTATCATCGCGAAGTGGCGATTCTAGTACAATTTTGTCATCATCTTCAATCACCACTTTCCTCTTCTTCTTGGTAATGTTCTTCGCCATGTCTTCAGATCTTCGCTTTTTCGATGCAGGAGACACAGGAGTTGGAATTTCATGAATCACAACCCCTTTGCGATTGAGTTGCGGCTTTCGAGTAATTTTCGGTACACCTTTAGGAGAAAAACTGCTAGACCTCTCTGGTGAATGACGATGCCTTTTAGCCATTTTCTTCAGTTTTTTTAAAACTCCAGATTTCGAAGGCATCACCTCCTTGGTAAGTGAAGAATATTCTTCAACAACAGGCATTTGAACTTTCTTTGGTGGTTTATCAGACTGAACCACCTTCTTTGGAGTAACTTTAACCACCTTCTCCACTGGCTCAGGACTAGGTTTCGAAGGACTCCCCTTAGCCTATTTCTTTGATTCCTTCATCTTTTTCGATAGACCACTAGTGCTATTTGGTAATAAAACACCAGTTTAAATCGGAGGATTGATAGTCTGTAAATACGCCACAAAAATGGGATTCGTGGGATCAACCTTTCGAAGCATCCCATCCGGAATTCTTACAACCGTTGGAAACATATCCGGATCATCTTCTATAGTCTTGGGAAAATGATACAAAGAGAATTCAGCCGTTTGTTCACCTTCAGGAACCAAAATACCTTCCTTGTCATATGCATATTGGAGTATCAAGCTCCAGTATCGAGCACATAAAATCCCATGAACAACATTCGTATTCCCAATGCTCTTAACAAACTCATTCCATAACCGAGTAGTGTAATCAACAGGTAAATCATAATATATACCTGCAACCAAGGCATAAATCTCCAGTTTTGCCTTATCTAATCCAACACTTTGACTAGTCAAGCATCGAAGGTAAATTCCAAACAGAAAATTCCAGATAAAAGGTAAGCAGGACTTCTTGAAATCGCTTATCTTCATAAGAACCGGCTGATAACCCATCTCGTTGAACATGTGAAAAACTTGTTCATTTGAAACCTCATAGAAAGTTTCGACAGTAGGGATATTCAAAATTTGTGCAAAGAGCTTCTTGGTGAGTTTGAACTTCTTATCATTTGCTAGTTGAAAGGTAATCAGATTGACCGCCTTGCTATAAACCGACGTTGAACCAGCAAGGGATAACCACGACATGGATACAGAGAAAGAAGAGAACATTGTTGTAGATAAAACTGAATGTTTCAAAGCAACGACAAGCATCTTTAACTCTTCTGGATATTGATCAACATCTAGATTAACACGGAAATTAGTACTTTGGATCTTCATCAGAGGTTGCGAAGTGATATCATCAGTCGTATGAGATGCTTCAACATTTGTGTTCTTGGCCGCCATTGTTAGGGTTTGAGAAATTTTGAGGAAAACAGAGCGTTCAAGAGCAAAGTAATTGGGGAAAATTTAGAATGCGTAAAGTTGGAATGAAATTCCTAAGACCCTTTTTATACGTAAACCCAACTTTGAAATTGAAGCGGTTTGAGCATTAAATGCATAGGCACGTGTCAGCTAGAAAATCGGACCTGTAGCCGTAAAGTTAGCCACGTCTGAAAAAGTGATGATCACTTTTCCTTGAAAACCGCATAGGAACTAGAACGTCACATCGATCAGTCGTTTCAAGTGTACCAAGGGGATACGAACCGTCATAAACCTTCGGCATGGAGGTAAGGCTCTTTCACTTTTGGGTTGAAAAGCGAAGTCATTTGCCAGACTTTTCGAAATCATCAGCCTGAGTTGGTGTTACTCAGAGCCTCAAGGATTTCGGTGTGTGCTGATGTGTACCAAAAAGTGAGATGAGATCAAGATAAAATTTTTTTTGAATCTGTGATGTCAATCGACATAAAGCAATAAGATCTGAGACAAAGATCGCTTCGTTCTTCATCAAAAGAGATGTCAAACAACTTTTGTGGTTTCCCGTGAATTACAATCGAATACTCATAGAGAAGTATCGAAGGGCATCTTTTAAAAAAGCTTCGAAGGTGGGCTAAAATTTTGTTACAAATCACAACTTAACATAAGTGTCAAAATTTGTAAACAAAATTATCTGTTTGACCAGTGTAGTCAGTGACAAGTAAGCTTTGGAAAATTTATCAAGTAACGAAGAATCAGATTGATATCCATACATAAAGCATATTCCAAAACAAAATTAAATTCTGGATCTTGTTGGGTAAAAATGTCGTGGGTGCTGAACATTTTAGCAAGACCACGCAAAAAATGAAAGAATATGATTTTGGATAGCGAAGGTACTGAAACAAATGTTTCTTTGCATTCTGGAACAAATGTTCCCCGTCAATTCATTAAATGTTTCGAAAAGATGGGTTTCACCTTCTTCACGGTCTCATGAATTGGGATCATAAACACAGACTTTTGATATGCCTAAATCCTAATTAGTTTATACCAGAGATCTCTTTGACATGTGTCATTGTGTGTGAACATGAAACAATGTTTGATGAAAAAGATTGGTTCGAGAATCGAAGGTACCTCTGCTATTCTTGAACCAAGCAGAAAACTCTTAACTCATGTGAGAAGAGTAATGTAGCTCAGGCACTAATGTACATGTAGCCTAATTGGGAAGGAATTTTCATGATGAAAAATCCATTAAGGCTTCGAAACACATTGAGTCATGGAGGCTTGAGTCAACATGTTGCAACATGCTTCTAGGGACATCTTAACTAGTGCAAAGTATCGAATATATACCTTTCCCTAGAACTGCAAGACATGTTCCACGAAAGATCTTCGCTAGCAAGCTTCACAAACATATTAATCAAACAATATATATATATATATATATATATATATATATATATATATATATATATATATATATATATATATATATATATATATATATTGGGTTTTTGAATTTTGAATGAAAATAACAAAAATAAGAAAATCTTTTTAATATTTTTGATTTTTGAATGAAAAGACAAAAATAACGAAAAATCTTTTTGGAATTTTTGATTGTTGAAAGAAAAGAACAAAAATAAGAAAATCTTTTTGATATTTTTGATTTTTGAATGAAAAGACACAAATAACGAAAAAAAAATTATCAGGCTAGCAAAGGGAAAGAGTCGACAAAAGAAACATGAAGTAGCGAAGATTTTTCTGATGTTGAAAGCGAAGCATGTCGTAGCGTTGACTATGAACAGTAACCGCTCAATGAATCAGCAATATTTCGATATACTTGACTTTATAACGAATTTAGGCCAGGAACAACATTCACATCTAGCATGCCTAAGCCCGCTAGAATTCGAAGAAAACTCTTTTCATCGAAAGGTTTTGTAAAGTTATCAGCAAGCTGATCTTTGGTATTTACAAAATGAACTTCAATGTTGCCATCTTCAACATGGTCTTTGATAAAATGATAACGAAGGGCAATGTGTTTGGTCTTCGAATGTTGCACAGGGTTATGGCAAATGCGAATGACACTTGTGAGTCACAATACAACGAAATCTTCTTCATGTTGATTGCATAATCACGCAGTTGACTTTGTATCCATATGATTTGAGAAGTGCAAGCCACAGCAGCAACATATTCTGCTTCTGCTGTGGAAATCGAAACACATGTTTGCTTTTTCGACTACCAGCTTACAAGCTTCCCATCCAAAAGTTGACATCCGTCACTTGTACTTTTTCGATCAAGTTGGCAACCACCCAGGTCAGCATTCGAAAATGCTTGAATGAAAAATCATGTTTTCGAAGGATACCATAATCCTAACGAAAATGATCCTTTGAGATAGCAAAAAATGTTCTTGACTGCAGTTAGATGAGGTTCCATAGGATTCGATTGATATCTAGCGCAATTACAAACGAAAAACATTATATCAGGTCGACTAGCTGTTAGATATAATAATGAGCCAATCATGCTTCGGTATAATGTGAGATCAACATCCGGTTTGTCCAACGAAGGACCAAGTCTTGTTCCAACCGCCATCGGTACTTGCAACTTTGAACTGTCCATCATCCCAAACTTTTCAAGCAGATTTCGAGAGTATTTCTCTTGATTGATAAAGATACCTTCTCTGCTCTGACGAATGTTTAATCCCAAAAAATTGTTGATTTTCCCCATCATGCTCATCTCAAATTGACTTTTCATTAGATTCTCACATTGACGTGATAAAGCAGGGTCAGTAGAACCAAAAATAATATCATCAACATAAATTTGAACAAGCATTAGAGATCACCAACTTTCTTTCGAAAGAGAGTGGGAACAACTGATCCTTGTGTTAAAATTTGATTGCTTTAAGAATGTGGTTAGAGTTACATACCATGCTCTTGGTGCTTGTTTTAACCCATAAACAGCTTTATCTAAGATATAACAATGATAAGGAAATTCCTCATTAATAAAACCTGGGGGTTGCTCGACATACACCGTTTATTCGAGTTCACCGTTGAGAAATGCATATTTGACATCCACCTGATAAACATCGAAATCCTTGTGTGCTGCATAGGCTAAAATATTCGAACAGCCTCGAGTCTTGCGATAGGGGAAAAGGTTTCCTCATAGTCTATACCTTCTTGTTGCGAATAACCTTAAACAACAAGCCTAGCTTTGTTTCGAACAACATTACCATCTTTTTCAGTTTTATTTTTAAAATCCATTTTAAGCCCACAATTGAAACATCATTTGGTTTTGGAATCAGTCTCCAGACTTTGTTTCTTTCGAATTCAACAAGCTCAGATTTCATAGAAACAACCCAATCAGGATGTTCCATAGCAGCCTTGACTGATTTAGGTTCGATTTTAGAAATGAAGACGTTGAACATTCAAAATTTTTGATGAAAATTGAGTACCTCATTCTTTGCACGAAGTTGAGCTCGTGTTAGCACTCCATCATGAGGATCACCAAAAACTTGTTCTTTTGGATGACTTCGAGTCCATCTATCCATTGGAGGATATGCAGGATCAAAGTCCAATGGTGCATATTCGAACATTTCTTCAATTTCCGAATCTTCCCCTACATTCGACATAGAATAAGGTAAGTCATGATAAATGTCAGTATTAACATTCGAAGGATTTTGTAAAGATCCATTTTGCTCCCCCTCAATAATTGGATCAGTATTAGGATGCTCCCCCTCGACATTAACATCTGGTTGATGTTGCTCCCCCTCGAAAGTATGCTCCCCCTCAATACTATTGATTGAACTCAAATGCTCCCCTCCACTTGAGCATTGGGTATGACATGTAGACTTTCGTTAATCATCGGAGAACTTATTGAAGAGTTCATATCAACTGCATATTGCGATATGGTCGAATCAATATGCTTCGATGCTTCAGGAATTTGATTATAATCAACATTAACCTCTACATCAATTTCCCTGTCAGGAACACCAAAAATTAAATCATAATAAAAAACTAATGAATTCAAACTGTGAGATTCATCATTCGATTCATTAATGATTGGTGTTTGTTTAAAGCACTTTTCGACTCTTTTTACATAATAGTCATCAAATGTGAGATTAAAGGTTTCTTCGATTTTCCTGTTTCTCTTGTTTAACACCCTGTATGCCACGGAATTATGTGAATATCCCAAGAATATCCCTACATCAGCTTTTGACTAAAATTTCGAAATATTATCCTTAAGCTTCATAATGAAGCACCTGCAACCAAAAACATGGAAAAATTTAACATTTGGTTTCCTATTGTTAATGATTTCATAAGGGGTGATGTTAAAACGTTGATGTATGAAAGATCGATTTTGAGTGAAACAAGCTGTCGAAACTGCTTCAGCCCAAAGATATTGTGGAAGATTCGCATATGTGAGCATAGTCCTTGATGCTTCACAAAGAGACACGTTCCTCCTTTCGACAACACCATTTTGTTGAGGTATGTAAGGAGAAGAAAAGTTATGCGAAATTCCTTCGTCAGTTAAGAATGAATCAAGATCATTGTTCTTGAACTCTGAGCCGTTGTCACTTTTGATCTTGCGAACATTTTTCTTCAAATTCATTTCTATGTGCTTGATAAAGTCAATCATTGTCTGGGCTGTTTCTGACTTTAATCGAAGAAAATACACCCATGTGAACCTGGAAAAATCATCAACAATAACCAAAATGTACCTCTTCTTGTTGAGTGTTTCAACAGTCGAAGGTCCATAAAGATCAATATGAAGAAGTTCCAAAGGTTCAACAATCTTCGAATCAATCACAATCGGATGACCTTGTCTGTGTTGTTTCCCTTGTTCGCAAGCTGCACATAAAGTATCATTATTAAATTTTAATACTGGAAAACCACGAACAAGATCTTTTACCACCAATTTATTCAAAATTTTGAAATTGTGATGAGAAAGTCTTTGATGCCATAACCAGCTTATGTCAGATGAAGCTTCTTAAAGGAGACACACCAAGGGAACACCAACAATGGGTTTGATGTCAGGAGTAAACATATCTCCTTTTTCGTTTGGATTTCAACAATACTTCTTTTGTGTCGATATTCGAAATCACACTGCCTTCTTCGTTGAAAACAACCTGATTACCAGTGCCCACAACTAGTTGCGAAAAACTTATCAAATTGTGTTGAAGACCTTCAACATATGCTACTTTGTTCACAGTGAATTTGCCATTTGTAACTTTACCATAACCTTTGACATAACATTTGTGATTATTTCCAAATTTCACCACTCCATCATTCTCTAAACTTCGATAGTCACACAAGTTTTCCTTCTTTCCAGTCATGTGACGAGAGCAACCACTATCAATGTACCATTTTTCATCATATTGCTCGTCACTCAAAACCTGCAATTAATGAAAGAATTTAGATACCCAAGGTTGTTTGGGTCCGTGGTGATTAGAGAAAAATGCATGATGAAATGAAGATCCTAAAACCCAATTACGAACTTTAGATTTCAGACTATCAATTAAGTCCACTTCAATAGATGAGGATATTGATATGAAATCATTCAATGGCTTAGGGTCAACACTGACTTTCCCTTTCACTTTCTCAGTTTGATTCTTATCAACCTTCGATTTTGGAACTGATTTCCATTTCGAACCGAGGGATTCGAATCTTTGGATGACGTGCTTCCACTGGTTGATTCATTCAAGTAGCTTTCAGAAGCGTACCGAATCTCTTCTTGAGAAAAATTTCCACTTTGATATTGTTTGCCTTTTCCTTCGAGCTAATGATTGATGTTTTTAACATCAGTTTTTCCTTTGGAAAACGAAGTATTGCTCGGCTTCTTCGAAGAATGGTTGGGAAAATGAGGTTGAGTTGGTTTAAATGGTACATTACTCTTGTTATTCACATTTAACTTTTCAAAATGTTGTTTTAAAAAATTAAATCTTTCTTGTGATTGAAATCGATTTTGAAATCATTTTTGATAACCAACATTTGAGCTTTGAGAAACTTGTTGAACTTTCGAAAATCTTCTTTGACTTGAGAATTGATTATAATTCCTTTGTTCATTTGGTTGAAAATGATTTTTCTTAAAATCATTTTGTGAAAACCTTTTGTTTTGAGAGTGATGAACAAAATTCTTTGAATGGTGGTTATTCACAAAATTCTCCTTGTTTGTGTTTTGAAGATTTGGTTGAGATGTGGACATCGAAGTTTGTGGTTTACTTCTCGAAAACCTTTTTTGAGATTGAGCAAGTGTTTTCTTTATAGAAGATGTGTTTTGAGAATTTATTTGGACTGATTTAGACTTAATTGGTTCAGAGAATTTATTTAACACAATATTTTGTTTCTTTCGAGACTCAATATTTTGCCAATAAACCTTCTTTCTTTCTTTAGTCATCGAAATCTCTTGTTCTTTTGAAATCATTTCAATTTGTTCTTTGAAATTTTGAACATTTTGTATTGACTTTTCAAAATCCTTTTCTTTTGACTGTTTTCATCTTTTGGTTTGTCAGATTTAACAACCCAATTTCTTTGTGATTTTTGTCTTTGAAAAGTGAATGAATTCTTGTTGAGATTATTTTCGACAATACTTTGATTTGAGAAAAATCCTTCTTTCGAAGCTTGTTTATTATCTTCTTCAACAATTTTGTTGATTTCAGGTTTGACCTTTTCACCATTACCTGATGTAACAAACACTTGATTTGGAAAGATAACTTCATCAGTGCAAACAAAGTTTAGATATACAACTGAGTTTGTTTCAAGATAATGAGAACCTTTTTCTTTTGATTATTGTTTCGAACTTCTATGTTTCCTCATATACCTGATCAACAGCAACTCGGGGTGTGGTTGTTTCGTTCGAGGCATCATCATTGTTATCATCAGTGTCAGTTTGGCTATCTTCGACAGTCACATGTGTAGGATCATGAACTTTCGAAGATGAGGGTTTGTCAGTGTCAACTTTAACCGAAGAATCATCACATTTTTCTTTACCCTTAGCGATTGAAGTGACATTAATGACAAAAAATTGAGAACAGTCAACAACTTATTCCTCCTCAATTTCACTAATATTGTCAGAATCATCTTCTATATTAGCAAAATTGTTTTGAGTGTTAGATGTCGAATTCTCGGTTCTTTTCAAAATTTTGATTTGTTCGTTTTTGGTCAAGGTCTTATTCACAATATCAACTAATTCATTTGCATCTAAACATTCATCAATTTTCACAATCCCATATGGATATCTATCATCTGGAACCCTATCAAACTCAGAGATTGTTTTCTCACAGTCATAGGAAGTTGAATCAATTTTCTCCTTTTCAAATGCTAAAAAGGGAAAAAGTTTCCTATGTTGCTCTTTACTAATGTCAGATGAATGATGTAAAGCAGTTATTTTAGCATATAATCGTTTTGATGTATTACAATAGATGTTTCTTTGTTTCAACAAATCCCTAATATCAGCACTCAATCTATCCCTATCACACATTATGTTCGTAATTTGTAAGTCTAAATGATCTATCTTTTCTTTCTTCGACTCCAAAATCCTTTGTGTTTCTAGCAGTTGAGTACTAGACTTTTTAGCATCATTACTAGCAGAGATAAGCAAATCATTAACATAAGTAATTGCATCATCAAACTCAGATAAAATTTAATTGTGTGCATTTGAAGGAATGTAAAATGATTGCAAAAGAGAATGTACCTAAGATGTCATTGGTGACTTGTGAGTTGATGTCGAAACAAAACACTTCCCAGTAACTTTCGCTTCCTCCTCTTTCTCATACTCTGCGAACATAGCCCCATGTGTATGGTTTCTCATTTCTTCGTCATCAAAACCTGAGGACCAGATTTGGTAGGTTCCTTCTTCGTCATCCAAACCTTTGGCTACAAGTGAGACTCCTTTTGTCTTAGCTCTGACTTCTTCCAGCCTTTCTACATAATAGGCTTCGTCTTTAACCTTGTTCTTCTTCTCATACTTCTTCCTTAGCATACAATCACTTGACATGTGATTCACTCCATTGCAATAATGGAAGTCGAATCCAGAGTCACCTTTCAGCTTCTTCTCCACCTTCACATCCTCAACTTTGATTTCCTTCTTTTCCATTTTCTTCTTTTCACTCCTAGACTTTCCAGCAAAACTTATTTTCGTATCACTTGCTCGAGACTTCACATTAAAAGGCTTTTTGGAAAACTTCTTTACTCGGTTATTTGAGTAAAAAGCTACAGCTTCGTCATCTGAGTTGACGATCAAGCCTTCATCTTCTGAATTTTGTTTCTCAGCTAATTCTTTTTCAACATCTCTTCTAGAAACTTTCAAAACTAAAGCAAGTGGACCACCAAGACTGATCTTCGATTCCTTAGCAATTTCGTTTACTTCATATTCATGTGCTTTCAACACATTGTAAAGATCATTCAAAGAGAAAGAATCGAAGCTTTGCTGAGTCTTTATTATAAGGGTGATATTTCTCCATTCTTTTCGAAGACCCATGATAAAAGTGAGATTGAACTCCATTGTTGATCTTATCAGACCATATTTGTTACACTTGAAGATGAGCTCATTCAGACGATCATAATAAGACTAAATTGATTCTCTATCCTTCTGCTTGAACTCTCCTAACTCCAACAGACATTGCTTGACTGAACTGATATTAGTTTTCTCGCTTCCTTGATATTTCTGCTTTAGTGTATCCCAAATCTCCTTTGTAGTTTTACAGCTACGCACATAATTGTATACGGTTGGTGGAAGAGCACCACGAAGTTCTCGCATACATTTCTTTTCATTCTTCAGCAATCTCTCAGCCTGTTCTGGAACATTTTGATTATTGGAAGAAGTTCCAACACCTTGAACAGCAGGAGGAGGAGGAACATCATATGTGATGCATTTCTAGAGGTCCTCATCTATTCCATTCAAATAATCCTCTATACGATCCGCCCATTGATCGTAGAACTCTGGAATCAACATCGGAATTTCGGTTGAAGAACCAAGAAGATGTGAGTACGATGTCATGGTGTTCATGTTGAATTTCACCATTGATGTACGAATGAAAATTGGGAAAAGCTTCAATTAAAGAGAAATGATTGACAAAAACTTCCAGAAAACTGAAACACTTAACTCGATCTTACAAATCGTAAGCAGGATCGAATCAAATCTGAAGATCTAATATGATTTTCAGAATCAAAAGAGCGAAAGCTTTTGAATCCAGAACGCGACTCAAAATACTTTTGAAACTTAAGAGAAAATTAGATCACAACAAAATGATTCCTGCTCTGATACAAATTATGGTTCCGATTTAATCGAGTATGAACAACTAGATCAGATTCAAGTATGAATTAAAAACACGAGATCTAAATAGAATATGTTTGGCTCATTTATGCTTTCAGAAGTATAGAGAACAATATAGACAATACAATGTGAAATGCGAAGTTCTCCTCTAACTCTAGTACTCATCACCTATTTATAGGGATTGAGAAAGCATACAAAAAATATAAGGGACTGACACGCTAAAACCTTCGATACAATGTGCCCTTATAATAAACTTACTAACAAAACATTCGATACTACAAAAGACATAAACAACCTTCGACACCTCACAATAACATTCAACCTCAACAAATACAATGATTTTAATGAAATAGTGTGTAAATCGCAAAATTAACAAAATATGATGGTTTTATGTAGTTTGCCTATAATCTAAATGTATGGTTGCATGAAATTTTGATAAAAGTTTAGTAATGTCATAATATGCAATTGTATAAGTTGTAATTCAATGAAGTCCAATCCAGTATTAACATAAATAAGATATTATAATACATAACAATCAAGAAGACATAACAGTAACTGTAATATTTTACCTTTATAAGTAGTTTAAGTTGTTTAGCTTGATATTCTATCACAACTTTTATTATATAGTACTTGGTAAGTGATATATTTGTATCTACGTAATGATATAAACCAAAAAGATATTAAATAAATAAATTGAGATATAGATGGAATATAATGAAGTAGAGTCATTTGTTTCCGTGGAAATGATGATTTATTCGGATCGGCATGAAAGTTCAACTACATTGCCTTGCCAAAATCTATGTTGTATATTTAAAGATGTTGACCTCCTTGCTTCTCTCATGGTACAATCCTCTTCCTGTTGAGCCCCCTTTCTCCTCTGTCTACAGAGACAAAATGTAGGACTGGCGCCAACAATTCACCGCATAAGTAAGGGGTCACTAAGCTGGCATCACTAACTAAGACTAATCTAATATGAATTAATTAGAAAAGACTAATTTAAATATCATAAGAGAATGGTTGCTTTTAGGAGTGCTCTTTCTCGAATTTGGAAAGGAAAAGCTTGGTTGCAAGGGGCAACATGATTCGACATTGTTGTTTACTTTGATCCAGTCGATTTGGTTTTCAAACGTGTGAATCATCTAATATCAAGTATCTATCTCTGGGAGCTCTACCGCATCGCCATATGACTGGTCTAGACTGGCGCTTGCAACCTCGGGCTAGATATTTGAGATATAATAAGTAATGGATATTTTAATTTAAACCTTCGAATAGAGAAATCGTTAGTCATGCGCGTTGCAGACTACATATTATAAGCCTTTTGTGTAGATTTATCGATAAGAGATAAAATAAAGTTTTTGACATAAAACTATTTAGGATAAATAATCTTGATGAAGTTGTAGTGATCGCGATGTTGATTTTGTAGACATATGGAACGCTTGAACCCGACTTTGTATGAAGAAATTATGCTTCTTCGAAGTTTCACAATTAAACCGACACGACTATGCGCGTCATAGAAAGTGAATCATAGATAGATGGCTTACTAGCCTAAGTTGTAACACCCGATTCCTGGTATGTATTTAATTCAAAATTTATTCGTTTTTATATAGAAACTCGACGAGTTGGAGGTCCCAAACTCGTCGAGTAGGGATGGATTTGGACGCGGGTTGTGAAGTCTAGTCAAAGAGTTGAGAGCCTCAGCTCGACGAGTAGGACTGGCAGAATGAAGCCCTAATTTTAGGGGTTTTGCACCCTATTTAAGCACCTTAACCCCCATAAGATGGCCTCATTTACAGCCTCCATTGTCCCAAACCCTAGCAACGAAACCCTAATTCACTTTTGAGAGTTTTGAGCCATTTTTGTGCATTATTTGTGATTTTGAAGAAGATGATACTTGAAGAAGGAGCAAGGACGTGTATGTAACACCCTGTTCTGGATGTATCAGTTTATGGATTTCAGAGGCCAAGGCTAGGGGCGTTTGGTCTTTTACGGGTCTTGAGTTTTTTATTTGGGAGTTTTTGGACCGGGGTGTGTCATTAGAAGCGTAGGGCTTCTCGCCACCTTTTTGTGGATATAAAGTTCGTCGGAAAAGGACTTGGAATGAAGGAGTTATGACACTTTGAAGTTATTGGCAGAAATGGCCCCTAATGGAAATAAATGGCAAGGAGGGACCATGCATGCAAGGTGGTAAGCACTCGAGTACGCCGAGCGTAGGCTGAGGTACGCCCAGCGTATAAAGGAAAATGATCGTAGGAGCGGAGGGGCGTACGCCCAGCGTACGCTCAGAGTTCCCAAACCCTAACTTTTAGGGTGAGACACTATATAAAGAACATAATGGCTCAAACCCTAGCCTCCTTATCAGCCTCCCAACCTCAGGGAAACCCTAGAACGTCTTATCTCTTCATCCTTGGGTGATTTTGACTTCAAGAAGCTCATTTTGGTGGTGTAAGCTTGGAAGAAGAAAAGAGGAAGTTGGCAAGGAAGAGCTTGGGAAGTTGGAGCTCATAGATCTGAAATACCATCAACATTTGGAACTCTTTTGAGGTATAAAGTTCATAACTTTACTTAAGAATGTTTAGATCTAGTGTAGTGTAGTTTGGAGTTATTTTGGTCCCAAGAATGGGCCTTTATGATGAAATCTTGTTTGTGAGCTTAGGGTTGCCACCCTCAGAGCAAAAAGGGTTCCATAAGCAGTAAAGTCTCCATCTTGAGTGTCTTAATGGGTTCATGCATGAGATATAGCCCTCTTTATGAAAGTAGATTATCATTTTTGGAGTTTGGACTTGTTTGGGGCAAGTTAAGTCACCAAGTCAGTGACTTTATGGATTAAGACATGGAAAAGGACCTGGATCTGCGTTTGTAGCTTCTAAATCTGTGTATTAAGCACTTTATGGAAAAAGGACTTAACAGGGGAGTACGTTGAGCGTACGTGCAGGTACGCCCAACGTACGCATCCTTTGGCCTTTACGCTTAGCGTACATTGGAGTACGCCCAACGTACTCATTAGGTTTGGGCCTTGTGCATTTTGGGCCTCGGTTTGGGCCATGTAGTGGACTTTAGGTATTTGGGCCTTAATGGGCCATAATGAGTCAGATAATATAGGCCAAGGAAATAGTTGGGCTTAGAGTACGGCCCAATAGAGGGATTGAGCCCAATTTAGCAAACAGGGCCATTAGTGGGCCACTAGTGGGCTTGGAAAGCTTACATAGTGTTGGACCTTAGTTTTGGGCCTTAGATATGGACCAAGTTGGTCTAGGGGTATAATGGTCATTTTACCCCCGGAAGGATTATTGTATTGGACTAAGTGATGTTTGGTATTGGTAGTCGGGAAGCCGAAGGGTCAGCAGTTCGGGAATTGACAGTCAGTAGCCAGAGGAGTATCGGCAAGGTTCAGCAGTGCGAGGTGAGTCTCCTCACTGTTTGTATGGGTCTACGGCCACAATGTCGGCCCATTTAGTTTATGTATGGTAGGAAGACCCGGGGGTTAGCCCTAAGCATTATGCATGAAAGACCAGGAGGAGGCTCCTGGAACACAGTATGTTATTATGTATGGTAGGAAGCCCCAGGGTTTAGCCCTAGGCAACATGTATGAAAGACCAGGAGGTGGCTCCTGGCACACTGTATGCTATGAAAGACCAGGAGGTGGCTCCTGGCACACTGTATGCTGAGTAGCCTAGTAGAGTAGTATGTATAGTTGTCTTTGTGATGCTTGCATGGAAGACCAGGGGGTGGCCCTTGGCACTTGTCTGTAAGACCCAGGGAGTGGCCCCAGGCTTGACAAGAAAGACCACGTGCGGCCCGTGGCATAACAGCAAGACTATGTTTGGCACATAGCACCTTACTTGATTATTGATATGTTTGTTATGTATGGCTCATGGTTACGTATGGCATGTATGGGTCAGTTGATATGTATGGTATGTGGTATCTGGGGAACTCACTAAGCTTCGTGCTTACGGCTTTCAGCTTTTGTTTCAGGTACTCATGTTTTCAAAGGAAGGAGCTCGAGACGATCGCAGCGCATCACACTATGATTTCCGCATTTTATGATCTTTGGGATTAGAACTCTGATAATTGTTTTAATGGGATGTTTTCAATGACTGGAACAAAGTTATTAAATGTTTTTCTTATATTAAAAATGAAATTTTTAGTCTCGAAATTTGGGATGTTAAAGTGTAGGAGAAAAGTAGATCCAGAAGTTGAGCTTCATTTCTGGTTCATCTGAGGTATAAAGCTC
Organism: Lactuca virosa; assembly: GCF_052849685.1. NCBI lineage: Eukaryota > Viridiplantae > Streptophyta > Magnoliopsida > Asterales > Asteraceae > Lactuca > Lactuca virosa. The sequence goes on from NC_136429.1 coordinate 130,082,535, forward strand.
CTACATTGTCTATAGTATGCTTAGATCTAGTTTTAAGATATTTTTCTCCATGTTTTGGTCCAAGAATGTTAGCTTTCGGGACTTGGACGTCCTTTGTGGGCAAACCCTTCAGATCTAGGGTCTTTTGGGGACTCCATGGCATAAAGGTGCCAACTGTCCCTTGAGTCCAGATCTATGACCCCTTGTCTTATCTTGAAGTTTTGATGGATTTTGGAGTTGGATCTAAGCCATTTTGAGTTAGGGTTAGAGATTGTTTCTTCTATGAGGGTTTTTAATGGGTAAAGTTGGAAACTTCACCCTCCTAGATGTTTATTCGACTCAGATCTGGAATATGGGACTTAGATTCGAAGAATTAATGCTTAATGCATTAAGAAAGCTTAACAGAATGAAGAACTCGACGAGTTCATAAAGGAACTCGACGAGTTAGGTCGAAATGTCCCGATTCTGTAAAAGGAAAGACTCGACGAGTTCAAGGACGGACTCGACGAGCTGGGTTGGAAAGCCTCGATTCTGTTGATAGGAGGAACTCGACGAGTTCATGAAAGAACTCGTCGTGTTGGATCGCAATTTCAGGGTTTTATGATTTATGGAACTATGCGAGTTGATGGGCCAACTCGACGAGTTGAGTCAACCCAGAGTGTTGACTTTGACCAGGGTGTTGACTTTGACTTTGACTTTGACCAAAGTTGACCCTTAAGGGGTTATGAGCATGAAAAGGGTAATTAAAGGAAATATTTTATATGTAGGAGTTTGAGACGGGTTGATTTTAGAGCCGAGAACCGTTCAGCTACTTTACAACATTTGAGGTGAGTTACCTTCCAGTAGAAGTGGGTCGAAGGCACCAATGCCGGCCACTAGTATTTGATTATAGTAGAGATGATTGTCTTTGTGATAATTGTCTGGTATGTCACTATCTGTTATGATTTATGTGCTAGTATGTTATGATATTACGTGATAGTGGTAGGAGGGGTGGGATAGACCCCGTTACCAGTCGAAAGGACCGAAGGAGTAGGCCAGCACCCAGATATGCTAGGCAGTATGTGACTTATGTGTTTATATACTAGGATGATATGTGGTAGTGATAGGGGTGAAATAGTCCTCGTTACCGGTTGAAAGAGACCGAAGGGGTAGGCCAACACCCTGATATGCTAGGCAGTTACCATTTGAAAGAGACCGAAGGGTAGGCCAGCACCTGGATATGCTTGGCAATATGTTATTGTATGACATGTGGTATGATGGGGGAACTCACTAAGCTTTGTGCTTACGGTTTACAGTTTTGGTTTCAGGTACTTCCACTTCAAAGGGAAAGGAGTCGGCATGATCGTAGCGCATCACACCACATTTTCCGCACACAAGATCCTTGGGAGTTATACCCTGATGTTGTTTTATCATGACATGTTTTGACTATTGATACTTTGGTTTGGATATGAGTTGATACTATGGTTGTTCTCAGACAAATGGTTTTATTATTATATTAAAAATGAAATTTTTGGTCGTAAATTTTGGGATGTTACAAGTTGATATCAGAGCCTTGGTTTGAGGGATTCGGACACACCTTTGGGGGTGTCTGAACTCAAATCGAGGGTTTGAAAGATTTTTGCAAGAAAAATAAATTTTTCTAAAATTTAAAATAAGGGTTTTGAATAAAGAACAAGGTGTGTGATGTGTGCAATCGGCCGAGCTCAAGTAAGTTTTCCACAAGATACCCATACATGTTATGTTATGTTATGATATGATATGATTATGAGAACTACATGCTAGATTAGGGCTAAGGCTCTAGGAAGGATGCCTTATATGCCAGTTGTATGTGTATGAGAACTGCATGCTAGATTAGGGCTAAGGATCTCGGAAGATGCCTTATGTGCCCGTTGTATGTACTTATTACACTGCATGATAGTACTGACTAGTCAGTGATATGATGGCCTAATTAGGATATGCTTTGTTTTGGGTTACTCAATGCCCGAATGTTGTTTGCTTTGTGCTTTTAGGAGTTCTAGTTATCTTTAACTAACTAGTAAACGAATATGTTAAGTTACATATTACGATGACTAAATAATTTCAGAATGTTAGGTTTAGCTCTATTTCGCAGCTCTCATCTGAGTCTAACCGTTGTAGGGTAGAACCTCTCATTCGAAGAATTATTTGGTCTTAGTAATATGTAATGGTATTCGCGAGCTAGTTATGGAGAGATAGCAGAGACTTCTTATGCAGCTGATGGCGGAGAGTGGGTCGGAGATTACCCTGGGGTAAGCCTAGGATGAGATTAGCATGGAGAGTAATAGTAGTAGAAGGGACTTGGTGAAGTCAAGGAAATCCTTGAGGAAAGTACGGATAAATGTGGAAGGTAGTATGGGCATGTACTACTAAAAGCAGAGGATCCGTACTTGAGTCAAGGAGGGATGAGAAAGAACCAGGGAACTTATAGTGTGTGTGGGACCTCTCGAGGTTATAAATGACCCTGACGATTGTGTGTTTTGTTTCAGAATGGTGGTGACACGTCACAGAGCAGGAGGTTCAGGGTCTGGGTCAGGTTCGGGTACAGGTACAGGTTCCGAGCCAGTTGATGATGGATTGCGCAGGTTCATTGCATCCGAGATTACGAGAGGAATCCTTGAGGCGACCCCGGTGATTTTCGGGTCAATCAAGGAGGGTATCATTGAGTTGATGGAGGATCGCCTTAGTGCATTCAGGAGTGACATGGTATCTGGCCAGTCAAGGACTCGCACGATCTCCTTCAAGAATTTCATGGAATGTGGTGCGCCAGACTTCAGCAGGGTGAAAGACCCCATTGTGGCTAGGAGATGGATTTCAGACATCGAGTCTGCACACTTGACAAGCTTCTGCCCTGAGGGGTCGAAGGTGATGGGTTTTAGTATACTACAACATCCTATGGTGCACATACAACCCTAAATACCTTGGATCAATGTTTTCACTAATTATACATACAAATGGTTTCCAAGGCATTAAACTTATAACGAGCATGAAATTTGTCATAAACAATACAAGATACTAGTTAGAGTAACACGCATTTTATATGGCTTGAAGTCTTGATGTATTTGGTGTTGCTTGAAAAACTTTTGCCTTTAAGAACTTAGTGCCCCAAGTGTTGCACCTCAAATGGAATCACAACTCACCTAGAACAAAGGTGACTCTTGAGAGAGAAACTCCATGCACCAAAAACCTTCATGAACTCCAAGAACATGCACACCCCCTAAGGTCGCGGTTTTAGGTCATCATATATGTATTTATATGTGTGGTATTTCAAGGGTCATGGGTATAACCCAAATCCATACCCATGGGTTTTTATGATCCATGGTTCATGTGGCCCAACTCTTTATGTATCCATACATAAACTTGGTCCAACATGGATCATAAGCCCAACACATATAAATATAACTAATTACCATAATTAGTCCCCATAGATTTAATTAGTCTCTTTTGATCACTAAATTAATTCCAAATTAATTCTTGATCAATACTAATTAAAACATATGATTTCATATTAATATATTATAACTTATAATATATTAACATATCATATATAACCTTCTCTCAAGAGTCCATCCTAACAAATTGTCCTGGTGTTATGCAACCCAAATGGACCATGCTACTCTCGGGTCGAGTACATACCAATAATAGTTATAGGCTTAGACATCTAATCCAACACTCTCCTACTTAGATAAGTCTAAAACTATTATTGCGTATGACTCCAAGATCCCAACTAGCAATCGTAGCTCTTAAAATCCGTTGTCGAACTCTGACCTAGTCAATGACATGTCCATTAGATAAGGGATCATATATTCCTCCATTCTAGATATCATATGGACTGAGACATGGATTATAATCATTCTATCTGTCCATTTATTGTTTCCTGATTTCTGATTTACGACAACTGACTAATCGAACAAATCAAATCAGTCCAGGCCCGGCCGAGCACTTACGTTTGTCATCACTAAATCATCGAGGGGCCCACAAATATCGCTTTTCTCCCTCCAAGGGAAAAAGGAATGGATAAACTTCGACCCAAATGTTCGCTTGTACTTACTCATCAAATTACACACAACGATATGTTTTACAACAACCAAGTTACTAGTTGCGTTTACATATGTCAATGTGCAACTGATGCGCAACTACAACTCACACGTCTCCGTTTGAAGAATATAAGATATTATCGTCTCATGATCACTCGTGATAAAATCCATGAAGTGATTCAAATGAGTGTGGGTTTAATCCAATACTCGAATCTCATTCCAGGAGCACTCATGAATACTGCGGCTATGTCTAGGCCACCTAGACAAACTACAGACCCATTCATGATAGTCTTGATTCATACCTACTTCCAAAGTATGATTGATTGAGGAGAGTTTGAATAACCTAGTTATTCGGGAAGTCAAAACATGCAAAGTGAAACACAAGAATAATACTAATCCTATATGGCCCCAAGCACCTTTAAGAGTAAATAAAACACCTTTTATTTAAACACCATATTGATTACTCATTATTCATTGTATAATGTTTCGAATAATCAACTTTATACTTGAATCAAAACAATAGTCATGCCATGCTCCAAGCATGCATACTATGTTTGTCCAAACAATAGTTATGCCATACTCCAAGTATGCACACTATGTTTGACTATGATCCTTACTTTGTGGAATAGATCAATTGAACATAATTCCAATGATCCTCATTTCACAATCCCAAGTCCTTACCACAAATGTAAGAATACAAGATTCTTTGCCATTTACTGAAATATGTTAGATTCTAAAGTTATATGCATTGATCCTCTTGTAATGACTATGCACAAAGTCACATAGACTTGTCAACAGACATTACAAAGTATTCCAATGGAGATCAATTCCATGGAAACGAAGTCTCAAATTCAAAGTACATTCCTTTGAACATCCTTCCTGCATTAAGTTTTCTAATCTTACACAGATTTATTGAATAACTTCCACCTATGGAAACATTTCCACATTCCCATTTTGACTATCACTTCTGAACAAGAGTTGCCTCCTTTCAGACTATGTCAATATGCTCCTTCCAAAAATAACACTATACTTCCAATTGCCCATGAGCAACCAATCTTTGGTATAAATCAGATTGTCCTCGACAATTACTTAATCATTTTAGTCATATCCAGTTCTAGTACTTTTTCCCTCTTAATGCCCTAGGCATTAGGAAAAATTTAGAAATGATAAATATTATAGCACATGTAATCAATCCTATATCTGAAGCATATGGTACACGATTCATGATGTCTCACATAGATACATGATCCTAGACCAGTCTTTTGCTACAATATTTTTTATTTGCCATGTTTTCATAATTCGACTATGAAGAGGTATGCCGTAATCATAATCGAATTTTGAGAACGCAATATATATAGAATTTCCTTATGTTGAACCATTCCAACATAAAATCCATATATATATATATATATATATATATATATATATATATATATATATATATATATATATATATATGACCAAAGATGATTAAAATCTCAATCTAAGCTTTTAGAATTGAAATGAAGTATAATTTCCTCTCCCTTAATTATAGCAAAACAACTTTTCCCAATTGAAACTTTTGTTTTCTATAATTAACACTGCTAACTTGCAATACTTAACATAATAATCATGCTCCCACTAACATGATAATTATTAGCATAACACTTATGCTCCCACTAGCTTTGACATGTATCCAGAAATCTGTTGGACTTCTAGAAATCAATACTTTATTGTCTTTCTTACCAAAGTTCAGATTTCTGATACGAGTTGCTTTGATAGACTTTATCAAGGCTTCTCAAAATCATACACCTTTCCTTAGATAACTCACATGTGTGTCTAAACAATTTATTTAGAACTATGAAAAGGTATGTCGTAATCATAGTCTCAATTGTTTAGACCTTTGCCATTTCTCACAAGTCCATGTTAGTGTGTCAGTTAACCACACACGCTCCACTAACGACTTTGAGAATGCAAATATCACAATTGCTATCTACTTAAAATCTACTTAGTAAAAGTGTTTCCTCACCATCATTTTCATGAATCGGAGAGAAACCTGATGACACTTAGATTTTTATGGTGTATGTGTTCCTATCCATGTAAATTTGTCATAACCATAATCACAAGACAAGGTTAGTGACAAATCCAAACTATATGGACTGAACTTGTTTAATCTTAGTTTTCTTGCCACCCTGCAGCACAAGGGCCTACCATTGCTTCCAAGTTGTTATGCAAACAATTGAGAACTCATAGAACTCACATGCATAGTCAACTTTAACTGGAATAGGCACAGAAATAAGAATATGTCAACATGATAGGTTATAAACCTCAAGTCGTGTGCTAGTGATAAACAATACCCTTGATTAGTTCTTGAAACTTTTCATGATCTTTAAGACTCCCACTGACCTCTTGACATATAAGATTCTCTTGTCAAGAACCATTCCTTAACAAAGCAAATATTCAAGAGTTAGTGCGGATTCATATCAAGACAAACACTTCACACAATTGGCCTTAGTTGGTCTTTGTTTTATCCAAAACATCACAACTCACCAATTTCAAATGTACAAGAGTAGAAAACATTTTACTCTACATTTGATAAGTGTTTCAAAACCTTCTTAAGATCATGTCACTCAAGTTACAATCTTGGAGTATGACTCTAAGACTTGTTTTGGAACGAAGTATGACTTATATTTTTGATTTAACCAATTCAACAATTCATGATTCCTCTTCTTAGTCAAACAAATGCACTAAGATGTCCTTAGAGAATCAATTATGATATGGTTTCATAATCACTAAGATAACCATAAATAAGATACTCAAGTACTCTCCCATCTTTCCAAATTTGAGAAACTTTTATCCTTCTCCCTACTTTGATTCTTCTCATCCGTTCTGCCTTATATTGTAACTTTTCCAATGTTTCAGAATTACACTTAAACTTGTAAGTATAACCATATTTACTAAACTTTAGTAAATCATGATGAATAGTCTTATCGTTCTCTGTGATGGACCTGACCAGTGCACACCCAAGTGTACCCCACCCCTAGTCCTTCACTTGACTCACATATACATGTGATCGAGGAATTAGTCTTAATTTCCCAAATATGAAAATTCTCATTCATCATACAATACAAGTTGCTTGATTCCAAGTTTCTATCCAACTGAAACTTGGGTGATGAGAATCTTTCCTTATTTGGTAAATTATAACACTACCACAAACTAAAGAATCAAATCCATTTTCCAATACTGCTATCAATGGAATCATATGAACAACAATTTTTCACAAATGCCACTGTAAGGATATTTAAAATAAATAAAATTTAAAACTTTTTTCTTTTATTTTAAAACTTTGCGGAAAAAACTTATCCTTGCAATGCAAATGCATATGAAAACTATGTTGTTATCTATTCCTAAGCCATCTATCATAACTCTTAAGCAACAGCTCAAAATTCTGATCTTCGAATCATGCGATCGAAATCCATCTTCGCGATCAGACTCAGCATACTCTTCTTCTAAGCTTCCTCTCCTTTTTCGATTATACAAAACATCAAAATGCAACCTAGTCACATCATGTAATAAGAATCTCCAATTAGGAACTTAATAGAGTTAGATAGTGGACTTTACCTGAAGCATAGTCAAAATTTTGACTTTTACCATCCTAGTGAACTTCCAGGTAAATAGGGCAGCTTCGCAACTAATGCCCCTTCTTTTGGCAATAGAAACTTATGGACTCTTTAGTAATGATACATGGGACTATCTCAGAAAGCTTTTCTGGATTTCTAATGTTACCATGGTCAATGTCCATAGAAGTTTGGGAAGTCAATCTTTCAATCAAATTTGCTTTACTAGTGCACCAAATCATTGCTGATTCAGCAGCAACAAGCAAATATGTTAGATCATTAAGGGTCATGTCGTGGTCTGTCACATAGTAGTCCTAAAGGAACTCACTATGTGACATAGAAAGTGATTGAAGAACCTAGTCAACAACCAACTTCCTCAAGACCTTGACACCCAACTCTCCCGGCTTGTCAACATGTGAATTTATCTCCAAGATGTGAGCACACATAGACTTTGCTTGCCAATAGGGCTTGATTGACCTTGAACTTGTCGGTTAGGGAGAATTAGTTGGAGGAGGTGGATGAAGAGACGTATGATTTCCATGATCCAACCACGGGACTGTTAAGATTTATGGAGTCTTGAACAAATTGACAAGTTCCTAAGAATTCAAGGGCCATAAATGTAACTTGACAAATATTAAACAATTCAATTGTTTAATATTGAATGGACGTACATGTCGGCAAATCAATTGTTTATTATTTGGACGCATCTTTTGCATGGTCAAACAATGGACGGCAAGAAATATTAAATTATTAAATGATGGCTCCTTTTTTTCTCAATTGCGGCAATTTTGTCAATATGGACGGCAAATTTGTGTGAATCAAGAAAAGTTTACGGCACATCTCCTTTATATATATATATATATATATGTGTGTGTGTTGTGTAGCAGAGAATGTGTGCAAAAACTTGAGAGAACATCAAGTGTAGAGTGTCAAGCCAATTGTAATCTTGTGAGTTTTAATAAAATTCTCTAGTTGCAGCCCGTGGACATTTTCCTAAGAAACTAAGATTGGGAATTTGACATTTTCCTAAGAAACTAAGATTGGGAATTTATAAGTGTTTAGTTACTTAGTATTTATCATTATACTTTTAATGAAGGGAGAATCAATGTCCTGTCAAACCCGTTCGGATAACGACCCTCCACGAGTCAAGGAAGCGGTGGGTGAGAGTGGACACCCATTAAACTACCATTTTATAGGCAGTAACCTTATACCCCCTTATAGACCGGCTTCGTGAATGAGGCCTACTAACGGTAATACTGACATACTCTTATACATATATATAACTATTAACTATTAATATTATAATAGTATAAGGGTTGAATTTTAACTTTTAAAATTCTAAGGGTTTACTTGGAATTAAAGTATTCATGGGGGAAAACTTTACAAATTCCAAAACTTGAGGGCAAGTTTTGAACAATTCAAAAAAACTTTTGGTTTCCATAACTTATGAGTTTAAAGTAGTTTTAATGAAAAAACTCTGCAAGTTCCATAACTTGAGGACAAGTTATGGAAGACTTTAAAACATTAAAAGAATGAGACTCTTCATTTTCATAACTTATGAAAATCTTATGAGTTTTAAAAATCATAAATGAGACTTTTCATATAACTTGAGGACAAGTTACAAAAACACATTTGTTGAACAACTTTTAGATCAATTTGGATTGAAAACAAATTATCACATAATTTTTCTATTAATCTAAACCAACTCATAAGAACAAGATAATTCAAATCAAACAATTTTCATGTAATTTGTCTAACCATTAAACTAATACAAAACATGAATCCATTGACAATTATCTTTGAAATTGGATTAGCATGAACATTACCACATCAAAAACAGGTTTATAAGTTCAAAAACAGCTTAGGGTAATGTTCCTAGTCCAATTCCAGCTAAAAAACTCGAAGATATGTTGTCAGGGGGTCCAACTCGCCGAGTGCAAGAACAAACTCGACGAGTTGGATGAGTTTGTACATGGACTCGTCGAGTCCCCTGTCCAGACAGCAAAAAACTTCGATTTTTTCAGTTTTTTCAGCAATTTGCACCAAGTATAATTGAAAACAAGCCTTGGCTCTGATACCACTGATGGGTATTAGTATACTACAACATCCTATGGTGCACATACAACCCTAAATACCTTGGATCTATGTTTTCACTAATTATACATGCAAATGGTTTCCAAGGCATTAAACTTATAACTAGCATGCAATTTGTCATAAACAATACAAGATACTAGTTAGAGTAACATACCTTTTATGTGGCTTGAAGTCTTGATGTATTTGGTGTTACTTGAAAGACTTTTGCCTTTAAGAACTTAGTTCCCCCAGTGTTGCACCTCAAATGGAATCACAACTCACCTAGAACAAAGGTGACTCTTGAGAGAGAAACTCCATGCACCAAAAACCTTCATGAACTCCAAGAACATGCACACCCCCTAAGGTCGCGGTTTTAGGTCATCATATATGTATTTATATGTGTGGTATTTCAAGGGTCATGGGTATAACCCAAATCCATACCCATGGGTTTTTATGATCCATGGTTCATGTGGCCCAACTCTTTATGTATCCATACATAAACTTGGTCCAACATGGATCATAAGCCCAACACATATAAATATAACTAATTACCATAATTAGTCCCCATAGATTTAATTAGTCTCTTTTGATCACTAAATTAATTCCAAATTAATTCTTGATCAATACTAATTAAAACATATGATTTCATATTAATATATTATAACTTATAATATATTAAAATATCATATATAACCTTCTCTCAAGAGTCCATCCTAACAAATTGTCCTGGTGTTATCTAACCCAAATGGACCATGCTACTCTCGGGTCGAGTACATACCAATAATAGTTATGAGCTTAGACAGCTAATCCAACAGAAGGTCAGGTATGCTGCTGGGTGTTTAAGAAAGAGAGACAGAGACTGGTGGGAGGCAGTCAGTGATACTTTGGGAGCCCCATATATTGAGGCTATGACCTGGTCGGACTTTGTGACCAGATTTAGGGCTGAGTTTGCACCAGCTGTGGAGATCCAGCAGCTAGCCAAAGAGTTCTTGGATATAAGGCAGACTACTGAGTCAGTGGCAGAGCTTACCACCAAGTTCAGGGAGAGGGCCTTACTGGTGCCTCGGTACGCGGGTGATGAGGAGATGAAGAAAACCCGGTACCATGATATGTTGAGAGCTGACATTTGGAAACATGTCAGCTACTCGGCATGCCCAAATTTGGATGATATGATAGCGAGGGCGAGGGAGAGGGAGATTGATATAGAGACGATCACATCAGGAAGAGGAAGGCGGAGACTGGGCAGGTGACTGGGGTTTCTGGGAAGAAACCCAAGGGATTCGACTTAAGGTCGAAGGGCCAGCAGGGCCGGAGCCGTCGTGCGAAATGTGGCAAGACGCATGAGGGAGTTTGCAGATTAGGGGGATCGGGTTGCTATAAGTGCGGCAAGCTTAGGCACTTTGGCAGGAATTATACTGCTCCTACCCCCACCCTTCAAGCATCAGACCCGATTTGCTTCCATTGCAATCAGAAGGGCCATAAAAAGGCCAACTGCCCGAGATTGACATTAGGTGCGCCAGTGGCGGCTCCAGCTCCAGTGACCCTGCAGATCACAGATGGACGACAGGGAAAGTCAGATGCTCCAGTGGTGAGGAGCCGAGCCTTCCAGCTGACTGCCGAGGAGGCGCGTGCCACACCGGATGTGGTGACGGGTATGTTTTCTTCTCCCTAGCTTTTATTATATGTCAGTTTTGATATTTATATTATATGTATTTTGTTTAGGATCGTTCCATGTGAACGGCATCCCAGTAGAAGTATTATTTGACTCAGGGGGGCACCCGATCATTCGTATCTCTTGCACTCAACAAGAGGTTTGCTGAGCCTTCTGGCATGTTGGATTTCCCTTTAGAGGTCGATATTACAGACAACCGATCCGTCCGGGCATCAGAGGTTTATAGAGATTGTGTCCTAAGGATGTATGACGAGCGTTACCTCGTGGATTTGGTTCCCATTCCTTTGCGTGGGAACAAGGTCATCATAGGCATGGATTGGTTGAGCCCTAATGGGGCGGTGATTGACTGTGAGCAATAATTGGTTTGGGTTAGGACCCCAAGTGGGGGAGAGCTGGTGATTCAAGTTGAGAGACCGCAACGTGGACCGACTTTGTGTTCAACAGCGAGAGCTAGGCGCTACCTTCAGCAGGGTTGCGCAGGTTATGTCGTATGTGTTATGGATACCCGGGAAGGGGGTAAGGTGACCGTGAGCGACATGCCAGTTGTGCGGGAGTATCCGAATGTGTTCCTGGAGGAGTTGTCTGGGATACATCCGGAGAGACATGTGGAGTTCAGGATTGACCTAGTTCCGGGTGCGGCTCCGATAGCCAAGGCACCATATCGGTTTGCTCCTCCCGAGATGCAGGAGTTGTCTACACAGCTGCAGGAGCTGTTAGACAAGGGATTTATCAGGCCAAGCAGTTCGCCTTGGGGAGCCCTGATTCTGTTTGTGAAGAAGAAGGATGGGTTGCATCAGATGTGTATACACTACCAAGAGTTGAATAAGGTAACGGTGAAGAACCCTTACCCACTCCCGAGGATCAACGATTTATTTGACTAGCTTCAGGGGGCATCTTGGTTTTCCAAGATCGATTTTCATTCAGGCTACCACCAGATGAGAGTAAGAGATGAGTATATACAGGAGACTGCTTTCCGGACTCGCTACGGTCATTACGAGTTCGTGGTGATGCCCTTTGGGCTCACCAATTCTCATGTCGCATTCATGGATCTCATGAACCGCATATGCAGACCGATGTTGGATCGGTCTGTGATAGTCTTTATTGATGACATCTTGGTTTACTCCAAGACGCAGGAGCAGCATGAGGAGCACCTGAAGGAGGTGCTAAAGACCCTGAGGAGGGAGAGCTTGTACGCCAAGTTTTCCAAGTGCGAGTTCTGGTTGCGCGACATGCAGTTTCTGGGCACCTTGTCAACCAGAACGGTATTCTTGTCGACCCGGCCAAGGTAGAGGCAGTGATGAGATGGGGGGTTCCGAAATCTCCATCTGATTCGGAGCTTCCTCGGTTTAGCAGGCTATTATCGGAGATTCATTTAGGATTTCTCCAAGATAGCGCTACCCCTAACCCGGCTGACGAGGAAGGTCGTTGTTTTTCCTGGGGGCCTGAGCAACAGGCAGCGTTCGAGACTTTAAGGCAGAGGTTGTGCGAGGTGCCGATCTTAGCCTTGCCAGAGGGCGTTGAGGATTTTATAGTATACTGTGATGCGTCCATCCCGGGTTTGGGCACAGTGTTGATGCAGAGAGGGCACGTCATCGCCTACGCCTCGAGGCAGTTGAAGCCTCACGAGGCGAATTACCTGACACACGACCTGGAGTTGGGGGTAGTTGTTTTTGCCCTCAAGATTTGGTGACACTGCCTCTATGGGGTCCGTTGTACCATTTACACGGATCATAAGAGCCTGAGGTATCTGATGGACTAGCCAAATCTGAACATGAGACAACGGCGATGATTGGACGTGGTGAAGGATTACAATTGTGAGATCCTCTACCACCCGTGGAAGGCCAATGTTGTGGCCGATTCACTTAGCTGCAAGTCATTCGTAGCCCCGATCAGAGACATCTGTCTAAGGATGACAGTGGTGACTCCTCTAGTGGAGCAGATTCGGGAGGCTCAGCAGGAGGATATGAAGGAGGAACACCGGAAGAGCGAGCTTATTGTGGGCCAGATTTCCTCCTTCGAATATGATAGCCGCGGCTATTGACACTCTATCGTAGAGTGTGGTTTCCATATCATGGGGTGTGCACCAAGTTTTGATGGAGGAGGCGCACAAATCCAAGTTTTATATCCATCCTGGGGCGACGAAGATGTATAGAGATATTCGTCCTGATTAATGGTGGCCCTACATGAAGCGGGATGTAGCCTGGTATGTCGAGAGGTGATTGACCTGCAGGAAGGTCAACGCCGAACACCTGAGACCTCACGGCAGGACGCATTCGTTGGATATCCCTATGTGGAAATGGGAGGATATTGTTATGGATTTCATCACAAAGCTTCCCAGGACCGCACGGGGAGTGGATTCGATTTGATTCATCGTGGATCGGTTGACCAAGAGTGCCCATTTCATTCCAATTCAGGAGAGAATTTCAGCCGAGAAGATGGCCGACATCTACATCAGAGAGGTAGTAGCTCGTCACGGGGTGCCAGTTTCCGTGATTTCTGACCGAGATGTACGGTTTACTTCTAGATTCTGGAAGAAATTTCATGACAAGTTGGGTACTCGTCTGCACTTTAGCACGGCTTTTCACCCGCAGACGGATGGTCAGAGCGAACGAACCATCCAGAACTTGGAGGATATGATGCGGGAATGTGTTCTAGACTTCGATGGTAGCTGGGATACCTAGCTTCCCTTCGAAGAGTTTTCCTACAATAATAGCTACCACGCCAACATCGACCGTCCTCCCTTCGAGATGCTTTATGGGAGGAAGTGCAGAACCCTGATATGCTGGGGTGAGGTTGGACAGAGAGTCAAGGGGAGTACTGAAGTGGTACTCAAGACGACAGAGAAGATCCAGCAGGTTCGGAGTAGACTCCAGACGGCCCAGAGTCGGAAGAAGAGCTACGCCGACAGACGTCGATCAGACCTGGAGTTTCGGGTAGGAGATATGGTCCTCCTGAAGGTGTCACCATGGAAAGGTGTCATCCAGTTTAGGAAGCGGGGCAAGTAGGGCCCCATATACATTGGTCTGTTCAGGGTATTGGCCCAGGTGGGCCAGGTTGCGTATCGACTGGATCTGTCAGCCGAGCTTAGTCAGATCCACATCACCTTTCATGTCTCCCAGCTGCGGAAGTGCTTAGTAGATGACTCTGCAGTGGTGCCTTTAGAGGATATTCAGGTGGATGACAGTCTGAACTACATCGATAGACCAGTAGCCATTCTCGATACGAAGACGAAGGATCTGAGGAACAAGAGAGTAGAGTTGGTGAAGGTGCAGTGGCAGCACCGCAAGGGCTCAGAATGGACGTGGGAGCCAGAGGATGAGATGAGGGATCACTACCCAGAGCTATTTCCAGACGCAGCAGACTTCGCAGAAGAAGTCTGAAATAGTGGGGGAGATTTGTAACGCACGGTTCCTGGTATGTATTTAATTCAAAATTTATTCGTTTTTGTATAGAAACTCGACGAGTTGGAGGTCCCAAACTCGTCGAGTAGGGATGGATTTGGATGCGGGTTGTGAAGTCTACTCGACGAGTTGAGAGCCTCAACTCGACGAGTAGGACTAGCAGAACAAAACCCTAATTTTCAAGGTTTTGCACCCTATTTAAACACCTTAACCCCATAAGTTGGTCTCATTTACAACCTCCATTGTCCCAAACCCTAGCCACGAAACCCTAATTCACTTTTGAGAGTTTTGAGCCATTTTTGTGCATTCTTTGTGATTGTGAAGAAGATAATACTTGAAGAAGGAGCAAGGACGTGTAGGAGAAGAGTAGATCTAGAAGTTGAGCTTCATTTCTGGTTCATCAGAGGTATAAAGTTCCTACCTTGTCTATAGTATGCTTAGATCTAGTTTTAGGATATTTTTCTCCATGTTTTGGTCCAAGAATGTTAGCTTTCGGGACTTGGACATCCTTTGTGATGGGCTTTGAGCATTCTAACACTCCTAAGGTGTTCATGCAACCCTAAATACCTTGGATCTATGTTTTCTCTATTATACATGCAAACTTGAAGTTTCCAAGGTATTACCCTAACTAGCATATAATCATATGTATTTGCATAACAAAAAGTAGATAGAATACATACCTTTTCTTGTAGTTGATTACTTGGAGCTTTAAGAGCCTAGCACCAATAATGTGAATGCCTCAAGTGGAATCACAAATCACCATCAACAACTTGGAAGACTTGAGAGAGAGAGAGAGAGAGAGAGTTGCTTCACAAAATTGGCCAAGCTTCTTACACACACCTTAGTCCCAATTTTATGAGCCAAGGACTCCTTTATAGTATGCAAGATTAGGGTAAACCCTAATACCCATGACTTTCCACATTACTTAGGATCCATGGGTTAAAAGCTCCATGGATCATCCATGCACTTCCATGTAGGCTTAGCCCATCCTAAATAACATTAGCCCATACTATATGAGTCCATATTTAACTAGTCTCTTTTGATCACTAAATTAATTCCAAATTAATTCTTGATCAATACTAATTAAATAATATGATTTCATATTAATATACTAGAACTTATAACATATTAATAAATCATAAATATCCTTTTCTCATAAGTCTATCCATACAAATTGTCCCGGTGAAGTGCAACCCAAATGGACCATGCCGGGTCGGGTCAAGTACATACCAATTATAGTTTTGGACTTAGACACTAATCCAACACTTTATGGGCAAACCCTTCAGATCTAGGGTCTTTTGGGGACTCCATGGCATAAAGGTGCCAACTTTGTGGCCATGGGAGCCCCATGCAACTTATGGATGCATGCAAGTAAAGATAGGAACTTTACGTGCCCATACTGTCCCTTGAGTCCAGATTTATGACCCTTTGGCTTACCTTGAAGTTTTGATGGCTTTTGAAGTTGGATCTAAGCCATTTTGAGTTAGGGTTAGAGCTTTTTTCTTCTACGAGGGGTTTTAGTGGGTAAAGTTGGAAACTTTACCCTCCTAGATGTTTATTCGACTCATATCTGGAATATGGGACTTAGATTCGAAGAATAATGGCTTAATGCATTAAGAAAGATTAACAGACTGAAGAACTCGACGAGTTCATAAAGGAACTCGACGAGTTGGGTCGAAATGTCCCGATTCTGTAAAAGGAAGGACTCGACGAGTTCAAGGACGGACTCGATGAGTTGGGTTGGAAAGCCCCGATTCTATTGATAGGAGGAACTCGACGAGTTCGTGAAAGAACTCGACGAGTTGGATCGCGATTTCAGGGTTTTATGATTTATGGAACTCGGCGAGTTGATGGGCAAACTTGGCAAGTTGAGTCAAACCAGAGTATTGACTTTGACCAGGGTGTTGCTTTGACTTTGACTTTGACCAAAGTTGACCCTTAAGGGGTTATGAGCATGAAAAGGGTAATTAAAGGATATATTTTATGTGTAGGAGTTTTAGAGGGGTTGATTTCAGAGCCGATGACCGTTCAGCTACTTTACAACATTTGAGGTGAGTTACCTTCCAGTAGAAGTGGGTCGAAGGCACCAATGTCGGCCCACTAGTAGTTGATTATAGTAGAGATGATTGTCTTTGTGATAATTGTCTGGTATGCCACTATCTTTTATGCTTTGTGTGCTAGTATGTTATGATATTATGTGATAGTGGTAGGAGGGGTGGGATAGACCCCGTTACCGGTCGAAAGGACCGAAGGAGTAGGCCAGCACCCAGATATGCTAGGCAGTATGTGACTTATGTGTTTATGTACTAGGATGATATGCGGTAGTGATAGGGTTGAAATAGTCCCCGTTACCACTTGAAAGAGACTGAAGGGATAGTCCAGCACCCTGATATGCTAGGCAGTTACCGGTTGAAAGAGACCGAAGGGGTAGGCCAACACCTGGATATGCTTAGCAGTATGTTATTGTATGGTATGTGGTATGATGGGGGAACTCACTAAGCTTTGTGTTTACGGTTTACAGTTTTGGTTTCAGGTACTTCCTCTTCGAAGGGAAAGGAGTCGGCATGATCGCAGCGCATCACACTACATTTTCCACACACGAGATCCTTGGGAGTTATACTCTGATGTTGTTTTATCATGACATGTTTTGACTATTGATACTTTGGTTTGGATATGAGTTGATACTATGGTTGTTCTCATACAAGTGGTTTTATAATTATTATATTAAAAATGAAATTTTGGTCGTAAATTTTGGGATGTTACATAAGTAATCTAAACGGAAGTTGTAGTAATCGTAAAAGAGAGCATGTGCATATAGAGAACGTCTAAATCTGACTTCGTACGAAGAAGTTATGATTTTCAAAGTCTCAACATAGCAGTGTGCGACACAGAAACCAAATTTAAAATCGATCGATTGTTAGGCAAAATAGTTTAAACGAAAATCAAAGATCTCGTGAATAGGAGTCTGTCAATATAAAGACAGTCGAGAACGGATGTCATACGAAAAATTTATAATTTTTATACAGACTTTAACATTCTAAGACTACTAAAAATATAACTTTAAAAATTAATTGAGAATTAGCCGTCCTTAGTATAAATGAAAGTTGTAGATATCGTCGATAGCCACGCATGTATATAAAGAACGTCAAAAAAGGAGTTCGTATGAAGAAGATATGAATTTTTAAAATTTTCTCATTGATGCGACACACTCTTCTAGAAGGGGGCCACATCGATCCACTATGCAACTTCCATGTATCGCAAGGAGGGAGGTAGACCAGAGCCAGGGCAAGACGCACTCCTGGTCTGGGCGTGGCGCGATTCTACAATTTTCGCCCTATAAAATCCCCTTCAGCCCCATTCATTTATCCACAACTTCAACAACTCTCTCTGCAAACCTCTAAGTTATAATTCCAAAATTGTTAGTATTCAGGGTATTTTGGCAAAGCTCCAGGGTATCTAGGCCCGACAAATAGAAGCTATCGGGTCAGAATTCTGACAATGCAATTTTCGGACTTTTGTCAGTAAAATCTCTGTGAGTTAAGCTACACTTATATTGCTTCCAGTGTAAATTATATTTATATTAATAGTTGTTGCTATGAATTTATAAATAAGATTTATCAATGATTCCATGTCATATTATTGATTGATCTACTTATGGGGGTGATGTTTATGCTAGATTTAGTGAGGTGTTTAAAGTGAGATTTCTAAACAGTATACTCTATATACCAAACGGACCCTACCTCCGATATGATCTTACACAGTTGCTCCTTAATCGATCTTGATGTAAACATTGGGATTGTTGAGGAATCTAGACTATCAGTAGTCATGAGTAATATTAGACTAAGACTTAGTGATAATTAAACCTAGATCATATCAAAGGAAAAGTCAAGTGCTAAGGTGACGCGCTGCTCAAATTTCAAGTCATCCACTTTATCAAGTGAGTGCATAGTTACTTTCATCTTACACATAGATATGTAGTATTTAGATAAATGATATATTTTCTTATTATCTATGATTAGTATCTTATGTGTTAGATAAAATAATATAAGATGATCTTTAAATGATTTCTACCGCATATGTATTTTTATACTTATAATATTGGGTAGTGATGAGTAATGAAAGATGATAGGTGATGAGGGCGATTGGTGATGGGTGATAAAAATGATGATAATAGGCCACGACTTTCATAGTACTATTGTACTAATGATGTAGTCATCTAGCAGAGTATAAATGACGACAATGGACAATTCTACACAGTCCAATGGAACACAGGTAGATTCACAATGTAACGACCTAGATTTCTATACATATATTCTATCGGAAATATCAGAGTTTTCTTACAAGTGCGGAATTCTAAAACAATTAAAACCTTTTACTTCCCAGGAAAAATCACGGGTGTATAATAAAATATTTACATAAAAATGAACAACAAAGATTTACATTAATAGCAACCTACTATCTAAATCTTGTCCTTGTGCTCCTGACTTCTCATCTGGTACAACGGGTGCTACAACCTGAACCTGCAAAACATAAAATCTATACAACATTAGACACAATGTGTCTGTTGAGTTATTCTGGTATATTTTCTTATCTTTCTTTCCTTCTCTTTTTCATACTCTATCTTTCTTCTTTAAGCCCTTTTCCTTTTACTCTTATCTTAGCATCTTAACAGGCTCTTCTCATACTCTTCTCTTAGCCTCTTAACAGTCTCTTCTCTTACTTTGTCTCTTACCCTGCTCTTAGCCTCTTAACAAGCTCTTCTCTTACTCTGATCTTAGCCTCTTAACATGCTCTTCTCTTACTCTGTCTCTTACTCATTTCTTAGCCTCTTAATAGGCTCTTCTCTTACTTTGTCCCTTACTCTGTTCTTATCCTCTTAACATGTTATTTTCTTACTCTGCTGTTAGCCTCTTAACAAGCTCTTCTCTTACTTTGTCTCTTACTCTGTTCTTAGCCTCTTAATAGGCTCTTCTCCTACTCTATCTCTTACTCTGTTCATAGCCTCTTAAAAGGCTCTTGTCTTACTCTACTCTAAGGGAGAAACCTCCCTCTTTTCTTTACTGGACACGCTAACCCACTCTTACTCCTCTTTTTTGTGATCCCTCGTGGATCCTTAATCTTTATTCTTACTCTTGAATCCCTCATGGATTCATTACTCTTAACCCCTCGTAGGTTACATCTAATTTCTTACAAATAACTCTTTAATCTTGTTCCTCGCAATGAAATGTTCCCTATCTTTTCTAACCATACTCTTTCTAGATTCTCACAAGAATCATCTACTTTTATTCCCAGAGGGAATCATCTATCTCTTTCCCCGTAGGTACATAACCTTATTCCCACAGGAAACATACTTCTTTTCCCGAAGGAACCATATTCTTGTCCCCGAAGGAACCTTACTCTTGTTCCCGTAGGAACCATACTCTATTCCTGAAGGAATCTTACTCTTTGTCCCTGTAGGAACATCCATATCTTATCCCCAAAGGAACCATGTTCTACTCTATTCCCTAATGAATCCTCTCTCTCTCTTGTCCCCGAAGGAACTATACTCGTGTCCCCGAAGGAACCATACTCTTGTCCCCGAAGGAACCTTCTAATTCTTATTCTCTTAGTAATATTCTATATCTTGTCCCCGAAGGAACCATCTATCTTTTTTCCCTGAAGGAACATCTATCTCTAAGTCTCATAAAGAGACCTCTTATCTTTATCTTCTAGTACTTAACTCATTAAATACTTAATCTTTATCTATGTCTAGTATCATATAGCATTCTACAATACTAATGACATCTATACATTCTTACTTACTCTTGTGATTATATTACATATAATCAACTTATATATCTTAGGTATTTAGCAAATACCCTTTTCATCTAAACCCACATTTTCTTGTATATATGCATGCTCTACTACATCTATCTTATGTATACATTTTTCATACTCTTAATATATGTACATGCTCTAATACATGTCTTACACACATATTCTTCATTTATCTTCATCTCTTTACTTGGGGATATTCACCTAGTGCCCCAAGCTTCAACATACATATACACACACACTATCTTTCATTAACTCACTTTATCTTTCATTTCTTTTCTTGGGTTTACCAACCCTCTTACAATTTTATGTCCCCATTTATGTCTTTATCTTTTCTATCCCTCTTTTCTCTGTCTCTACTATCTTTTCTTCTTTAGGACACATACTCTATCTTTTTCCATCTACTAGCACACATCTTTTTTATTACATTTTTCTTTTATGATACTGAGGTATCATTCTTTTACATACTCTTGGCATCTCTTTCACTAGAGAGTCCATACTTGTGACTTTGAAAAATGGCCTTTCTTTCTTTACATTCTAGACACAAACCATCAAGGTCGGTCAATCTATTACTCTTTAATTGTTCAGGTTCCTTATCTTCACTTGTCTTCAACCGTGTACCAATATCTTCTAGCATAGTGTATCCCAAAACCAGCTCTTAATCTCCTATTTTCATCTATCTTCAACAATTTAAGACTAGGAATGGCTACACCTAAACCTAATTCACTCAAACTATTGCTCTGATACCAACTATAATGAACCGGATTTCTATACATCTATTCTATGGTAAATATCGGAGTTTTCTTATAAGTGCGGAATTCTAAAATAATTAAAACCTTTTACTTCGCAGGACAAATCATGGGTGCACCGTAAAATCTTTACATATAAAATGAACAACACGGATTTACATTAATAGCAACCTACTATCTAAATCTTGTCCTTGTGCTCCTGACTTCTCTTATGGTACAACAACTGCTACAACCTCAACCTGCAAAACATAAAATCTATGCAACGTTAGACCCAATGTGTCTGGTGAGTTATTATTCTCTCCTTTCTTATATTTCTTTCCTTCTCTTTCTCATACTCTATCTGTAACAACCCGAAATTTCTATCTTGTAAAGCCATTCAATTCAATAAAAAGTCAGACTTGTTTCTGCTTTCTTCTAGCATTGTTAAGGGTCTGTTTGAGTGTTCTAAGCCTAGTACATTCAAGGAATAGGTGTTAGGAAGTATCTTCTAGAGTTCATTGTGCAACATTTAAGCCGAAAAACTCCAACACTTGGAGTTTACGGTCGTAATCTCTTGGCTGGCCGTGAACTCCTTTCATATGTATGATATTCCTTCATTTTTCCTTCACTTCTCACACTTCCAACTCAAGAACACTCAAATTCTCTCTCAAGTATCATCAAGAACACTTCCGTTTCCCGTCAATTTTGTAAGTGATTCTTCCATTTATTAGTTGATATCCTTCTTGGTCTAGTAAAACCCCTTGATTTCAACCGTGAACTCATCTCTTTTGGGTTAGATCACCAAGAACACCAAGAACACACACTAGTTTCTTTGGGCCGTGATCAACCCTTCAAGCTTCCAAATCGTAAGTATCCTTTCCATGTACTTAATATTCATTATAAGCTCTTGAAATACGTCCAAGAATCAACCATTTTAGCTTGAACACCAAGAGTTTACGGCCATAACTTCTCCTTTGGCCGTAAACCCTTCTCATGATCTTCATGGGCTGTGAACATCAATGATCGTGAACACCCATGGCCGTGAACACATTGGTCGTGAACTCATCTAGGCCGTAAACACACTCATGTGTGGCCGTGAACACCTTTAGAACAATCATATGTGATTGTAACACTTCATTCCAAGTGTTTCCTAGTCCCTAAGGTTGTTCCCTAGCAAGATTAGTTGTTATATACACTAATTATATCCATATATGTGTCATTATATGCTTAATAGGATCCATTTGTGCTCGAGACATCACTTGACACTTAGCATCCTATATCGATCTTACATTCGAATCACTCACTACAGGTGAGTTCATACCCCCGTATTTTCATAGTTTTCACTATTTTAAGGGGGATAATACAAGTCTAACACAAAGATTTTGTGTTATAAACAAAAGGTTTCAAATATCTTATCAAAATGGATTTCAGTTATCATCAATTCAATTGGTTTTCAAAGATCGTGTTAAAATGACATTAAGTCACCAAAAGTATTTCAAAATATTAAATTTCTTTTAAATGTTTTTATAAACTTATGTTTTTCCCCAGAAATCATATATATATATATATATATATATATATATATATATATATATATATATAAGATTTAAAAGGCTTAGGACTGATAACCCACTTTAGTTCCTTTTCCTTGTTTGGATGTGGGATTATAAGTATCGGTTATTTGTCCAAGTGTCATTTAAATTTTACTTCTATATATATATATATATATATATATATATATATATATATATATATATATATATATGTATATGTATATACATATAAAAGCTATTTCATTCAGTTCAAATACCCTTTGTAACATGTTGAGCAAGGGGTTGCATTCATGAATACTCAGTATTAATTCAGAAAGTACATATAAATTATAATAGGTATAATTTATAATTCACAGAACATTAATTCACGATTCAAGTATACTAAAGTACATTGTTTTACAAGAACAAAGGTTAAATTCAAAACTAATCAAGAATATACATCTTTCATATACATGTTAAGAATACTAATTCAAGAACATACTGTCAATCATTTATTTCAGAATGATTGGGTTTTCATAACTATTATACATGTAACGTTTATATGTTTTTTATGAGTCATTTGATACAGGTTGTTTAATTCATTTAAACAACATAGTTAAAATCCTGACATTATAACCAGAATCTCCAGTCGGGGATCGAAACAATGTGTGTATAGATCTATATTGGGATTGACAACCCCGCACTCAGACTGCTAGCTACAGTCAGGCATACACACCTACGAGTGACAGTTGTTATCAACAGTTTTAACGCATTCATAGCGTTGGGTCAGGCCATCTAGTCAGTATGGTTATAATAACTCAAAAAAAAGATATTAACAATACGTTAGTGTATAATTAACTAAACATAAGTACATTTTCAAAGTACTAGTTTTACAAGATACAATTTACAGTGTTACATTACAGTTGGTGAAGCCAGGCACACTCACAGTTACAAGTTTTACAAAAGGAATACAAATACAGAACATTGGTTTACAAACAGAACGATTTTATGTGATTAAAACTACTTTTCATATACAGCAGAAAATATAGGATTTTCTGGAACAGTTTACATATTCAAGAAACATAAAACATTCTTTCAAACATAAACACTTATGCACTCACTCAACTTTACGTTGATACTCTCTTTTCAAATTACTTGTATTCTCAGGGAACCAATAGACAGTTACTCCCCGAGCTTTTGAGAAGATGGAGCTATTTTTAAGTCTTGTCTTCTTCTTTTGTATAACTATTTTGGTTTCAATATACAATGATTGAACACATGTAAATACTTACACTTTTTAAATGCAATGGTTGTTTGTAATTTGATTACTATAATGCATGTGTTGTGCTACTACAAGTGAAGTCATCAACCCCAGACGTTTCCGCCGTCTGGTTTGGGGGTGTGACACTATCTTTATTTTTTTAACCCTTTTTCCTTTTACTCTTATCTTAGCCTCTTAACAGGCTCTTCTCATACTCTTCTCTTAGCCTAATAGCAGGCGCTTCTCTTACTTTGTCTCTTACCCTGCTCCTAGCCTCTTAATATGTTCTTCTCTTACTCTGTCTCTTACTCTGCTCTTAGCCTCTTAATAGACTCTTCTCTTACTATGTCTCTTACTCTATTATTATCCTCTTAACAGGCTATTCTTTTACTCTGTCTCTTACTATGTTCTTAACCTCTTAACATGCTATTCTCTTACTTTTCTATTATCCTCTTAACATGCTCTTCCCTTACTGTATACCTTACTCTGTTCTTAGCCTCTTAACAAGATCTTCTCTTACTTTATCTCTTACATTGTTGTTAGCCTCTTAACGGGATCTTGTCTTACTCTACTCTAAGGGAGAAACCTCACTCTTTTATTTACCAGGCATGCTAACCTATTCTTACCCTTCTCTCTTGTGATCCCTCATGGATCCTTAATCTTTCTTCTTACTCTTAAATCGCTTACAGATTCCTTACTATTAACCCCTCATGGGTTACATCTAAGTTCTTATAAAGAACTCTCTAATCTTGTTCCTCGTAAGGAACTTTTCTTTATCTTTTCTAACCATACTATTTCTAGATTCTCACAATAATCATATACTTGTATTTCCAGAGGGAATCATCTATATCTTTCCCCGTAGGGGCATAACCTTATTCCCATAGGAATCATACTCTTTGTCCTCAAAGGAACCATACCCTTGTCCCCGAAGGAACCTTACTCTTGTTCCCGTAGGAACCATACTCTTGTTCTCGTAGGAACCTTACTCTTGTTCTCGTAGGAACCATACTCTAGTCCCGAAGGAATGTTACTCTTTGTCCCCGTAGGAACATCCATCTCTTATCCCCGAATGAACCATGCTCTAGTTTATTCCCGAATGAATCCTCGATCTCTTGTCCCCGAAGGAAACATACTTTTGTCCCCGAAGGAACTTTCTAACTCTTATTCCCGTAGTAATCTTTGTATCTTGTTCCGAATGAACCTACTATATTTTGTCCCTGAAGGATGATCTATCTCTAAGTATCATCAAGAGACCTCTTACCTTTCTCTTCTAGTACTTAACTCATTAAGTACTTAATCTTTATCTATTTCTAGTATTATATAGCATTCTACAATACTAATGATAGTTAGACATTCTTATTTACTCTTATGATTATATTACATATAATCATCTTCTATATCTTAGGTATTTAGCAAATACCATTTTCATCTAAACCCATATTTTCTTATATACATACATGCTCTACTACATGTATCTTATGTATACCTCTTTTATACTCTTAATATGTATACATGCTCTGATACATGTCTTACACATATTCTTCATCTATATTCTCTTTACTTGGGGACATTCACTTCGTGCCCTAAGCTTCAACATACACACACACACACACACATATATATATATATATATATATATATATATATATATATATATAAACATAAACTAGAGAGAGAGAGAAAAAGAGAGAGTAATAACTCACCTTATCAGTTAGTGATGATTAATTGTCCCATATTTCCTCTACTCTGTCATTGAGGCATCTTGATCCATCTTTCTTGCTCTTAGACCTATTTATACATACATATATATATATATATATATATATATATATATATATATATATATATACAAGTTCTTAATACTTGTATTAGCATATTAAGAGCATTTGACTCTTAAAAGGCAACGTAACCACTTAATATGTCTCTTAATCTTATCCAATTAATGAATTAAGCACCCCATTATGCCTAATTCATCATAATCTACTCTAGTTCATCAATTAACATCTCATTAGTTAAACTTTCAAACCCTAACTTTACATACATAGATTTCACCATGGAAATCACTATTTAGGATTGATTAAAGCATATAAACACATTCATTATCATCATAATCAAGCTATACGTTGATCGATTCAACCAATCTACTCTAGTCAAACATTTCACCAAAATGGAGAAATCTTACCTTGATGTGGAGAGGATAGAAATCCTAACAACCCACCATCTTTAGTTTCTCTTGGCACCATTTAGGAAGCAAAATCGACCCCTTTGAGCTCCCAGTCAATATCCCCATAAAAATGGATCGAATGACCTCTTAACAGGTTAAAACTTGTGTTCTGATGCGTTTATGTGCCGCAGATGCTATTCACCGTGCCGCGGAGACCAATTTGACCTTGTTCAAAGGCCGCTTAAATGTTTTCCGCGTCGGGGAAACTTCTTGACAGTAGTCCCTTGGCTGATTACACACCAGCTTTGGGATATTTTTGTCCCAACTTCTAGCCTTCGTATCTTCTTTGTTTCTTACCCGTTTTCGATGTTCTTTATATCCACGCGAATGTGGGAACATACTCTACACATCTATTAATTCTCTTCCCACTGACTTAATATGGGTCTTAATCAATTAAGTCACAAACTTGGCCTAAAAAGCATAAAATTTTTGTTTTACCCTTTTGGCCATAAATGCATCTTCTCATGCATTGTTTCTCTTAATCTTACTCGTCTAACATCTTCTAAGTTACTTAAAGTCTTCTTGGCCATTTTCATGAAGTTACAACTTCATTTTACCATCTCTTTCTCATAAATGACCAAATTGCCTTTCTGGTCAATCTTTAACTAAAATTCAACTTACTCTAGATTCAGGTTCTTACACACAACCTGTAGGTGATAAACTATGTGTTCATATGATGTACTATACTCCTTACTGACATGTATAGCGGAGAAATCTCTAAAACAGTACTGCCAACTTGATGTTGCATGGTGATTCTTAGAATAGATCCTTGGAGATGAATTTAGAAGAAAATGGGGATGGGTAATCGGGTTAATTGTTTGATGTGAAATCGATAATGAAACAAAATAATTATATTCTTGTGGGTTGAAAACCTTTTATACTCATCAGGCTTCCCAGCCTGACCCACTCAGTTTCTTTGTATCATATGAAACTGTCCAAAGGTACATGGATAATGATGTTTAGATCTGATGAGAGATTCGAGGAGATTGTAGGCCATTAGTATAAAAGATGTAGTGAGGCGTGTAATGACTATGTTTATGTTTATGTTTCTTGTATCCGTTATGACATCCCAAGTTTTTAATAATCAATGAAAAACATTTCTTCGTAAATACTTTTTATGGGACAAATTCCACAATATAAAGAATACTCTGTTTTAAAATAAGCATAAAGAAAAGGTATTTACGAGCCGTGAAAATGGGTATGTCGTAGCTAGACTCGAAAAAAAGGTCAAAGGAAGGGGCACATCTTGATAAGGCAACAACCGGGGATAGGATATGGAAAGAGATCAACATGTTTTTTTTTCGAACGAACAGATTTACATCGTCAATGACAGCGCACCAAGGGAATAACAGACAATGACGATAAAGACAAGCACGAATGTTGTTGTCGGAATGGTGGGGAAAGAACCCCTCCCTACTTAAATGAAAGGGGGAATAGCCCTTTCACAACCGCAAATTGATTAAAAGCACTATGTGAAATATTGGTTTTTACCTCTTTCTCTATCACATAGGTCCATTGTAAAACAAGGGCTTTCACTTTTATTCATCCCATATTGTGGTCTTGCAGCTATATATATATATATATATATATATATACACACACACACACAGAGAGAGAGAGAGAGAGAGCTAGGTCCAGGTATTTAAATTAATTATTGTGTTATTGTATGCACCAATCAGATTTTAGATAAATCAAATCATTTAATAAATAATATAAGGGTATTATAGTAATCTTATTATTAGTTAATTATGGTAAAATAGATATATAATTGGATATTAGTTGTATTCCTAGTAAATCGCAAGAAGCACAGATATATTTATAACATTCAATCGGCATCAAGATTCAAAACCCTAAATTGAAGCCAGTATCGTTCCTGGTCCACCGTCTGATCCTAAATTGAACATTCAGTCGATTATCAAGATGTAAATCAAAGTCAACATCGTATCTAATCTACTGATTCTTCTTCTTCTACAATCGATTGTCAACATTCAAAACCCATGACCAGGTGATGAATATCCATCTCGAATCAATCGGTAAGCTTTTTTTCCTTTTCGTTTTTTTTTCTTTAATTGATAAGTCGAAACCTTGACTGCCTTCCTGCTCGTGTCTGCCTCTACTTCTTCATCGTATCCGCCATTTCTTCCTCCCCATTTTCTCTAAAATCACCAGCAAAATGAACATTCGTCTCCACACCTTCAGCCTTCTTTTTTCTGTCAAAAATTGAGGTTTCTGTTTTCAAGTCGCCACGCCTGGACTCGATTTTCTTTCAGCAAACTAATTTACCATCTGTTTTTCATATCCGGTAGGTTTTAATTTTGTATATTTTCAGCCTCATTGGATGTTTATAGAGTGAATTTTGAGTTTTTATGAACAATTTATGCTGCTTTGAGAGGAGTTTTTAATTTAATCATACAAGACTGAAATAATTGAATTGTGATTGTAGAACATATCCCGGTCATATTCAATTCATTTGGATTTGCATTGGCTATTGTTTTTCTATTGAATTGTATATGTGAGGTTTGATTACTTAAACATAGTAGAGAAAAAGACTGAATTAACATAAACACTTTGATTTTCTTGTTCCTAAACTAGCATTGAGCTTCCAATTCAGAATGCATCTGATTTAGTGTTGGAATTAATGGAAAGCAGTTAAGTAAAATTTGTTTTGTGAGCAATCTTGGATTGGATCAGATTACGATAGCAGGTTAAGTGTGTATTTGTATGTGTAGTTTCTATATGTTTAATGTGTTTTTGTGTGTGTAGTTTAAATTCATCAACTATTTTCCTTTCTATGTTAGTACCTTCTTTATATTCGTACACAGGGTTTGCTTTAACTCTTGATGTCATTTATCTACATCTAGAATGTAGATGGTTATCTATCAGTTTGTTAATATTCTAGATATTTTTTTGTTTCAGGCTGTGATAAAGCAATTATGTGTGTGGGTTAGTGTGGGAAGCTGAGACCGAAAATTACATATTCTGCAAGGGTGCATTTCTACATTTCTGACAGCAATTCTGCAGGAATGGAATCTCGAATTCCAACTCCGTCATAATGGGAGAACTATTCGTCGTTATATTCTGATAGAATAATCTACAATAGAATGATGAGACTATATGTAATAATATATTCCGCTAGAATATTCAGGTGGAATAATATACATGTTTTTGTTTGTTATTAGTGAGTATTTCATTGTCATAGAATATTATAGAAAGTTTTTATTTTTTAAGAAGGTAATGAATAATTTAAGTTGTATCCAAAAATTTGTTATTAGTCAGTGACATTCTCATAGAAGTTCATTATAACAGACTAGAGAATATGATTCTAACAGAACGTCATTCCAACAGAATAAAATCGGGGTTAATTAAAAATTAAAAATTATGTTATAGTTAAAATTGAATTAATTAAAAAATTCATAATTTTAAAATCAAGAGAATTAATTATCCCTAAAAATATGGAATTTTCCTTTTTTAAATTGATCTCAATTGTCTAAAATACCCTTATAGTGAAAATACATGGTATTTTTTTAATTATCTTTAATTTAAAAATATGTATTAATCATTTTCTTAAAATAAGTAAAATGATTGGCCCACAATCATTTGTACATTCACACAATAATTAGTTATAATATAATAACCTAAGCCTATATATATATATATATATATATATATATATATATATATATATATTCAAAGTAATTATTGTGTTATTGTATGCATAAATGTGGGTCAATCAATTTTACTTATTTTAATGAGCATCGGCGTCGGAGACCGTTCCTGCCTATTACTCTGCCAATCATTATCTTCCAATTCATCATCGAGATTGTCATCAAGGAGGTTTTGATGTTGATTGTTGTTATCATCACCGTGATCGGATTGAAATCCGTTGTCGTAATCCATCAACGGCTCGCCATCTTCATCGCGATAGCTAAAAATTTAAGAACAAAAAGAACACGATTAAGGTCGTATGCATAACCTAACCCTAGAAGAATCGTAAGCAAAAAAAAAAAAAAAAAAAAAAAAAAAAACCTAGATTAGAGAGCACTGGAACTTACGGATCGTTCTCGTAAGTGGCGAGGAGGACGATTAATTGGTTATGGAGACAAGTAGGAAGATGACCTACGACGCAGAGGGAAGGAGAAAGAACCAATTGTTACTGTGAGGAAGAAAGAGGCGGATTTAGTTCGCCGGTGTGATCTGGAGGTGGATTTTAATAGGGTTAATAAGAAACGGATCCTCTAAAATAAAAGGACTATTTATAGAATTGATTTACCAAATTACTAAATTACCCTCATTGATTTATATAATTTTGATTGACTCATATTTATGCATACAATAACACAATAATTACTTTAAATATATATATATATATATATATATATATATATATATATATATATATATATATATATATATATATATATATATATATATATAGAGAGAGAGAGAGAGAGAACAAAGATTTTATATATGTCCAATCTCCACTAGTCTAACATTCCAAGAAAATGATATTAGTAGATATCGGTAGTTGTCCGGTCGTACCCAAACATAAGTGAGGAAATCTGATTCAAATTTTAAAAATAAAAAAAAAATAAAAAAAAATAAAAAAATAAAAAATTTCCTTACGAAGGTACCATCAGCCGCGTTTGACACTTATGTTAAGAATTTATCTAATGCTAAACAAAAAGAAAAGGGTTGTGCTATAAGTACCTCATTAGCTGATTTTACCCCCCTAACATCAATCTAATCAAACTTTTACATTTGATTTGACATCATTTTTTTTTTTTTTTTGTTTTTTTCCCTTTTGTTTTTTTGTTGTTTTTTCTTTTATTAATAATAATAATATTAATAATATTAATAATAATAATAATCAAACTTTTACTTCGATGTTTAATACGATTTTTTTTACGTTAATGAAAAGTACATGGTTATAATAAGATAATTTTTAATTTTTTCTAATCGTATATTAAAAAAATCTGTACATACATTAATGGTAGTAAAACTTCCATTTTAGTTAGATTAAGTTAGTAAAAATAAGTTAATGTTAGAAAAAATCAAACATAATCTCGTGAAAAAATTTGTAATATTAACTTGTTTTATATATTAATATATATAATATATATAATAATAAGCGACAAATCATGCAGGTACTATTTTATTTTATATATTAATATATATAATAATAAGCTAACCATTTACTTTTTTAATTAGGTGTTCTCGATTATCTCAATCGAGTCTGGTTGGATAAATACAAAGAAAATTTTGTATCTGCTTGGATTAACCAAGTTTTAAACTTTCACAACCACACCAACAATAGAGTTGAGAGCCAACACGCGAAGTTGAAAAAATTCTTGCAGACACAACATGCTACCTTAGATAAATTTTTATTGAATAGAAAAGGTAGTGGAATCGCAACACACTGCGATAAAAGATATTTTAGAAACAAACCGAACTAAGTTGATGCGTCGATACAACATACCCCATTTTAAAGGTTTGTGTGGAAATGTTTCACACCATGCATTGGAAAAAATTAGACAAGAGTTGGACCGACCTGACGCACATCAAATAACTGAGGACGATTGTGGTTGCCAATTGCGTCGTAGTTGTGGGTTACCTTGTGCCCACGAAATTGCAATTTACTCATATGCGGACCAACCAATACCATTATCGTCTATTGATAAATTTTGGCGTAAGCTTGATTTAATCAATTTCAAAGTTAATGATGATATTAATTTTCGTTTCAAAGAGGGTGTGGAATTATTAAAAGAAAGCTACGTTGAACAGTCAAATGAACGGAAACATAGTTATGTCAGAAAATTGTGGGACATATTTTCACCATCAACAACTACAGTTGTTGATCCAGATACTATTTTCTTTAATATATTAATTTGTATAATAAAATGCTAAAAAATTACTTGTTTATTCAGATGTTCATAAAAATACTCGTGGACGTCCACGATTGAGCAAACAAAAGTCCAAAAATGTAGGCCACAACACCCCACCTATACCAAACCCCACCCCTACCAATACTCGTAGACGTAGTTTTTCTACAAATAGAACAGATAATATGGATACTAGTGACCTTGACTTAAATCGGGAACCAGAGAGGCATAGCACGTACTCGTTTCGCGAACATTCAATGTCCAATTCATACTTTAACCAAGATCAACCATCTTATACTTCAATCCCACTTATGAATGAAATTCCACATCAATTTCATCCATACGTCAGGAACATTACAAATGTCGAAGGAGATGGAAATTGTGGATTTCGGTCTATAGCAGTTGCTCTTGGTCGTAGTGAACATGATTGGCTTCAAATTAGGTACGATCTATACAACGAGTTATTATCACACTATCAAGAGTATGCTATGATTTATGATGATGTTCATTTTTTAAACCGCATAAGTCACTCGTTGAATTACTCTGGATCGGGTTTTGCGGTATCGGAGTATTGGTTGATTATGTCAGACACTGCTATACTCATTGCTAACAGATACGGTGTTATCGTTATTTATCTAGACAAACAAGGTTCTTCAACGTGGTTCCCACATCGATATGGCCCGCAAGACATACCAAACCCTGCATATGTCGTTATCGCCCACATTCACCCTAACCATTATGTAATGGTTGATTTACAAGGAGCATATCCAATGTCTGATGTTTTGTCCAGGCTTCTCCGTACATACAGATCAGAACATTCGGCTGCATGGGAAACATTGTATAGTGCTCGACTAAATGTTTTCAATCCGTATAATGCACCACGCAATACACAATTGTAATTCCGATTTTATATAGTCGTTCGAATTTATAATGTCCGATTTGTAAAATGTTGTTTGAAGTTTATAATAATAACAGTAATAATATAAATATTAAAATATAAAAAAATATTTAAAAACTGATTTTATATAGCCGTTTGAATTTATAATGTCGTCCGAATTTTAAAATTTTATGCGAAATTTATAACAATTATAATAATAATAATAATAATAATAATAATAATATATAAATTAAAAAAGAATTAACCAATAAAAATGTCGTCCGAATTTTAAAATTTTATACGAAATTTATAACAATAATAATAATAATAATAATAATAATAATATAAATTAAAAAAGAATTAAAAACAACTAAAAAACAAAATAGGAAAAAAACAAAAAAAAAACAACAAAAAGACAAAAGATCAAATCAGGGGTGAGATTGGAAAATGAAGGAGGTACTTATAGAAAAACCAAAAGGGTTTGTTTTTCGTCGGAACAGGGGTTGATAACTAGTATCGCCTCCTGACCTACGGATTAGATATTAAACTATTTAAAAAATCAGTAAAATAATCTCAGACTCATAATTCTACTTCAATCAACTTTTTACTCTAATTTCATAATATTGATCCAAAATTACATTATCATTATTTTCCATTAAAAAACTTTAAAGGATTCTGTTGCATTTCACGTGGAGGTGCAACCCTTAGTTTATTAGGGTATGTTTGGTATGCATAAATGGAATGACGAGAGAAAGAAATCGACGAGATAATGGAATGGAGTAGGTAATGGAATGAATTATTATTATTATTATTATTATTATTATTATTTTGAATGGCAATTATTTTATTTTCATGTTGGTTGATACGTTGGAATGAAACGGATATTGATCCATGTTTGGTACGTAGGAAAAAACTAATGAATGGAATGAATTTGAGTGACAATGACAAAAATTCCCCCAATTACAAAGTACCTATTTAACATGTCACCTATTTTATAATAAAAGATTGATCTACATATAATCCATTTAACATGTCACCTATTTAAAGATATATCTTATATTGCAATAAAATGGGTATTAAGAAATAAAAAAACACGAGTTATCATATTAATATAAATAAATTATATGTAGATCAATTTTTTATTATAAAAGACTTCCACAAATTTTAAAGGTATGTTAAAACCAAGCTTTTTCCTGACATTAGAGATGATTGTATGATAAAGACCGATTCGAGGTGATCAACCTCCCAAGAATAATAGAAGAAATAGATGATAGAGCCGATTATGGGTGGCTAGGCCCCAAAAACAAGATTAGAAATGAGACTAAAAACATAACTTTTTCCATTCCGTTCATAATGCAAATACATTCATATAAATAACTAAAGAAAATCCTACTGGTAGCTAATAACAAGGAAAACATGCAATCATGTGTGTAATCCAAAATGGTGAACGTGGTCTACTGACTAAATAGAATATGCATGTAACATTTGGAAGCTTCCATAATTATAGGAGGTGATGTTGGACTCTTTCTAATGCAATGTGTTGGCCACGTGTAAATCAAATAAACAAACCAGTTAGGCCATGGAGGTGGCCGGTGATATGGACACAAACACGTATCACTGTATCATCTTCACTTGTTTGGGAATGGACATTCTCAACGATAAATTCCTCACTTCCACTGAGTATTTCCCAACAACACTGCTTTAAAACAAATCAAGAAACATTAATTATCTTAGGTCATTATTGTCACTTAACTTTTGGTTTTGTGCTCATTTGGTCACACTATTTTTAAGTTTTAAAAGGTCATCAAACTTTTGACTTTTTGCTAATTTAGTCACTTCACTTTTGGTTTGGTCACCTAACTTTTAGATTTGTGCTCATTTAGTCACCTAACTTTTAAAATTGTGTTCTTATAGTCACTAAACTTTTAAAAAGGTTTAAAATTTTAGTGACTAAATGAGCACAATTTTAAAAGTTAGGTGACTAAATGTGACCAAACCAAAAGTTAAGTGACTAAATGAGCATAAAGTAAAAAGTTTGATGACTTTTTAAAACTTAAAAAGAGTTAAGTGACCAAATGAGCACAAAACCAAAAGTTAAGTGACCAAAAATGACCTAAACCCTAAAGAAATCATATGCTTCAAGATTTTAAGTCAATCATGCCAATTACAGATAGTTTGTAAAATGTTATACAAGTTACCCCTCCCCTAGACTTTGTTAGGGATCACAAAACACAGAAACAAATGTACATATACGCTGTTTTAATATAATAAGTTTTTTTTTTCTTTTGTGAAATTCAAATGAGGCATTTCAAGTAAACTCGATTAGCATGTGATAGAGGAACATAGAATTGAATTTTGGTAAATTCATTTATTAAAATTGAAGAAATAAAATACAGAAGATACCTAGAGATGCTCTTCAACAGCGCTTCCTTCAACACCGATTCTTCCATCGTCTCCAAATCGATGCAGTTATGTCATGGGCAGTTTAGTCAATTTTCAAATGGGAGAGGGAAAAAAAAAAATCTGGGTTGGGTAAAGAATGAAACGTCACCGGATCAGAGGGAATGTGATTCCTTATGTAATGAAGAATCCAATTCCTTAATGTAACCAAACACCTTTTTTTCTAAAGAAAGGAATGATCTTTTCTTTTATTCTTTATTATTTTGAAAAACGAAAAAACCTTTCTATTTTCTAAAAATCTATACAATTATGATGAAGCCTAAGATTTTCAACAAAGACTAGTATCCACAACTCCGGGTCCATCTATAATAAAATATATGTAGTATTATATGTAGAAGATTAGACGTGAATATCTAAAAACTTTTTTTTTTTTTTCCTTCAAGTCCAAAAAGGTTTTGAAAACATGATTATTTTAATATATCTTTTTCTCACTTTAACTTTGCCTTGAACCAAATCTTTGCCTTTTTATCCAAAAGAATTTGGTTAAAGTGTGGTGCTCATGAAAATCCTTTGCAACAAGAATTCCATTACAAGTGCATCGCATATGGAAACCATGAATTGATATTTGATACACAACCTCCACCACAACTTTTCTTATCTTCCTAATTTGTGCAACAAAGTGATTTTTCATGACCAAAAGATTCTACAATTTACAGAAAACCAATTAACCGATTACAACATGGATGATGTATAATAATTCATGTAAACATTACACCATAATTCATGTGAGTTGCATAATTCCTCATTAATCTAAACTTAAAAAAACAAAATCCAAGATTAGAAAAACATATGAATGATAATCAACATTCACTTGGAAGAACATTATAGAAATGGTAAACCTCATCATCATCAATAACCCCAACTTCCGTCTCACAAACCGAGCAACAAACCGGACTTAATGACTCACCATCAACTGCTAAAACTTTTCTAACTCTTTTTCTTTTTAAACTTCCTTTATCTTCTGATGATGATGATACTTGTTGCCCTTTCTTGATCTTGCAATTTAACACAAACATTGCTCGATATTGGGTCACATATTTTTCATGCCTAATAAGTAACAAAACAACAAACCCCACTTTCAGTATTTCAAGATACAAAAAAGCTTCTAAAATTGATTCAAGACTCAACACAAAATAGCAAGCTAGCTTTTTAGAGCAGAGACATAATACTTGTACTTTCACTATTGTACCAATTTATAGGTTGTTTCTTTTTTTTCTAGACCGAATGAATAAAGCGTCTGAATGAGAGACTAAATGACCATTTTACCCTTACATGAAAAGGAAACAGGGGCATGAAAATACCTTTGAGACTCGAGGCATAGGGTTGTGAAACAGGCAGGACAGGTGAGAACTGCATCAGAATATTGACCTTTTCTTTTCTTTTGAATCCAGAGTTGGTCTTTATCATCAAGATTTGGATCATATAACTCAGGCTTCACAGAATAGTCTATTACATCATCATCTGATGAAACTGATTGCACACCAAAAATGTCAAGAATATATTATTACATTTTTATGTCATAAAATAACTTGACACAAGTATTTCCAGTCAACTATTATATATTTAGGTCAACAAGACAAGATTGTTTCAAGTTTTTACTACTTTATATTTCTTCTTTATTTACCCTATCCAATTAGGTTAACATAAAAAAACTTGTTGATTTTATAAAGTTGTAAGATTGCAATACCTTTTTAAAGACAACATAAGATTCTTCTAATTGTGATTATTATGATAAAGTGTATTTACCTTCTCGTATATCCTATTAGATTCAACACCACATGAAAATCTAAGATAGCCATATATATATAAACCATAACTTTCCAACAAATATAGGTGATAATTAATCCAAACATATTTACAAAACTTACCTACATCTTGATCTTGATTATTGTCTTTTTCTTTACTATCAATAGATTCGTTTATAAGTGCATCCTCCTTCTGTTGCGACATCTGCAAAAAGATCAAGTTTTAAAGATCATGTCATGACTATTTTAACAAAACTAATAAGCATAATAAGTTAATAACCAATAGCTCCAGTCCTATATAGGGTTTAGGACTTAGAATAAAGAGTAATATGGAATATTCTGTATCTTTAATTTATAATTTCGTTAATTCATTGCCTTCATCCATAATATATGGAAACTCGAGTTCTCACACATGTAACAAGCATACTTTGCTAAAAGCCCCAAAACTTTACTTACAAGTGTAGTACTTTTTGATAAATGTACTTTACAACATGAGAAAAAAAAAGAGTGAGTGTTATATTTTGTTAAACTTTTGAATGATATAGTACTTTGCACTCATAAAACTTGGTATGTTTTCTATATTAGCCATTGTTTCTAACATTGCAAATTGTGAAGTCCCATTTCATCTATTGTAAAAGATATACTGATCTACAAGAATTGCCAATTTGTATCCTCAATCACCCATCTTTATGATTTTGTGGGTAATAAGTAATAACTCATGGATACTGTCAACACAGCATGGGAGCACCTATCACATTTCCAAAAGAACTGCACCCTTAAAGCACCTGATATAAGGATGCAGCAACAGGTAGAAACATCCTTGCTTTCTAGCTCAAATGTACTAGGACTGATTCATAAAAATCATAAGATGTCTAAGCCAAAAGCATGGGTAATCACTCATATACCATTGCTGATCTTCAAGATTCCCCCTTCCATATGCAAATTTATTGATCCAGCCTATGTATGGAAACTAACAGTTAACATCAAGTACATGTGGAGTAGTTATCAAACACACGCTCTGTTGATCTCTAATATGATAAGAAACGAGTAAAGGCAAAACAACCCAACCTCTAAGATTCTTCCTATTAAGAAATCTAATTCAAGAGTTCATCAATTTTGCAGTGCATCTCCAGGCGTTCTATTGGATTCGTCATAAAATGTGGCAAGATAGATAATGAAGGCACATACTGAATTTGGTAAAATTCCCAATAAACAAACATGTTCATCTAGCCACCATACCAAATCGGAAAACCCCTTCCAGTTTGAAAATTATGAGGGCTTACAACAAGATGGGCACTTTTACTCGAAACAAATCTTAATTGGTGAAACAAAATGTTATGCTGCTTCAAAAAAACCCTAGAATACTCTAACTTCAGAATTATACCGTTTTAAACGATTAATTGCATTTCGAAGAAAAAGAATATGAATTGACGAGATAAAGTAATTTGAGATTTTATATTAAGTTTCCATCGGAACTTACGAGATAGAAGTGATACTAGAAATTTCAGAAGACCAAGTGCGCGAGGTTGAGGAAGCAGCTGTGGCAGTTTAATCAGTATCCGGTGGGTGGTGGCGGACGAGATTGGCGCGGCGAGAGACTGTATAGGACTTTCAAGTTTTCAACTTTAGCAAATAGCACGCACACTGCCGACTACCCCTGACTCTCCTTTTTTACAATATTTCATCATGCAAAAAAATTGTTTTTATTTATCATCTTCTTATGTATTTGTCGGTTTCAGTTAAACCAAATTACAATTTAGGTATAATGTTTTCTAAGTTGCTTGATTTTATGGCAAGATAATAACATTTAATTTAACATATAATCATACCTTCAATTACATTTGGTATCACCTATTAATGGGTTGATTTTCATTGAAATGACCAAAATTTGGAACCCAACAATCATGTTTTTAACTTATATCAACTTCCCCAAAATACATTTTGTGAATTAGTGAAAATGTTTTTTTCGTGGAAAGCGCATCATGAATTCAATCATTCATGAAAACAAACTTCTCGGATGATTCATGAACTTTGCGAAATTTTGCAGTACTAGCAAGGACTCGACGAGTCTCATGAGTCCTTTTGGAAAGTGACTTCTTGATTCATAGACAACAATTTATGTTTTAGATGACTGTACAATTTGTATAGTGTACAACCCTCTAAAAATGTTGTGTGTAGCAAAAAATTGTTGTGTATAGATTAGTTTCATTCTCAAAATTTTAACCAAGTGAGCTCTACCAGTGAAGAATATGATTAAGTAATGTTCTCATCTTCTTCATCTAGTCACTTGATTGGGCTCCTTAAGTTGAAAAACAAGAGTAAGGGGGCATATTTTGAGTTATCAAAAAAGAGTACACATGATGTTATATATATATATATATAGATACAGATACAAGATATAGATACAGATACATGGAATATGGGAGATGATAAGCTTCTCGAATAATTAGAAAACTAAGTGATCATTTTGTGAAGGAAGTTGAAAGGAAGTTGAAAGCGTGGTTGTTAGGTGATATTTGGGTTCCAAATTTGGTCATTTTAGTGGATCGATCTTTATTAATTTGGTGAAAATAAAATCGCATTCAGTAGATAATATCTTTTAAATATTTAAAACATATCTTATATGAGCCAGTATTCAAAATCATCATTCAATATTTAAAGATCTTTTAACAAACCATAAGTCTTATATTCACTAAAACTTTCAAAACAAATAAAATTTAGAAAAATTATCTCAATCAATATAGAGATAATTATAAAAATAATAAATTTATGTGTGATCTCACATGAGTCTCATATATTTATTTATGAGTCTCATATATTTATTTGTGTGACTAGACTTTACTCCCCAATGACACTAATAAACATGATATTACCTAGGTATGCACCAAAATACTATGTTACGTTGGAAACCTAAGAAGTACACATCGTTTAACCATTATAAAAATAAGGGTTCCTTAAAATTAATATAGATTTGAACACTAAAATTATATATTTGAAAATAAACCTTCTTTAACTATTTCACTTTTAGCGGAATATTGTAACACCATGTTTTCATTTATTCGAGATAAAAAGATATAAACAATTGTGTATAAAAATGAAGGTGAAAATATGTTGCGTTTAGCCAAAATGATCAACATGAAAGTTGTAGCACTCATGAAGACGAACATGTGGATATAAAAAACGTCGAAAATGGAGTTTGTATGAAGAAGTTGTGATTTTTCTAAGTTTTAGTGAATTTTATAAAAATCACTACGACGCGATAGAGAACCACCACGGCATGGTGCATTAAATGCACCTGACCTCTCCAACTAAGCATTGCGTGCATGCAAAGAAGAATCTGACCAGCCAGCCACCGCGGAGCAGCGCGCCTATAGCCGTGACATGGCGCGTCAAAATTCAGCCTACAAAAAAGAACTTTGGCCTCCTCATTTTCTTGCCCCACTTTTTCTCTCCAAAGAGTTTTTCTCTCACCCTCAAGAATTTCGGTCCCTCGTGATTCGAATTTTTGTTCTATAGTTTCAGTCGTATCAGTAGCGAAGCGTTGGAGGTTTTAGAAGGATATAAGAAGTAAGCACTGCAGTTCTGCTTATGGATATTCAGAGTTCGTCCGTCAGGTAACTTACACTTTCTCTTAAGTATAACTTGATATGAAGAATACCAATTGTCATTATTATAAACATGTGTGTTAGATTAGTCATTAATCTTAGTTATTACTGATTGATCTACTTACGAGTGCGGTCTCTAGGATAGACACGTTGGCTTGGTTGTTGGACTTCAAAAAAACTATATGTCGAAATGATCATGCCTCATGATTGTCTTGACCGGTTAATCCCTATTTGATAGTCAGTCGGTGTTATTGATATTAGTGAAATATCTAGCTTTTTTTTTATCAAGTTTCCTTAGTTTTTCATCGGTTATAGCATTATAGGTCATTTTGTGTTCGGAGCGTCTACTCGCTAGTTGGATCGCTGATTGTCGTTTAAGTAATTATTCATGTGAGTTTTCCCACTATACTATATATTACAACACATATCATTTGTATGTTAGGATGTATTGGTAAAGTAGTATGTGGTTAGGCATGTAGACTTATAGACTGTTACATGTGACACTGATTGTCTATTTATATGTGTTATGTATTGTCAACATGTTTTATGGTGGGTTGATGCATTCCAACTTTATACGGAAGGCCAAGATGCGGGCATGCCAACATTCCGCTGAGAGCCAAAAGGTTAGTTGATGACAAGATCAACTTTAAGTGTTGTGATTCTATACACTCACAAGGGCGAGTTGATGTCAAGATCAACTATAGTGGTGTAAGCCTAGATACTCGATTTTGTTCACGTGAATCGGTTTTAGCACTAAGAGCCTTGCTTGTATGCATTATATGTGTATTGTGTATGTGGTATCCTGGGGAACTCACTAAGATTTGGCTTATAGTTGTTGATTAACTGTTTTGCAGATATTTCGTTAGATCGGGAGGAAGGGAAAGGCTCGAGTATATACACTCATTGACATCATGTTTTGAGAATTCTACAAGTCCTATTTTATACTCTGATTTGAATAGTTGAGTTTTTGATTATCAAACAATGGATTTACTTATGAATGAATTAATTAATGGATGTTTGAATGAAATATTATATTTTAAAAATGAAAATTTTGGTTTGAAAATAACGAGATGTTACAAGTGTTGGAAAGAGTCATAGTTCATAATTACTAGCACCCTTTGATCCATTTGATCTGTTAAAACATGTTTGGAATTAGAAAAATAGGTAAAAATTCGGCACGGAAGAAACATGCGACACGCATCCCTCTAGGTGGGGCCCTCCTCCGGATTAGAGTTTATTGTTTCCTTTTTAAATTTCAAATTATAAGGTTTTCAAATATGAATAATTACCTAATTTAAATTGTTTAAATATGGTATGAGATAAATATTATTTAAATTTGAATATTTATTAATATTATTTGAATGTAATTTAAATATTTAAATTTATTATTGTTAATGATTGAGATTTAAGAGCTTTCCTATTAAATCCTTATGAATTGTTAACTGCGTCCTCACAATTAATTAGAATTAATAATAGATTATTAAATTTAAAGAGCTTTAAATTCACTTTTATATATATATATATATATATATATATATATATATATTAGAACTTATCTATTATATGTATAATGTATAAAATATTTACAACATGTGTCCTCGCATTTTTAAGTATTGACATTTTCAGTCATACCATGACTAGGCTCACCCACTATAAGGTAGAGGTTTAAGGAGGTTTCTATGATTCTCAATGAGGTCGGGTTTTAATATGTTTCGTGCTTACTTCCCTCACCGCCTTATTGCATTTTGAGAGTGGGTTACCAAAAGGGTTTGATAGTGATAATGGTCAAGTTAAAAGTATTATCAATAAAAGTATAAAACAAAATCCCGTTTTATTAATTAAATGTGAATCTTATGTTATCCATGAAATTTCACATTCTCTTTATAACTTGTTGATGGAGCTCGTGTGGTTAACTGACACATCAATTTGAGAGTATAAGTAGAGAATGATGTGGAACTCGCAAATCTCAAGTGTAACTTGAGTCGGAGACCACATAATTTTGTATGGTTGATTCACCATATGTTCTATGATCCACAATGACTCCGTCATAGAATTTGAGATGAACATAATCCGAGATTAACATACCATTGATAGTTGATGAATCTCAAAGACCTCGAAATTTTGTAATGATCAAAATTAGCAAATGATTTTGCCTACCTAAATAACTTTATGGTGTGTTTACGACGACCCCTTATGAATCATGGAGCTAAATATGGATCGTAGTCTTAATTAAATAATTTTATATAGGGTAATTATTTTTAAGGAATTATTGTATCAAACTGATCGGAATCCCCTTTTGTAGATATCGATCCCAAATAACAAAAACAATCTTCATCCTCCTCTTCTTCTACCAACTCAAAACTTTAAAATTCTTTTCAAACCCATCATTACTAGTGTAAAGATTAAAAGATTTGAAATCACTAAATCTCTTATGGAATGTAAGCACAAATATGGGAATCTATAAGTGCGTATTTTCATAAGATGATAACGTACTTTGATAGATTGGCTAACCTGGGTATTGAGATTTAGAAGAAGCGGACCATTTATTGGGTCTTGTGCTCTCTTCCCACTTCATTTCAAGACTACTTTATGAACAACAAATTAGACAATCCCAATATGACCTTCGTGGAGTTTCATGAGTAGTTGGTAACAGTTGAAGCTAGTATACAAGAGACTATTAATTTCGCTAACCCCTCTTGGCCGTTGATCATGGTTCTGCTAAAAGGAAAACGTTTTCTCATCCCAAATGAATGGGAAAGGCTAAGGTCAGACAGTCCGAGTAAGGCCCTAAGAGAAAGTTCCAAACTAAGATAGCTTCCACCACTAATCTGAATGAGGTCATATGTTTCTACTGCCAAACCAAGGAACATTGGAAACGTAGTTGCCCCAAATACCTAAATGATCTGAAGAAGGGAAAAGTCAATGTGGCTGCCAAACCAAGGGACTATCAGCAGTCTTGAGGACTATCAACAGTCATATGCGATCACAACAACCTTATAGGTTATCAACAACCCAATAATACACATAAAAATCATCAAATAAGACTCATCTAGTCTAGAATGCACACCACTATGGCATAGGTAATACAATGATAAGACTCACCCGAATGAAGAGCTTAAATCCACTATTCAAAGTGTAACACTCATTCCGAGAAGGTTCATTTCTAACCCTCAACTCTTTAAGTTTGCATTCCTGGTCCCTACGTCGTGCGTACTCGGGGTGTACGCATGGCGTACTCCTACATGAGGAACACAGTTTCGCGCGCGTATGCACGTCGTACTCAGCATGTACGCGGTGTGTA
This sequence comes from Lactuca virosa, assembly GCF_052849685.1. Lineage (NCBI taxonomy): Eukaryota > Viridiplantae > Streptophyta > Magnoliopsida > Asterales > Asteraceae > Lactuca > Lactuca virosa. Next base: position 130,126,734 of record NC_136429.1, read on the forward strand.
TGGTGTTTAGACCAAAACCCTAATTTTGAGGGTTTGCACCCTATATAATCCCCTTTATGACCCCAAGACCTGCACCCTCATCATCCTCCACCTAAAAATCGTCCCTCTAGCTAACCCTAATCGTGGAGAGTGCACCTTGAGCTCATTTGTGTGTTTTGACAGTATTCTTGAAGAAGAAGAAGGTGGTGGAAGGAATTTGGAGCTTGGAAGAAGTTTGGATATGGGATTCTCACCTTACTAGCAACCTTCAGGAGGTAAAAAGCTTATAGCTTGATCATCTTTTCTTATAGATCTAGTTATTCCTTCATTTAGGCCATTTTTGGTCCCAACCTTGGTGATTCTTGAGCATGGCATGCTTTTAACCAAATAAGTCGTCCTTTCAGACCCATTGAGGGGTCTTGAGTCATAAAAATGAGATCTTGATGCTTAGTTCTTCCCCATGCATGCTCTAGAATGTCTTTAGGGATTAAGAAGTTAGACTTGTTGGTATTAAGCACTTAATGGACATGCAAATTCATAAAGTTGGAAACTTTATGACTCTCAGTGGTAATTTTGCCTTAGATCTATAACTAGAACGTAAGAGCTTAATACATTAAGCTCTTATTATGGAAAAAGGGACTTCGGTGCATACGCCATGCGTAGCTTCTGAGTACGACGTACATACGGGGTCAACGGCCCGATCCCGGTCAAGGCTCGTGTACGCCCAACGTACAAGCTAGTACGCCCCGCTTACTCAGCTGAGTTAACTGATTTGACTCGTTGACTTTGACCTTTGACCAGAGTTTTGACCTAGGGGTATTTTGGGTATTTTGAGTTGTAAATTAAAATTAGGTCATTGGTATTGGTTAGGTGATCGTTGAGCCAGTTTTTGGAATCATTCACGGTGTTGTGCATTTTTCCTGTTCTCGCCTGATTGTGAGGTGAGTTCTTCCTCATTATACTTGGGGTCGAAGGCACCAAATTTCGGCCTGATAGATTAGGTATCCTGGTTTGAAGGATATCGATATGTTATAGTGACCTGTTAGATCTGTATGATTAACTGTATTGGATGTTTATATATATATATATATATATATATATATATATATATGTCGACATATGTTCATTGGGTTGAGGTCACTGTTTTGTGCGGTAGACAGACAGACCGGGGCAATCCAGTCGGGAGATTGTGGGCCAGGGCAATCCAATCGGGAGGTTGTGGGCCAGGGTAATCCAACCGGGAGGTTGTGGGCCCAACATGCATTGTATATGTCTATTTATCTGTTGTGTGTGGTATCTTGGGGAATCTCACTAAGCGTTGGGCTTACGGTTTTAGTTTATGTTTCAGGTACTCTAGATGATCGGGGCACTGCGAGGGCGTGATCGGGCATATAATCCTTGATTTGATTTGATATGATTTTCTGGGATACTCTGATTTATGATTTTCTACTTTTGAAACGATGATTTGTAAACAATGATGTTTTGGGCTGTATTTTTAAATGAAAAATTTTACTGTGATTTTGGGATGTTACACAAAGTCACACAGAATCAGCTACACGAACCTCCCAAACCAATCACAAGCTAAACCTCAGAATATAGCTCAAAACCTCTCAAAGTTTGATCAAAAGGCAAACTAGTAAAAAAGTCAACGATCAATGGTCAAAGTCAACAACCAAAAGTCAACACAGCTGATCACCACATCGTGGACATGCACCTGCCACAACGCGACAATTCCCCAACAAAACAGTCGTGAATAATCTACTCGCCACAATGTGGTAAGCAGGTTGTCAAAACATCAAAAACTGTCCATAAACCACTTAATGGATTAAGCCCTTAATACATTAAGTCACACACTCATCTCTTCCAGAATACTTCCAAATGTCCATAAGCTTCATAAAAACCCTTGCTTTATGGACATGCATGTCCAATTCATGTCTTGAACTTGGTTAGGTTAAAATGGTGAAAATAAGGTCAATATCCCATGTATTAAACCAAAACTCAACCAAACTCCAGATCTAGCACACCAAAACTCAAAGAGACCCCAAGGATACATAAAGTTGCCAACTTTATGGAATCCAATTACTCAACTACCCTAAACATGAAGAACAAAGCATAAAATCCTAGATCTAGAAGCATGTCACAAAAAAATTAGACTTTGAGGGCTTACAATGGTCCAGAATATGTGCTCCAAGGTAGTGAGGGAACTTGTTTGCTGGAACTATTCACCAAGAACACATTCTTCTTCTCCAAGGCATCAAAACAAAACCAAAAGCTCACAAATGGGTGAAAGGGGATATGGGAGGCTCAAAGTGGTGAAATGGAGGCTAGGGTTTCATTTAGGAAGGTTGTAGGCTGAAGAGGATGTCCTAACCTTGAAGTTATAGATTTTAAATACGGAAGAAACCCTAAGAGATCATGGGCTTAGGCTGTCACAACCACCACGTCATGGTGTGTCACACCCCCAAACCCGAACGACGGAAACGTTCGGGGCGGAGGACGTCATGTACAGTATCATAACAATGCAAAATAGTAAAACAAGCAACACCATCATCCATTGCATTAATAATATAATTTAATACAAGTGTGTTCTGTGTGTAGTTTGAAAGACACCAAAATATGAATCAAAATAAAAGACGAGTCTTGAACATGCTTCGTCTTCTCAAAACCTGGTCCAGTGTACCTGTCTACTGGTGACCTGAGAATACAAGTTATTTTGAAAGCGTAGATCAGCATTTAAGCTGGTGAGTTCATAAGTATTTTAGTGTCAAATGTTTGTATAAGTTTGATGAAAGTGTTTGTAAGTGTTTGATGTAAATGTTTGTAAGTGTTTTGTTGTAAATGTTTCTATAACTCCTAGAAAATCCTATATTTTCTACTTATAGTGAAATGTAGCCTTCTACCAAGACCCGACTGTTTTGTATGTTTGTTCTTTTGTAAAAGTGAGTGTTTTTCCCAAGTATGACTATCATTACCAGAATATAGTTTACATTACCGTTTATGTGAGAAGATCACTATATGAATGTAATGGAAAAATGAAGATGTACAGTAGTATTGTATAAAGTAACTACCGATGTACTAACTACCTTAAACCAACTGTTTAGTTAAGGTAAAATGTGATGAGATTATAACCATACTTTATTGACTAGTAAAACACGACGATCAAAGATGTCGAAATGGTATGACATTCGTCACCCGTAGACCTACAGGTCCCACTGTAGCTAGCAACAAGGTGTAGGATGGTCAATCCCATATAGATCTATACACAAATTCACGCTCTCCCTCCAGGAGACTCTGCTTACAAAACGTGACACAACAGTATATTGCCATGTCATGAAGTAGTGGCTCACATTAATGTTATCTTTGTTATTGTATTTGTATAGTATGTTCCTTCTGTTCTAGTGAATAGTATGTTCCTTTTGTTCTAGTGTATAGTATGTTCCTTCTGTTCTAGTGTATAGTATGTTCCTTCTGTTCTAGTGTATAGTATGTTCTTTCTGTTCTTGTTATAGTATGTTTGAACTGACTCTTGTATGTTTCAATGTTCTAAAGATAGTAAGTAGTAATCCTCTAAACTATACCTATTATAGTTTACTAGTACTGTTGTTTGAATGACTGATCATGTTTGTACACCTTTGCTACCCAAAGGTATTGAACTGATTGGAAGAACTTTTATATATACATACATATACATAATATATAACTAAGATTTAAATGACACTCGGACAAACAACCGATACCCTAAGTCCACAACCAAACAAGGAACAGGAAATAAAGCGAGTTATCAGTCCTAAGCCCTTTCAACCTTATTTATATAATTATATCTATATAGACATGATTTTGACAATATATAAGTTTAAAAGAGTTTTGATAAAGAGTTTATCATATAAAAGAGTTTTAACCATTTGAATGGTTATTTGATGACTTGATGTCAGTTTATAAAATGATTTGAAATACTTTGTTTGATAACATAGTTTTGAAGTATAAGAAATCCTCTTGTTTGACAGTTATAAATCACATGTGATTGATATTATAACTATATTGTTTTCTACTTGTATCCCCCCCCCCCCCCACATAAAAGCATTTAAAATCATTAAAAGATAAGCTAGGGGTATGAACTCACCTGCAGTGAGTGATTCGAATGAAAGATCGATATAGGATGCTAAGTATGCCAAGTGATGTCTTGAGCACAAATGGATCCTATTAAGCATATAATGACACATATATGTATATAATTAGTGTATATAACAACTAATCATGTATGGGAACAACCTTAGGGACTAGGAAACACTTGAAATGAAGTGTTACAATCATATATGATTGTATAAAGGGTGTTCACGGCCACACAAGGGTGTGTTTACGGCCAAGGTGTGATCTTATGAAGGGTTTACGGCCAAAGGAAGAGTTTACGGCCGTAAACTCTTGAAGATCATGCACTTATTGTTTGTTTCATGGCTAGGAATCAAGTGTTTCTTATGGATAACTAGATGATAGAAGAGATACTCACACTTTGGAGGTATTTAGGGTGTTCATGACCCAAGAAACTAGTATGTGTTCTTGGTGTTTTTGGTGTTCTTGATGAAAAGGATGAAGACTTGAAGATCTAACCCAAAAGAGTTGAATTCATGGATGAAATCAAAGGGTTTCACAAGATCAAGAAGGATATCAAGAAACAATTGAAGAATCACTTACAAATTTGAAGAGAAATGGAAGTGTTCTTGATGATACTTGAGAGAGAAATGAGTGTTATTGACTTGAAGATGTGAGAAGTGAAGAAATAATGAAGGAAGTATATGATATAGGAAAGGGTTCACGGCTGCCAAGAGTTTACGGCCGTAAACTCTAGTTTGCGGCCGTAAACTCCTTGTGATGGAGTTTCCGGATCGAATGCAACACGATGAACTTTAGTTAACACATCTTAACACACAATCCTTGAATGTACTAGGATTAGAACACTCAAACAGACCCTTAACAATGCTAAAAGATAGCAGAAACAAGTCTGACTTTTGATTGAATTGATTGGCTTTACAAGATAGAAATTTCGGGTTGTCACATGGTGCTTACTAGAAACGCGTGATCATAAAAATCCATGCCACGTCGTGGGTATACATACACCACGTCATGGAAAATAATTTTCCTCAAAAACCAAACCTTGACTCCTTCAGGTCACCACTGATCCATCCTGCAAAACGGGTGTTACACTTTTTAAAATACGTTTCACCATAAAACCATATACTTGTGAAATTATCAATCAAACACATATATTAATAGGTAGATACAATATATAAAACCAAAAACATATATAGTGAAAATATTGTTGGAATAATGTGTAAATATCAAATAATAATATGTAAAACTGATTGGATTGGAACTTATTGGGTCGCATACTAAAGATCATTATGAATGAAAAAATACATACTAATATTATGGTGTGTAAATCTATTTCTTATCATTTAATAAATAGTTAGATAATAGTTGTTTATTATTTATTGTTCAAAGACATAATAAATAGATAAATATTTTATTTATTAAATATTAAATAAAAGAGTTTTTAATTAAAATTTTATTTTAATTAATATTTAGAATTAATTGATCATGAATTTGGGCTTTTACTTTGAAGGTAAGAGAAAAAACTTTAGTAGTCCACCAACTAAGTATTTAATGGAGCTTCTTATGCCTTAATCGCATAAAAATCATTAACATCTAAAACTAACATATGTACTTTTTTCCTTAATTACTTGTGATAGGGTCAGTCGTCTACTCTCTCCTTACCCTTTTCTTCGTTTAGCGATTTGATATGTTGGTTGGTTTAACGGCTATTGTTCCTGCTATATGTGGATATCTGTGAATGCCACATATTTGTGTTAACTTCTCTCTGACATCAAAGGACACCAACAACCGATGTATTAATTATTGAACCATATACACTTGATGTAGTAAGTTCTAATTGGATCAATGGATATTGGGGACAATTACAAATTTAAATTCTTAAATGTTTTGCATTTATATAATTGTTTTGAAATCATTAATCCCTAATGCTTGTGTTATAGTCACTTTTAGAACAAATAAATAATTAGATTAAATTATTTATTGTCATTATTGATTGTGTTGTTCATGTTCTTGGTAATAGTTAAAAATCAATTTAATTGGAAATTGGTTCTCATAAAGTTTTGATGTTTTTAAATAATTTTACTGTATCAATATAATTACCATTTCACATACTTGATATAACAATGAAACCATAAAAATCATTTATCATATTATTAAGTATTTATGCATTGTTCTTGTCTTTTTTTGACATATTTTGGTTTCTTATGATGATTGTTACGGTTATAGTTTGTGGTGAACGTTTTTGTTTAGCTATTTTGTGTATTTGATGCATCAATTAGTTTCTCATTGTATTTTAATTATTGTTGTGATAATATGTATTACCGAGAGGAAACCCTAGCAAATCAGACACCAAATGGGCCGAAAACCAAGGCTTAATTGGAAAGTCAATGCCCAAGCTATCATGCCTACTTGGGAGCAAATAACAAGGATTAAAGCAAAACAACTCAAAGGCAGGCAAACGCACCAAGAGTTGATTCACAACCCAACATGCTCGATTGAGGTGAGGCTTACCATACTTGGCACCAACCAACAAGGCCTAAGACAAGACAATTAGATGGGCTACACACCAATAGTCGATTCGCCAGGTAGGTATCCCAACAAGCTTAGTCTAGGAGAGGATTGCCACCTTTCCTTTCTTCTCATCGAATCGCTTGGCAATGCCTCCCTACCATCAAAGGTAGGTTGTGGTGGGCAACATTGGCCAATGGTCGATTGAAATAACATAGTCTTCTTCCTCGTAAATTATTTATGATTTCTCTAAATTTTCCAATAGTTGCTTTGCATTCACCTATCCACCAAATATTATGTTCTCATGCTACATTAACAGACAAATTGTTAAAGCTCAATAATAACAACAACGTGAATCTTAAATTGCTCACTTAAATACGTGCAAAACAACATTTTCATGAGTACAGTACAACAACAAACATAAAACTAACTACAAAATACGTATAAAAAGACTAAAAAACATATGAAAATCTTGTTTTCACAAGTGAAATCTTAAAATGAAGATTTTCGCAGCTCTACATATGAAAATGTTGTTTTCACAAGTATAATACAACAAAAAACGAAAAAAACACTACATGAAACGTACAATATATATATATATATATATATATATATATATATATATATATATATATATATAAACAAAAAAACTTATTTTAATTCATAGATTGTTATCATCTTGTCTTATTTTCTCCGGAGATAATTTATTCGTAGATACGACACAAACGTTTAAAAAAATGAGAAAATATTTTTTTGACATTATATATGGGACCATAGTCTAATAGATGCTCATTTTGAGCGTGTTCGACAAAACTAGCTAGTATAGCCGATAGTGATTTGTTAAACGCTACGTGATGTAGCTTTTAGATTTGGAACGTTATGTTTAAATTAAACACTTGAAGCTTGTAATGCTAAATGAAGTTTTTTATTCAAACGAAATGTTTTGTCAAACCTAGAAGCTGGAACCTCCCAAACGTTTCGTCATAAACAAACTTTGAAAATGACATTTTCATAGTCCAATATGATTTTTCCTTGGCCCATTGATAATATATTAGTCATTTGCTGATTCCGTAGGTGCTATGGACGAAATTAATGATTCTTTTTGAAAAGTTTTCAATTTTTATAAATATCTTAAATTACAGTAAATAAGATTAAATGTTATTAACCTTTTTCTTTCAAAATTTATTGTTAGATAAACATAACGTATGATGATGGATTTTATTATACTATAACATTTAAAATTAGTTAAAATATCTAAACACCAATGATATCCCTTCTAATAAAAGACTCCTAGATATGCCACATGTCCCTTTTTTACACAATTTCTTTGCCACGTGTCATGCTAATATTCACTAGCTCTTTTAATTTCCCGCTCTTTTACACTCGGTCATTATAGATAGCAATACTTATCCCAATCAATCTTCCTGTAACCATGATTCATATCCCAAAAAATTAGGCTAGAAATTTAAATTTCATAAATTAGTCAAGAAATCAGGGATTCTAATCCTATCCATATTTAAAATGGATGGAAATGTTTCCGTTTCATATTTACCTACATCCAAGATTTCCTATATACCCATCGGCCATCATTTTCATTCTGCTATACCGAGGTTGATCATTCTCCAGGTATGTAATAATTCCTGTCTTATTTTAGTATATCTCACCAACCTAGGGTTTTTAGTTCCATCTCTAATCCTTCCACTCGCCTCCTTCCTTGCATCTACATTCTTGCCTCCTTTCCAATTTGTTACATGTTGCTCGAAAAACACGCGGCCGATTGATTATAGGGTTCATCAAAAACTTTGAATCACTTATCATTTGGTTCTTTGTTTTTTGATTTTACATCTTCTTCAGCTTTTTCGTTTGCAACAGTCATTTTTGTGTTTTTGAAGGAGCCGGGGGATATGAGTGAAATCTTTGGGCTACAACGGTTTTGAAGTCACCCTTAGTCCCTACAGAAACTTGATTTAAGAAGGTAAAAAGGTTAATGTTCTTAAAAAATTTCTAATTATTGTTTACTTTTTTTTGGTTTAGTTTTATTCAAAACAAAGTGACAAAACAGAAATCGTGGTCTCTCTCTCTCTCTACTGTTTTTATGTGTGTGTGTGTGTGTGTTTAGCTATGTAAGTGTCGATTTCGTGGATCCGGATCAAGCCACCATTGTGCCACCGTAAACTCCATGTGCTCTTCCTCTGTTTCTAACCTTAATTTGTGTTTTTTAGTACAACACTAAAAACAGTAGAGGTTCTACAGATAGCGGATAGGAGTGGAAGTTCGATATACGTGCAATGATTTGTGATTTTATAGTGTATTAATTTTTGCTTTCTTCATCAATCGAAGATGTGGTAGTTCAGTAACATTATTGGTTCCTATTGGAAAATTTAATAGCTCTTTTGATAAGGTTTTCAATCATATTAGTTATTAGTGTGTGTGTAGGGGGGTAATATATCTTACTTTTAACCATTATAAATGTTTTCGTTATGCTTAAATGGCCTTTTTTTTACTGTATGGGTGGAACCCTCACTAGTTAAGAATGCTAAGTTGGTAAAGAACCTACAGGAGCATTCCCTTATAGGGTATATATAGTTATTGAATTCCTTTTCTTTTGTAGACCAAATATAAATTTCTTTTCAAATTTAAAGTTCAAAATTCATACTTGACACTTGACTCAAGAGTATCTAGGACTATGGACTAATTAGTACTTAGTGATTAAATCAACTCTATTTTCTTGACCATATTTCATCATTTTTAGCAGTTTGTAAGTACATACCATTTTTATTTTTTATCAATCACACAACAGTACATATACACACAACCATTTGCTTCATTTCCAAAATTTAATTGTTGAAGGCTCGAGGGTATTGATCCCTCTTGAGGAGAAGTTTTTAAGGAACAAATCTTATGCCCAACATCAGCTATGGATTAGATTTGTTAATAACGATTAGACTTACATGTGACCATGGTTGTTAAAGATCTCTCATAAACTATGTTCCTTTCAGACCATCATATTTAGCTTTTGGTTGCAAACTAAATAAAAGTCATCTTGAAACAGTGGAATACAATAGTGTGAGGAATAAACTATGTAACATGTTTTTGTAGGATTTTGAATATTTGTAGCATCCTATTTTGTAATGTATATATTTTTTAAAGATTTCCAACATCAGTTGGAAAATAAGGAAAAACTTTTATAGCATTCTACTTTCTGAAAACTGTAATTTATTGTATTATACTTTCTAAAATGGTTTTTTTTGTGAGGATCTCGAATATAGAGTGGAAAAATAATATTTTCTGTTATAACATTTTACTTCTGGAAACTATCATTTATAGCATCCTACTTTGTAAAAAGGCCCTCTATGGGTATTTCGAACATGAAGTGGAAATTATATATATATATATATATATATATATATATATATATATATATATATTTTATAACATTTTACTTTCTTGAAACTGACATTTATAGCATATTACGTTGTAAAATAGTCATTTTTTTTGAAGATTTTGAACATGACAAAACATCTACTTTTACCTTTATCTATTCTAATAAATGAAACCTAAAAATACCACATGTTCATTTTCTAGCATTCCGTTTTGACACGTGACAATTTTCTATGATTTTTACCATTTTCTTTTTTTTTTGGTAACAAATCAACTTCAATTAAAATTCTGAAAATACAAAATCTTATTCATAATAACATTTTCGAAATTTATAGTAAAATATTATGTTTAGTTTACGTAACAAATTTATTCAGAAATCAGAATTATTTACAATCAATAATACGTTGAACTTTTTTGACATTTATTATATTTTTATCAATTTATTTATATAATAATTTTAAACAAGTTACCGTGGTTTCCACGGGTTATAACCTAGTATACTTATAATTTCATTAGCTCCATCAACTTTTGTTTTGTAGTAATTAAACTTTATTTTTTTTCTTCATTCTGTTAAAATATATAATAATTATATATATATTATTTCACTAGGGGGAGATATTCAAATAGGAATAAAATAAGGTTATAAATCTCTTATGAACCAAATTCACTACTAAATTGTAAATACAAACTACTAGGCTGAAATGGACACTATGAATTTAACCGTAAGTAACACCAAATCATTACAGTTATTAAACTTAACTGTGAATTTATAGTTATTAAACTGTAAATACAAAACACTACCCCCATTTTCAGCCAAATTATCTATGCTCACAATTTATAACTACTAATGTAGTTCCTAAGTGGTTTATAACTTTTTTTTATTCACTATCAAATCTATTTCTATGTCAGTAATATTTATTTATTTTTTTGATAGATTTGAAAATCATGAAGTAATTACTAAAAAAATAAAAAAATGGAATCTATAATTATTTTTTTATTTTTGGTCTTTTTTGAATCCAAATAGAAATTAGTGGACAAAATTTATGTAATTACTTGTTACATAAAATTTTGAATTCAAATATCACAAATTTTTATTGGAATGACCATTTGCTTGACCTGTTAGGTTAGCCTGACCCGTTGGTTAACCGACACCGATCTCTCTGTCTATAATCATCGCTTTCGATTGCGGTGAAGAGATTGCGTTTGCGTACTCTTGTTGTGTTCTTCCTGTTGTCTCTCTGAAATCAATCATCGTCCCAAAGAATTTTTGATTCATTGCCTCTTTCATTCACCTTAACAATTTGCTTCTTCAAAACCCTAGTTCATGGACAACTCCAAAGACCAAGGCAGCAAGATCGCCAACACCGATGAAAACCCTAGCAGCAATACTCAATCACCTGTTGATTCTTCCCTTATTCCTGCTGTCGCTGTAGAAAATGGCAATCCAAACCGCCCTTCTGCGGCTCCTAGAACTCCCTTTACCAATCTAAGTCAGGTCGACGCTGATCTTGCCCTCGCTCGTACACTACAAGACCAGGTATATCTCTTCGTATCTGTAGTCTGAGGTTTGATTTTTATTTGGATTGCAAGTTCTTTGTCTTTTGTTCTTTGTTTTAAACTAGGTGGAGTTTGAGGGTATGAAATTCATTATTCTGAACTCTGGCCTTGATTGTTTCTAGTATGATTCTTGCTTCAAATCTTCAATTGAAACTAGTATTTAGGGGCGAGATGCAAGCATCGGTCTTAGTGTGCTGTGCATGAACCCTAAATTTAAATAAGAACATTATGGTATTGATTGTTTGATAGTTTTGTGGGTTTGTGGTTTTCTCTTATGTGATATCTCCTGTTAGATTTTTTTCCTTATGAAATTGTGATTGGATTCAATAGGAAAGGGCATATATGATGTTGAGAATGAATGGCGATGGGAGTGACCATGAGAGTTGGGAAACAGGAAGTTATGTGCATGATGATGATGATGATGAATTTGATCATCACAACAGTGAATATGAGGGTTCTGAAGCCAATGAAGAAGAAGAAGATGCATTTGATGTCCATGCTCATCTTGATCTTGGATCTGGAGAGGAGGATAGAAGTAACCACGGTGTTGAATTAGATCCTGCTTCTTTCCCGGATGATGAGTCATATGCAAGAGCTTTACAAGATGCTGAAGATCAAGAAATGGCTGCTAGATTATTGGCCCTCACTGGCATACATGAAAGTGAGCTCTTATCATGAATTTCATTTTCTTATTATTTTACCATCTTTATGATCATGTCATGTCGACATTGATTTATATCCTTTCAGTGGAAAACATAGATGTCTAACAAAGTCTTTGCTTATTGCCAGTGGTTACAGAGGAAGATGATGATATTGATGATCACGGTGGTAATTCTCAGGTGATAATTTGTTATGCCCTTTGGTTCATAATTATTATTTAGATGAATAACAAAAACATGAAGATATGATTCTTCTTGTCTGATGATTTCAACGATATTTCTGGAAGAGTAGTTAAAACTTGTAATGCTAACAGTGATAATACTAATGCATATAGATTTAACAATCTAACATGTTACAATATCCCCTTTAAGTAATTTATCCGTTTTCTTGTTGTGATAATAACTATACTACTGTTGAATGATATAAGTGTAAAAGATCAAATTCCAAGTATGATAAGCACAGCAACTAGTATCCAAAAGCCTCATCATGTACTATGAGTGTATTTATTAGGAAAAAAAAATTTAAAATCCTAGACTAACTGAATTAAGAAACTGAATCTGAGGCATCTACACTCTACAGTATAAAAGCAAGGGTGATACAGAAAAAACACGATGTATTTTCATCGTTTAATTGATTTATCCATTTAATTATTTTCTTTAGCGATTAAGCCATTATATTCTTTTTACGATTATAAAAAAGCAGCTTTCCTTGTTTACCAGGAACTATTATTTTTATTGTATAAACCACTGAAGTATTATTTTTTGTTGATTGTTATAGTGATTGTTCAATGGTTAAATCTATAAAAAACAGTTTGGTGTTTATAAAATGATGAACTACACTATGCTTTTCTGTATTTTGTGTTGATATTAAAATCAGGAACCCTGAAAAATAGTTGTAGAAAATAATAAAGTGGCTAAATTGATAAAGTGATGAAAGTTAAAAAAGTGGCTTCCCGTAAAATAGTAAAATACAATATGAAAGTATATATGGAATCCAACTTCTTTAGTGTTTGGTATATGGAATGGTAAAAAAGCTGTTCCTTTTGTCTGATTCATTCCACCATTAAATTAGAATTTTATTTTCTAAAATTAAGTTTGGTATGTTAATTATGTTTTGGTTTATAAAAATGTATGTTTTGTTTTCTAGGGTACATGGGATGATGTTGACCCAGATGAACTATCATATGAGGTAATAATTTGTATTCTACTTATAATAATTCCATTTGTTACACAAGGACTTGCTCTTGTTTGTGCAAAAGACATAAATGCCCTCTTCCTTTGTCATTGAAAACAGTCTTGGAAAACTTGGACTGGTTGGTATAAATGGGATAAAATTTGCAAGCTCTCGATCTCCTGTACAAGTGTATGTGCAAAAGACATAAATGACCTCCTTAACATTTTATCTGAATATGTAAATTGTTTTAGGAATTACTTGCACTTGGTGAAGTGGTGGGGACAGAAAGTAGAGGGCTCTCTGCTGATTCAATTTCTTCTTTGCGCTCAGTAGTATACAAGATCCAGAATAATCAAAACGGAAGCAGTGATACGTAAAACACAACAAACAAACTCTTGTATTTTTTTTTTCATGAGTCAGGGTTTATTTTATTTATTCTGATACTATTTGTTTGTTTATTAATTTTGATTGCAGATGTGTTATTTGTCGGTTGGATTATGAAGATGGGGAAAACTTGATCTTGCTGTCTTGTAAACACTCTTACCATTCTGAATGCATAACCAACTGGTTACAAATCAACAAGGTATGTCATATACTCAATATCATATGTCAACTTGTAAGTCTAGTTTTGTAAAATGTTGGAAATTTTCTTATGGAAAGTTTAATTTCCCCATTTTTTTATTATTATTATTAAGAAGACAGTTGTACTATTATTATTTGTGGTGCAGGTGTGCCCTGTTTGCAGCACGGAGGTGTCAACATCATCCGGAACGGGAACCCCAAGTTGTTGACTCGGATGATGAATGAATTGATGGATGGTTTTATCTTTTACTATTGTGTGAAAACTGAAAAACACCAGACCATAAATAATATGATTTGTGACAATTGTATTGTTTGTTACTTGTTAGTTTATATTATAATCTCTTTATAATATGCTGTAGTTGGTTAGCTACCTACCTTAGCTTTTTCATGGAACTTACTTTGAGAACATCATTTTTCTCTTTAGTCATGTGTATTGGATCTTAATTCTTAAGTCAGTTTTTGGCATCGTTGTTACCAATTCTAGAGGTATTGGTATTGATAATGATAGTAACGACAACGTTGCATTCATGTTGAAGTTACAAGATAATCAATTTCAACTGATTTGTTTCCTCAATAGTCTATACTTGACAGTTAAAACCTATGCACTTTAGTTGAATGTTTACTAGAAAAACTATATAATTGTTTTATATTTGGATGACACTGTTATGGTATAATATGATGAAATGAATGTATTGTATGGTCTTGTAAGAAGAGAAACTCAATTCAAAAAAATTGAGGATTCGTAAAGCACATCGAAGTTGTGTCATTGTTTAAAAGGATTTTGATATTGAATGCCTACGTCAAATTTGGAAGCCCCTCCATATACATATTCAATTCAAGACATCTATACTAATATATTTATACATTGTTTTTTAAAAAAACCACCCATATTTTCAAATTATTGTATCATAATATCAAATTCAAAACTGAACATATCAAATATATTCTTTTGTTATTTATAAATAGACATCTATACCAATATATTTATAATAATGTTTTTTCAAAAGTTCAATCGTTGGCATTCACAATCTGAATAAATATATAAGGTTCACATATATTATGCAACATTACAAATTCATCCTTAAATATAACTCCTTTTGGTCAAATCATGTTTAAGCGCTCGTGGTCAGCAAAGATTTTGAGTTTTACCTCACAAAAATACGAACAATGTATTACATAACAACTCCGTTCATTTTTGAAAAAAGTTTTCTTTTGTTCTCCAAGACATCCAACCTTTGATGAATCCACTTGGAAACATTTTTCACTAACCATGTAACCCACAAGCTACACTTATTAAGCCAAAATTCACATGTACATATACAAACTGTTGTGTAATCTTTCGTTATAAAGAAGTACCGATAATATTGATATAAGTGTTTATTTATAATGAATAAAATATTATAAATTTTGATATATTCGTTTTCTTCGATAAGAAATAAGTCCTTAAGAACAAAAAAGAAAGATAATGATCTATTCAAAACAAAAAAACCTGCAACAACAAATAATAATGATTGGATAGAGTTTTATAAAAATAGAGATTATTTAAAAAATAAAAGCCAATGTGAGACTAACCCCATTTGTTACTTTGACTCTTAGACTAGAAGTCTCGGATTTTAATGTAGACATAGACGAATTAGTAACTTGGGATAGTAACTTCTTCTACAATTTAGAGTAAATTACACGAATCGTCCCTCGTCCAGGTGCCAAAAAGCACGTTCAGTCCCTATTTTCAAAAATTAACTCGGATCGTCTCTGTATAATAATTTTTTCACTCGGGTCGTCCCTGTGGACATAAAATGACATTTTTACCCTTAATAATTTCTTTTTAAAATTTTTAATATGTGTTTATCATTTTTTTAGATTTAGAAAAAAAATACCCTACCAATCAACCCAGGCCTCACGACTCCCCCTTCCCCTTCGTTTTCCCCCTTTTCCTTCTACCTCATTGAAACCAGGTCTCCAGATGAAGACCACCATCCACCGCTCCATCTCTGCTTCTCCGTTCGCCGCCTGTCCACCACCGTCTAAGATCTGCACACCATTCACGAAGTCGCCGACAACCATAAAGTTTCCGGAAACCACAACCACACATCTCTTCTCTTTCTTTCTCTACCATCATTGTAGCAACCATCGCCGCCTCCATCTGCGTTCGAAACCACCACCTCCTTCATCTGCGCACAACCATCACCGTCTTCTCCCTCACCCCTCTCCTGACAGAAACTGAAGAATGAATCTACTTTTTTGTTCGCCTCTATCTCCGTTTGAAACCTTAGATCGGAGGTACATTCCGCCGGAGTAATATGAGAGGGTTTTGTGTTGAATCAAACTCGACAGAGTTTCTACCTTGAAGAAATCGAGTCTGCCATTACTCACCTCTTTGGAAAAAATCAAATCTAACACCGCCTGGAGTGTAGATCTGTGAACAGGTGGTGATGGCTGGTGTTTCCGTCTCTCTTCCTTCGGCTGGTGTTTCTACAAGGCTTGGTGGCCGATGGTGGTGGCTTAAGGACCCTTGGGAAGAAGGGGGAATAAGGGTTTATCAACGGTGTTTTTGAAAGAAAAAGAAGTGCAGTCAACTGTGGTGTGTGGTGGTCCGGCGGTGGTCAATGGTGGTGCTCAGTTGTCCGGTGGTGGTGATGATTTTGCTTTAGGGGAAAGTAGGTTTAGAAGGGAAGGGGTTAGATAAGGTGGGAGGGATGAGGTTTTTATTTTATTTTGTATATTGTTATTAATTGTAAGAAAAATAAAATAAATCAAAAATAAAATAAAAAGGGCAAAATAGTCATTTCATGTCTCGTAAGGGATGAAACGTGTAAATTTAAACTAACGAGGGATGACATGTGCAACTTTTAACCAAATGACTGAATGAGGGACGATCCGAGTTAATTTTTGAAAATAGGGATTGAACGTGTTTTTTGTCACCTGGACGAGGGACGATTCGTGTAATTTACTCTACAATTTAAAAAAATATAATAATAAATAAAAAGATAGTATAGTTAAATCAGATATTAGCCGGGCCATTGTGAAGTTTACTTTGTTAGCCCTAATAAAATCTACAACACAATTTTTTCATCGATCAAAGTAGTTGTGTCACAAAAATTGTGTCTGTTGCAAGGGTTTTTGTAGAAAATATTAGGCGTGATTAGAGAGAGGGTTTTGGAGAAAACATAAAAAATGGCGTCGAGAGGAGGAGGAGGAGCAGTCGCAGGGAGGATACCGGAGTTGGAGAAGATGAGCGTCGAACAGCTGAAAGCAATCAAAGAACAGACCGATCTAGAAGTCAATCTTCTTCAAGACAGCCTCACTAACATCCGTACCGCCACTACTCGTCTCGATCTCGCTTCCATAGCTCTTCAAGATCTCTCCATCCGACCTCAAGGTCTTCATATCACCCTATACGCACCTGTTTCTCTTTGTGAAGTTTTGTTAGTTCAGTGCTCTTAATTCGTTCTCCATGTTACAGGAAAGAAAATGTTGGTTCCTTTAACAGCTTCCCTCTATGTTCCTGGCACCCTCGATGACGCTGAAAAAGTTCTCGTTGACGTTGGTACTGGATATTTCATTGAGGTTCGTATCGTGGTTTGGTTTTGCAAATAGAACGCCAATAATATTCCTATTAGTAGCAATTGCTCTAGGGTTTAATGTAGATTTTGATGTTCTATTTGGAAACATTTTTACTCTGATTGAGAAGAGAGGGATTCCAATTTTATATGTCTATGCTTCATGCTTCTAGTTTTGGGATCGAATCCAGGCTACAAAGACTCACATCTCCAATCCGAGAACGAGTGAGCAAGAAAAATAGAAAACCTAAAACTTTACATGACTTTTTGTAATCAAAACTACAACTTGCAATATTTGTGAAAGTATATATAATCTATAGAAGCAGCATCTAGATTGATTTTGAATATTTGAACTTGAAGAAGAAAGCCGAGGAAGAAGATAATATAATGCTTACATTTTTGGCCTTTTCGAAATGTAAAGTTGGATGGTTTTTGTAAATGAAAAGTTTGTTCATCGTTCAAACTAGGATTTTACACAACCATCAATAATGGTATTTTGTGTAATTTTGGTAATTTTATCAGGGTAATATCGGTAATACAAAAAATCTTATCTTTGGAACATTTTTTTTTTTTTTTTTTTTTTTTGTCTTTCCAACATGCTCACCTTTGATGGAAAATAACCCCTCATTTGAATCTCTCTTCTCTTTATGTTAATAGAGACAGACTGCATAAAACATCTTTTTGTGTTATCATTTCTCAATATAACATTTTCTCTCATTATCTTTATTTGTATCATTGTATGTGTATGTGTGTGAATAGAAAACAATGGAAGAAGGGAAGGATTATTGTGAACGTAAAATCAACCTGCTGAAATCAAATTATGACCAACTTTTAGAGGTATGTTTTCTTTCAATAAATCTCGTGTTTTTGCATTTCTTCACTAATAGTAAATAGGCAACAACAATATGTAAACCTAAAACTTGTAATTGCCTATATTGGTAATAAGAGTAAAATAAGTTGTTGTTTTGTGATTATTATTATTTATTTATGAAGGTTGCAAGCAAGAAGAAAAGCATAGCGGATGAGGCAGGAATGGTGTTGCAAGCCAAACTGAAACAACTCTCTGCTGCATCATAAATTTCATGGTTTTATTTATCGGATACTGTATTTTTGTTATGGGTTTTTATTGGATTTTAAAGTAATGTAATAACTTTTCATGCATCAAGTACAAGTCATTATATCAACATCTGTTTAGGGAACCAAAATGATTTTCCCTCTTACATACAACTTAGCTTTGCTCAAAATGTATGCACAATTATTCTTGTTATGGAGAAATCAAATCATGCCAGATCTATCCGACTTTAACTTTTATAATCCAAATTATTCAATAGATATATTACACTTATTTTCTTGATATGGTTTATTCAGTTATGATGGTTGATAAATTATATTTTAAGTCGGTAGTCCATATTTTTTTTCAATGTTGTGAAAAATGTAGTACCTCACGTATATCCAATGATGTTATATTATACTTAATGTAGTTTTTGCCGAGCAAAATGAATGTTATTGGCTTCAAGTTTACATTAAAAATATGGAAAGATCAAAATGTTGAAATCCATCTGTCGTGAACTTGTTTTCAACATACAAGTGTTTGTTATAACGTTTGAGACGATGATGACGATTTGGATTATAATTTTGTAATCTATTTGCAGTGAACTTGTTTTTGTCATATACCACTTGATTACAAAATTCATTGCTTTAGATTGAATATATAAAAGTTATTTTATTTATTTACCGATTTAACTTTTATGTATTACATTGTTTCTAATATAATTATTTGTAATGATAAATGCAAAGTAACTAAACGAAATGTTACATGAATAGTTTTTGAATAAGATTATATCATAAAACACATGTTAGATTGTGAATTGTGATTATGTGGATTGTCTCATTGGAAGGTGATTACAAGCATCTTGTAACTTTTCGATGCTTAATCGCGCCTCGACTATGAAGGGATTACTCATCATAAATTGTTTGTTAGCTTTCTCTTGCAATATTAAGGAATTATTAAACCAGGGACGGATTCATATGGGTGCACAGGGTAGCCCGTATGACCCCTCAAATTTCATCTAGGAGCTTCTTATTTTTCGTATATTTTTTTATATTGCGGTGCTACCTCGGTAAAAATATGGGTTACCTTAGATTATAAATCCAAAATATTTGAAGTCCAAATTTAATAGTCAACTTTTTTAAAATAGCCCAAAATGTACCCCGTCTTTTAATGAAATAAAAAATAGCCTAATGTCCAAATCTTGTACTCATTTGATAAAAAAAAACATGAAAACAAAAGGCCGATCGATCATCCCCTGCTGCCTTCTCTGAGTTGCTGTTGCTAATCCGTCATTCACTGTTGCCGCTTGCCGACGGCGTTTGATGACCGTCTCCGATCAACAAGTTTCACGCTCACATAGTTACATTGCACAATGAAGCAAGTAAGTTAACTCAATCTTATTCCTATTATTTATTGTTAGGTTATTTTAAATTTTTATTATTTGACATTATGTTGAAACTTGAAAAATTAGAAATTAGCAAGTATGTTTGTTTAGTTAGGGAATTAGGGTTAACAATTAGTGATTATTTATTGTTAAAACTTGAAATCAGGTTTATAGTTGGGATATTTTGATTGTAGGGTTTTATTAACAATTTTTTCAAAAGACAATTAGATGACAATTGTGTTTTTTAGCAATGAAGTTGTTGAACACCGATTTGTGAAATAGAATATTATATAGTCTATTTGTCATTTTGTTCTGTCTAATGAAATTGCGGTTTTTTTTGTTTGTTTTTTTTTTCTTATTTTATAAAATCATATGCTACCCTTTTTCTTATTGTATATTACTTGGAATTCAAGTGATTGATTGTGCTGATAAAGTGTGCACTTGAGTAAAGGAAATAATTTGGTGAAGAGATTATCCAATTGAGCTTAGTAGGAGTTGGTTTCATGGGGTGGTTTGTAGGGCTGTTCACTATTTGGATAAAACCGAATTGTCCAATTGGACAATTTGGATTGGACTATTTGGTTCGGATATTCGGATTTTTGGATTGGTTTTCAACAAAACCGAATTATTATTTTGGATTTCGGATTGGTTTTGGTTTATAAAATAAAAACCGAATAGTCCAAAAAAACAGAATAACAATTTGTTTTGTATTTATTTTCAATATATCTATAATTATTTATTAATTTTATAATTTTTTTTAAATAAGTTCAAAAAATTTTACCTAATAAAAGACATTAATATGTACTTTCTCTAAAAAAAAATTATATATTAAGTAATAAACTATAATATGCCTTCTTAATGGTTGTTTATAAATTTTAAATCACAAGTAAATAATTTGTTTTTGCTTCTTCTGTAAAATTAGATCATATTAAAATTCTATGTCCTTTTAAAATGTTATGGTTTTTGAAAACCGAATTATAAAAACCGATCCAACCGAATTGTAATTGGATCGGATCGGATCGGATTTGAATTTAGTTTGGACTATTTGGATCCATATTTTGAAAACCGAAATCAATTTGAATTTACTTAATTGGATCGGATCGAACCGATCCATCCAAACGAACACCCCTACTGGTTTGTCCAATACCTATGTTCATGTGTTCCGCTTACCTTCATCCCCTTCAAGAAACCATCATAAATACTTAACCTTTTTTTTTTTTTTTTTTTTTCACTCGCATTTTCTGCTCATTAAATGCAAACTATAAAGAAATCAAATTGCTATAAAGATGAAAGCTAAAAATCGATTTAGTGATATAGGATAAGAAGCAATATGGCTACAAAGTCAAATTACAAAAATTATTGACCGTACAAATTATAGATCCCTGTAGAATATAACAAATTAGTCCAATAACTTTTGTGAGACTTATACTTCATTCAAATTCGGTAATCACTATAACAAAGAAACCAAATTTGCTAAAAAAAATTAGATGTATTGACAAAGATTTGACCTTCCATGGATCCAATAAGTCCCGTGAACCAAAGTTTTGTCTTTCTTGGTTTCACAATTTCAACTCCAACGGGTGATTTTGGGTTTCAATATCCAACTCATGGATAAACCCTATGCAATAATAAACCTTGAAATTGGAACTAAAATCAAATTACCGTACGTGCAAAGGATAAATGTGTAATTATACATACCAGGAGAAAAAACGATATGATTATTCCTCTTTAATTCAACATTCAAAGCATTCAACAACATTGATAAGATCAAGGAAAAATTCAAAGTCGTTGGCTAGTGATTGACACTGCTGATGTTTACTTGGTTGGTTTTTTTTTAATAGTTCAATACATATCGATTGAAGGCAAACGGGCAACAAGCCGCGCCGCTAGCCCTTTCTGGATGGCAAAACCAATTCTTTTGAAAACAACATTTGTGGATCTAGGAGATATGACATTAGAATGCATGACCCGTTGGACTCTATTGAGGAGCTCCACCGCCTCTGGTGCGAGAAAACCAAATGTATCGAATGCAAAAGGTACAAACACATGTTGATTTTCTATACATGCATTCTCGTGCTTTACCACTTTGCACGCAGCGGCATGCCCTGCTGTGAAACCCCCGCTCCCCAAACCAACGAAAGGAGAGACCCCAGTAAGATCCACACACGCATGCTTCCCTCCTATCCATCCAAAGACCAAAATGTCAGTCGGTCTAAGTGTGGACCTTCCATCCTGCGGGTCTGTCAAAAAGTTCACCGGCGTTTCTTTCTTCACAGAAATACCAGCACGCCGACAAGCATCAAAGAGAACATCCCGAACCACATCATGTCTGTACTTGAAACCAGGGAGCTCTCTACAATGAACTGCGTGTTCCCCAAATGTATCCAAACATGCCTTGCGGCAAACTGGGCATATCTCATCAATTGGGAAAAGGGGAATCATGAGGCGGTAACGAAGGATAGTTCGGTACTCCACATGAGACATATGCTGGCCAAGACCATCAATAGGGATAGTTAGCAGAAAATCCTGAGCATGAGGTGCCCGCAGACACTCAAAGACTGCTTTCTTTCTGACAGACATGTCGAAGTCGACTTCCATATCTTGGACGATTTTGCTAAAAAGGGAACACGCCAAAGCTTTTTGGGATTTAGGGGGGGGGGGGGCGGTGTCCTTATTAGTGAAACCGCTACAGTCAAATCCCGGAATCGTATCGCGAAGACGAGTCATAGCACATAGGTAATCCGAGTCCATACCAAATACGCCACCGTCACGTAAGATGTGGTCTTGTAATGCCCAAGATTGGACCCTCGAGGCTACAAATGCGTAGGAGGAAACCTCGTATGCCGAGTACAAACCCAAACCACCGAAACGAATAGGTAAGGAAGCCAGGTGCCACTGAATGTCTCCAAAGAAGGGGCCTCCACATACCACCATATCCTCGATAGACCTGCGCAATCATTTGTCAAAGAACAAAGCTGCCTCTGCTATGTGTAACGGCTGACATGTCCTTAAACCAAAGAAAACTTTTGCAATGCCCATACATGATCGGAGCAAAAGGAGCTCACTCTGTGGGTCACATAGTTGTGGAAGAAGGCCCATCAAATCAATAGCATTGACCGCTCTCTTCATGGTCAGCTCGCTAATAAACCCTGCGTCTCTGCTAACAGCCCCCCAAGGAGCTTCACCCGCAAAGAAGGTCTCCCTATATCCGTTGGGAATAAATCGGCACGAAGCTTCCTACCATCACAGGAGGGCCAAAAAATCTCTGTTTTCTTGATGTTCAACTCAAGACCCAAGCCTGGACCATGCAACCGAATAATGTTCAACACTCTAGCCACCTCCTCTAAATCCCCAATGACAGTCCCATCATCTAGATACCAAGCATGGAGAAGGAGCTTACAATTGTCTCTAATCTTGTGCACAAGCGGGTGCAAAACGAGGGCAAAAAGAAGAGGGCCCAAGGGGTCACCTTGCTGCACCCCAGTGGCAGACCATATATGTGATGGGTTTTGAGCATTCTAACACTCCTAAGTGTACATGCAACCCTAAATACCTTGGATCTATGTTTTCTCTATTATACATGCAAATATGATTATCCAAGGTATTATCCTAACTAGCATACCAAAACATTGATACTAGGATACTAAAATAGATAGAATACATACCTTGTTGTTGTTGTTTGACTCCATGAAGCTTGAGAGCCTAGTGCCCCAAGTGTGACACCTCAAATGGTTCACACAACATCATGAACTCTTGGAATAACCATGAGAAGAAGACATACATGTTCAAATCGGCTAGCCCTCAAAATATGTATCACTAGTGCCAATTTCTTGAACTAAAGGGGTTCTTATATAGTGTGGCTATTAGGGTTACACCATATAACTCATGACTTTACCCATTCCTTATGCTCCATGGGTTTTAACCTCCATGGAGTATCCATGGATCACCACATGGGTTAAACCCAACATAAAGGAATCTTGGATCATAAGCCCACATATATAAGAATGAATGATTTACACAATCAATCCTCATATATTTAATTAGTCTCTTTTTGATCACTAAATTAAGTCCAAATTAATTCTTAATCAATACTAATTAAATAACATGATTTCATATTAATATATTAGAACTTATAATATATTAATATGTCACAAAATGTCTTTTCCTCATAAACGGTCTATCCAAATGTTCCGATGCCATGCAACCCAAATGGACCATGCCGAGTCGGGTCAAGTACATACCAATTATAGTTATGGACTTAGACACTAATCCAACAGTCTCCCACTTGGATAAGTCTAAAACTATTATTGCGTATGACTTCAGGAACCAACTGGCAATCGTAGCTCTCAAAAGCCGCTGTCGAACTCTGACCTTGTAGATGAACTCTGACCTTTGTCAATGACTTGTCCATTAGATAAGGGATCATATATTCCTCCATTCTAGATATCATATGGACTGAGACATGGATTATAATCATTCTCTCTGTCCATTTGTTGTTTCCCGATTTCCGATTTATGACGATTGACTAATTAAACAAATCAAATCAGTCCAGGCCCGGCCGAGCACTTACATTTGTCATCACCAAATCATCGAGGGGCCCACAGCTATCGCTTTTATCCCGAAGGTAAAAGGAATGGATAAACTTCGACTCATATGGCTTGTTCTACTACTTGTTAAATCATACACAAAGGCACGTTTTATAACACCGAGTTACCGAATGCGTTTTCGTACAATCAATGTACAACCAACTCATAGTAACAACTCATATCTCTAGGTTTGAAGAATATAAGATATTATCGTCTCATGATCACTCGTGATAAAATCCATGAAGTGATTCCAATGAGCGCGGGTTGAATCCAATACTCAGAACTTATGAGCACTCATGAGTGTTGTAGCCCCTTGTCCAACATCTTAGACCTCTACAAGCCAACCCATGACAGTCTTGATTCATATCTACTTCCAACATATGACCGACTGTGGATAGTTTGAATAACTTAGTCAATCAGGAAGAACGACCTAGTTATTCTGGAAGTCAAAACATGCAAATAGAATCTAATATGGTATCAAAACCTATGAACATAAATAAAACACCTTTTATTTATCACCATATGATTACACATTATTCATTGTATACTGTTTCAGCTATCAACTTTATTCTTGAATTTAAAACAATAGTTGTCCCATGCTCCAAGCATGTACACTATGTTTTCTAAACACTAGTCATGCCATACACCAAGTATGCATACTATGTTTGTCTATGATCTTCACTTTGTGAATTAGATCAATTGAACATAACTCCAATGATCCTCTTTCACAGTCCCAAATCCTTACTGCAAATGCAAGAATTCCAAATTCATGCCATTTACTGAAATCTGTTAGATTCTAAACTTATATGCATTGATCCTCCTGTAATGATTATGCACAGAGTCAGAAAGACTTGACAACAACCATTACAGAGCATTCCAAGGAGATCAGCTCCTTGGAAACATCCTTCTTGCATTAAGTTTCCTAATCTTACACAGATTGAATAATTTCCAACTTTGAAACATTTCCATATTCCATTTTGACTATCACTTCTGAACAAGAGTTGCCTCCTTACAGATTATGTCAATATGGTCCTTCCAGAATTAACACTATACTTCCAACTGTCCTTGAGCAACCAATCTTTGGTAAACCTTAGATTGTCCTCGACAATTGCTTAATCCTTTTAGTCATATCCAGTTCTAGACCTTTTCCCTTCTTAATGCCCCAGGCATTTGGAAAATTTTAGAAAGGATGAATATAGCACATGAAATCGATCCTATATCCGAAGCATATGGGACACGAGTCATGATGTCTCACATAAAGACTAAACCAGTCTTTTGCTATAACATTTCCATTTCTATTTGCCAAGTTCTCATAATTCAGATTATGAAAAGGGATGCCGTAATCATAATCGAATTTTAGAACGCAAATAATGGACCCATATATAGAATTTCCTTATGTTGAGTCATTCCAACATGAAATTCATATATATATCCTTGACTAAATACGACTTAAAACCTCAATCTAAGCTTTTAGAATTGAAATGAAGTATAATTTCCTCTCCCTTAATTATAGCAAAACAACTTTTTCAACCCCTGCAGCCTCACGAATTGAAACTTTTGTTTTCTATAATTAACATTGCTAACTTGCAATCTTTATCATAATTATCATGCTCCCACTAACATGATGATTATTAGCATAACACTCATGCTCCCACTAGCTTTGACATGTAATTAGAAATCAGCTGGACTTCTAGAAATCAATACTTTATTGACTTTCTTACCAAAGTTCAGATTTCTGATACTAGATTGCTTTGATAAAACTTTATCAATATCATACACCTTATCTTAGATAGCTCACAGGTGTGTCTAAACAATTTTAAGAACTATGAAAAGGGATGCCGTAATCATAGTCTCGATTGTTTAGACCTTTACCACTTCTCACAAGTCCATGTTAGTGTGCTGGTTAACCACACACGCTCCACTAACGACTTTGAGAATGCAAATATCACAATTGCTATCTAGCTAAAATCTACTTAGTGAAAGTGTTTCATCACCATCATTTTCATGAATCGGAGAGAAACCTTATGACACTTAGATTTTATGGTGTATGAGTTCCTATCCATATGAATTTTGTCAAAACCATAATCACAAGACAAGGTTACTGACAAATCCACACTTATATGGATTAAACTTGTGCAATCTTAAATTCTTGCCATTTGGCAGCTCAAGGGCCTGCCATTGCTTCCAAGTAGCTGTGCAACCAATTGAGAACTCTCAGAACTCCTATGCAAAGCCAACTTGAATAGGCACAGACATGTCGACACGATAGGTTATAAACCTCAAGTCGTGTGCTAGTGAAGAACTTCAGGTTTTATTCTTGATTAGTTCTTGAGACTTTCAAGACCTTTAAGACTCCCACTGTCCTCTTGACATATAAGACTTTCTTGTCAGATATTCAAGAGATAGTGTGGATTCTAATCAAGACAAACACTTCACACAATTGGCCTTAGTTGGTCTTTGTTTTATCCAAAACATCACAACTTACCAATTTCAAATGTACAAGAGTAGAAAACTTTTATTCTTACATTTGACAAGTGTTTTAAACCTTCTTTAAGACATGTCACTCAAGTTACAATCTTAGAGTATAACTCTAAGAATTGTTTTTGGAACGAAGTATAAATCATCTTCTTGATTTAACCACTTCAACAATTCATAGCTCCTCTTCTTAGCTACCAGAATGCACTTAGAGGATGAATTGTGATAAGGTCTCTTAATCATTAAGATGATTATATAACATGATACTAAAGTACTCTCCCATCTTTTCAGATTTGAGAAACTTTTATCTTTCTGCCTAAGTTGATTCTTCTTATTCGCTCTGCCATACATTGAAACCTTTTCCAATGTCTCAGAATTACACTTAAGCTTGTAAGTATAACCATATTTACTGAATTTTAGTAAATAATGACGAATAGTCTTAACGATTATTTGTGGTGGGGTTGATCAGTGCACAAGAATGTGTACTCGATCCTTTACTTGACTCACACATCCATGTGAACAAGTAGTTAGTCTTAATTTTTCCAATGCTTGAAAGTTCTTATTCATCATGCTATACAACTTGCATGATTCCAAGTTTCTATCCAACTGAAACTTAGGTGATGAGAATCTTTCCTTATTTGGTAAATTTAGACACTACCACAAATGAAAGAATCAAATTCATATTTCCACTCTTGCTCTTAATGGAATCTTATAAGCAACAAAAGTTTTCACAAATGCCATTGTAAGGATATTTTAAAATAAATAAAATCAAAAAAAAAATTTCTTTTATTTTAAAACTTTGCGGAAAAACTATCCTTACAATGCAAAAGCACATGAAAACTTTGTTGTTATTTATTCCTAAGCAATATATCATAACTCTTAAGAAGTAGCTCAAGAATCCGATCTTCAAACTATGCGATAGAAATCCATCTATGCCATCAGATTCAGCATATTCTTTCTTTAAGTTTCTTCACTTTTTCTTTGATTCTTAAAACATCAACATGTGACCCAGTCACATCATGTATCAAGAATCTCAGAATAGAAACTTAGCAGAGTTAGATAGTGGACTTTACCCGAAGTAGAGTCAAACTTATTGACATTAATATCCTTAGGTAAATTTGGCAGCTTCGCAACCAATGCCCCTTTCTTTGGCAATAGACCCTTGATAATGGGACTATCTCAGACTTAGCCGTTCTCTTTACCATTTGGTCAACCGAGTTGACTATGGCTGATCCCTTTCCATTGGGAAGAGAGAGCTTTACTGGATATCCAATGTCATCATTGTCAATGTCCATAAAGTTTTAGGAAGTTGATCTTAGCAAATAGATAAGATCATTAAGGGTCTTGTCATAGTCTGTTTCATAGGAGTCCCAAAGGAACTCACTATGTGACTTTGAAAATAGTTGAGTCACCAACTTTCTCAAGACTTTGACACCCAACTCTCCCGGCTTGTCAATATCTGACTACATCTCCAAGATGTGATCACATATAGACCTTTGCTTGAGTGACCTTAAACTTTTCAGGAACTTGTGGGTTAGGGAGAATAATTGGAGGAGGTGAAAGAAGTATGATTTCCATGGGACATCATCTTCATTTAGGAAAGCTTGTTTCAAGAGATTTGGGAAGATCATCTTTTGGGAGATATTCAAGAGAGTTGATTTAAAGTCCTTAATATAACACCCAATATGAAATATTAAGGCTAGGACCCAACAACCTATTTATAACTGGAAGAGGGATGCCGTAATCCAAGTTATAAAATAGTTGAAGGTAGGTAAATGACGATTTACCAATTTCCACCATGAAAAACGAAATATAATTAAGTTTTAATTGGATTTGAAACTCCTAGATCTTTTGAGATACATTGAACTTTCAATGGCATGTTTGAATCTCGATTGTGCCCTCTCAAGTTTGTGACTGGGATGCCGAGGATCACAAACAAGGTGTGAATAACCATGCAAATTGACTTGGTACCCTTAACTTTATCACCTAATCGATGTGCCGGTTAACCACACACGCTCCACCGATCTATAATAGAGTCAAGTTACCCTTTGCAACTCTTACTAGTCCTTATTAGTGTGCCGGTTAACCACACACGCTCCACTAATGACTTGGTAAGGTACAAAGTGTAATTTCATGGGTTAGCACCTTTTCACATTTTCCTAAGTAACTAAGATTGGGAATGTACAAGTGTTTAGTTACTTAGTATTTATCATTAATACTTTTAATGAAGGGAGAATTATAGTCATTTCCTACCCGTTCGGCTAACGACCCTCCACCAGTCAAGGAAGCGGTGGGTGAGAGTGGACACCCATTAAACTGCCATTTTATAGGCAGTAACCTTATACCCCCCTTATAGACCGGCTTCGTGAATGAGGCCTACTAACGGTAAGATTGACTTTATCTTATACATATCTATATAATTAAAATTATAATAATAGTATAAGGGTTTGAATTTTAACTTTTAAAATTCTAAGGGCTAACTTGGAATTAAAGTATTCAAAGAGAAAACTTTTCAAATTCCAAAACTTGAGGGCAAGTTTTGAAACTATTCAAAACTAATTAATTCCATAACTTATGTGTTTAAAGTAGTTTTAATTAAAAAAAACTCTTCAAGTTCCATAACTTGAGGACAAGTTATGGAAGACTTTAAACTAATAAAAGAATGTAACTTTTCTTTATTTTGTAATTTATGGAATTAATTAAGGTTACACATTTTATTACTTAATGAAGTGACTCTTGAACCTCCATAACTTGAGGACAAGACTCTTCATTTTTGTAACCATTACCAACTTTTATGAGTTTTATGAAACTTAAATGTGACTTTTCATATAACTTGAGGACAAGTTACAAAAACACATTTTAGAATCAACTCTTAGATTAAAATGGATTGAAAACACATAATCAATTAACTTTTCTATTAATCTAAGCAACTCATAAGAACAAGATAATTTAATCAAACTTTTTCATGTAATTAGCCTAATCACTAAACTAATACAAAACATGAATCTATTGACAATTATCTTTGAAATTGGATTAGTATGAACATTACCACATCAAAAACAGGATTATAGGTTCAAAAACAGCTTATGGTAATGTTCCTAGTCCATTTCTAGCCAAAAAACTCGAAGATATGCTGTCAGGGGCTCCTACTCGTCGAGTGTATCAACCTACTCGCCGAGTAGGATGATTTTCTTCATGGACTCGGCGAGTTCATCAGTGGACTCGGCGAGTCCAGTGCCCAGAATGCCCGAAATTCGACTTTTTAAGCATTTTTCAGCAATTTGCATCAAGTATAATTGAAAACAAGCCTAGGCTCTGATACCACTGATGGGTTTTGAGCATTCTAACACTCCTAAGTGTACATGCAACCCTAAATACCTTGGATCTATGTTTTCTCTATTATACATGCAAATATGATTATCCAAGGTATTATCCTAACTAGCATACCAAAACATTGATACTAGGATACTAAAATAGATAGAATACATACCTTGTTGTTGTTGCTTGACTCCATGAAGCTTGAGAGCCTAGTGCCCCAAGTGTGACACCTCAAATGGTTCACACAACATCATGAACTCTTGGAATAACCATGAGAAAAAGACATACATGTTCAAATCGGCTAGCCCTCAAAATATGTATCACTAGTGCCAATTTCTTGAACTAAAGGGGTTCTTATATAGTGTGGCTATTAGGGTTACACCATGTAACTCATGACTTTACCCATTCCTTATGCTCCATGGGTTTTAACCTCCATGGAGTATCCATGGATCACCACATGGGTTAAACCCAACATAAAGGAATCTTGAATCATAAGCCCACATATATAAGAATGAATGATTTACACAATCAATCCCCATATATTTAATTAGTCTCTTTTTTATCACTAAATTAAGTCCAAATTAATTCTTGATCAATACTAATTAAATAACATGATTTCATATTAATATATTAGAACTTATAATATATTAATATGTCACAAAATGTCTTTTCCTCATAAACGGTCTATCCAAATGTTCCGATGCCATGCAACCCAAATGGACCATGCCGAGTCGGGTCAAGTACATACCAATTATAGTTATGGACTTAGACACTAATCCAACAATATGTTGGTCTCCGATATAAAGTCTCGATGCTTGCCCGTACAAGAAATTCACCCACAAAGAAATGGAAGGGCACATCTTCTTAACCTCGTGGAGCAATGTTGATCGATCCACCAGGTTAAAGGCATTCAAGAAATCCACAGTCAGCATTGCAAGAGACCCATCAGCATGGTGTTCACTCAACACCCTATTGGCACTGTGTAACACAGCCTCAGCACCGCCGGATACACCAACCCCGAACTGAAAATCATTAAGGTACTTGGCAATTTCTTTACCCACACCTTTCATGGCAACCTTGGAAACCAGACGTCTCCATTTAGTGCCTACTGCAATCGGACGGATCCCGTTGTCAGGTTTAAGTAGAGGCGTGAGAGGAGCGGACGCAACAAACTCTGCCAAAATGGTTGGACATCTTCCCACTAACCATAAATTAACCACTGAAGTGATAGCATGTATGAGATCTGTAGCAATAGAAGACCCTTCTCCACAAAGGGCATCTAGTAAGTGTTGAGCCCTCAAGCCATCTCTCCCGCAAGAAGTTCCTTTAGGGAAGGATTTGATGCAACCAAATACACAGTCAAAGTCTGCTACAAGGGGAGGTTTAGAAATTATGGGGCTCGACATGGATGGGGGTGGACTGAAAGGGTGTTTGTGTTGGATTAGGTGTCTAAGCCCATAACTATAATTGGTATGTACTGAAATTGATAGCAGCACAGTCCTTTTGGGTTGCCCTCAACCTACCAACTGGACAAGGAAATTATGAAAGGAGAGATATTAATTTATAAGATTAATAAATTAATATATATAAATGATTTATTAATATGTTAAAAGATTAATATATTAATTAGAAATCATTATGTTTAATTAATAGTTAGCCAGAAATTAATCAGAATTAATTTTGGGGTTAAAAGAATTAATTATAAAGTGCAGGGACTAGTTTGCAATTAACTAATAGTTGAGTGGAAGGTTCCAGAACCCCCTTGGAAGGAGGTGGACGAAATTCTTAAGGGAAACCCTAGAGATTTCGTCCAAGGGGTCCAAATAAGGCCTTTGGATCTTGCTTAGGCCATAAGCAAAGGATAACTAGGGTTTTCCCTAAACCCTAGATCCCTCAGCTATTTAAGGAGCCTCCTGGCTCACATTTGAGGTCACTGATTTCTTTGGAAGAAACCCTAAGGCCGAAATTGCATACTCTCTCCATCCTCTCTCCTCCAAGTTTCCTTCTTGCTAGTTCTTGGGTGTGATTCCATTAGAGGCATTACATTTGTGGTGCTAAGCTTCCAAGAAGATCAAGATCAAGATCAAGAGGATTATCAATTGTTTGCTATAAAAATTGAAAGGTATGTAACTCCTAAACCCTAGTTTGTTAATTTCGAAATTAGCCTCTCTCCTCTAGGGTTCTTGTTTTTGCAATTCAAAGTTATATGTTCAATAGTTAAAACATAGATCCAACGTAGGTTGCATGTGAACTTAGGAATTGTTTTCTAGTTTATTTGTTTTACCTAAAACCCATCAGTGGTATCAGAGCCATTGTTTGTTTTAAATTGAATTGCTATAATTGTTGAATTGCAAATTAGGGTTTATAGCTGTTAAACCCTAAAGGCCAAATTTTCGATTTCTAGGGTTTTGGATAAAAGGGTTTTTTCGAAAACCCTAGCCTCCAAAGAACCCTAATCGAAATTAGGGTTAGGGTTTTGAAAACCCTCGCCTTCTCCCTTGTAAATTTCGAAATTGCTAGAAGTTTTAGGGTTTCTTGTTTTGGATAATTGTTACTTAATTAGATTAATTGGATAATTATCTTTACCCTATTTTTCGAAATTTAGAGGGATAAAGATTAGGATTAAATTAATTGATTAATTTAATTAGATAATCCTTACAAGATTTAATAATTTGATTAATAGTTAATTAAAAGATAAATATTAAATCTAGTTAATTGGTTTATTTAAATTTAAATTTAATAGTTTGAATTTCGAAATTTATATAAACCCTTGAAGTTTTAAAATGTTTTAAAACACACCCTATATATATGTATTATGATTAAAAGTTTAATATTATATATGTATAAGAATATGGTCAGTCAAATCGCTAGTATGCCTAATTCACGAAGCTAATCTATAAGGGGGGGGGGGGTATAAGGAAACTGCCTATAAAATGGTAGTTGAATGGGTGTCCACTCTCACCCACCGCTTCCTTGATTGGTGGAGGGTCGTTAGCAGAACGGATTTGATAGGACAACTACTTCTCATTAAAATTATAATGACATTAAAGAAAGTACTAGAACATTATTTTTAAAATCCCAACTCTAGTTACTTTAGGAAAAATGTGAAAAGTATGCTAATCCATGAAATTGCACATTATGCTTTATTGGTCGTTAGTGGAGCGTGTGTGGTTAACCAGCACACTAAAGGGCACTCATAAAGAGTAGTAATGGGTATCTCATAATTGTCATTTTGATGGAGTGTGTGTGGTTTACCAGCACATCAATAGTTAATGATAAAGACAATGAGGTTACCAAGCACATTTGCATGGTTATTCACATCTTGTTTGTGATCCTCGGCATCCCAGTCACAAATAGAAGAGCATAATCTGAGATTAAAACATGCCAGTGAAAAGTTTCAATGTATCTCAAAAGAATTAGGAATTTCACTTCGTTTGTTTCGTCTAATGGTGGAATTGGTGAATCGTCATTCACCTACCTTTATGAAGTTTACACTTGGATCTCGGCATCCCATTTCTAAGTTGTGAATCTTCATAGTTGGATCCTAACCTTGATATTTTATCTTTGGGTTATTATATTGAGGTATCTTGAAATCTAACTAAAACTTTCTTTCTTTTCAGATGTCTACTCCTGGAAACACTTCTGCTTCATCCTCCTCCAACCAGAACTTCTCTTTGCTCAATATCTGCTCCAAAGTCGTTATGGATGGCTCAAACTATAACGATTGGATGCGCAACATCAAGATGGCTCTTCGTTTTGAGAACAAAGAATATGTTCTTGAAAAGGAGCTCAAAGAGCTTGATGAGTCTGAAGCTACTCCTGAAGATCTTGCTGCCTACAAGAAACATTACGATGATGCTACCAAAGTGGCGTGCATCATGGTGGCAACCATGTCCCCAGAACTGCAGAGGTACTATGAGGACTACTGGCCTTTTGAGATGAACAAGGACCTTATGGAAAAGTACCATAAGCGAGCTCGTCAAGAAAAGTTTGAAGTAGTCAAGTCACTTATGGCTTGCAAGATGAAAGAAGGGGAATCAGTTGTGTCACATGTGCAAAGAATGCAACGCTACATAGAGCGTTTGGTCAAGCTCAACATTCACTTTGATGAGGAATTGGCCGTTGACATGGTCTTGAACTCACTACCTGATTGTTATGGTCAGTTTATTCTAACTTACCATTTGAACAATACTGAGCAAACCTTGGCCCAATTGCACAACTTGTTGCAGACAGCTGAGGCAGGAATGAAGGGTAAAAGTATACCCTCCACGCCTACAAGTGCCCCTGTGTTGGCTATTGGACAGGGAAAGGGGAAAAAGAGGAAAGGTCCTCCCAAGCAAAACTGGAAGAGCAAGGCTCAAGCTGGGTCGTCTAGTAATGGCCCAAAGGCTAAGCCCAATGGTTCCACTCCCCATGTTTCTGATCCAAAAGAGGCCGTTTGCTTTTACTGCAATCAAAAGGGGCATTGGAAGAGATCTTGCCCACAATATCTGCAAGATATCAAGGATGGCAAAGTGAAGCCATCTTCGGCAGGTATTTACACTATTTCTGCTAATAACTCATTATCTTCTCGTTCATGGGTCCTTGATACAGGATGTGGTTTTCATATCTGTTCTGATTTGCAGGGACTAAAGGAAAGTAAGGAGATAGAGCGAGGAAGGATAAACTTGATCATGGGAAACAGAAAGTCTTCACCAGTGACCAAGATCGGAGTTTATTAGCTTCTGCTTAGCAATGATGTTAGATTAGATTTAATAAATTGTTGCTATTCGTCTGAGATGACGAGAAACATTATTTCATTTCATGCATTGTTCAGACAAGGTTTCAAATATTCTTTTAATGATTTGAATGGTTCAATTTCTGTTTATAAGAATGGTGTTTTTATGTTTGAAGCTTTACCTTGTGATGGTGTGTATGAAACAGTGACTTGTGTTGATAGCTTAGGAAATAGTGTACTTAATATTGACTTGTATAATAGTGTAGACAAGGCATGCTTATGGCATTGTCGTCTTGGACACATTAACAAGAAACGCATAGCCCAACTCCAAAAGGATGGAGTGTTGGAATCATTTGACCTAAAATCAGATGATATGTGTGAATCTTGTCTTTTGGGAAAGATGACAAAATCACCATTCACAGGGTCTTGTGAAAGAGGTGAAGGTCTGTTGGATCTCATACACACAGATGTGTGTGGGCCCTTCATATCGACTACAAGAGATGCTAATCGATTCTATGTGACTTTCACTGACGATTATAGCAGATATGGATATATCTACTTGATCAAGCATAAGTCAGAAACTTTTGAAAAGTTCAAAGAGTTTAAGCATGAAGTCGAAAATCAATTGGGCAGAAAGATAAAGATACTTAGATCTGATAGAGGCGGGGAGTATCTTAGTATCGAGTTTAACGACTATCTGAAAGAATGTGGGATAGTCTCACAATTAACTCCTCCTAGGACACCACAGTTAAATGGTGTAGCTGAGAGGCGTAATCGAACCTTGTTAGACATGGTTCGTTCTATGATGAGTCGGGCTTCGCTTCCCATTCACTTCTGGGGGTATGCCTTAGAGACAGCCGCCCACATCCTTAATCTTGTCCCTACAAAGAAGGTTGCCAAAACACCTCACGAAATGTGGACAGGGAAAGTTCCCTCGTTAGCACATATTAAAGTCTGGGGTTGTGAAGCTTTCGTAAGACGAGAGACTCACGACAAGCTAGCAGCTAGAAGTGAGAAATGTGTTTTCATTGGTTACCCAAAGCAGTCTTTTGGATATTTGTTCTACAGGCCTAGTGAGAACGTGGTCTTTGTAGCACGAAGAGGAGTCTTTCTTGAAAGAGAGCTCATATTCAAAGAGGACAGTGGGAGCACTATTGACCTTGAAGAAATTCAAGAGTCAGCCAATGAAGGAACCTTAGATGACACTAGCACTCAACCAGAGGAAACAGTTCCTGTTGAGCCAATCAATAACTCATTACCTCTTAGAAGATCCACTAGGGTGAGTGTGCCACCTGGGTTGTATGGTTTTCATATTACTTCAGATGGTGACACATTCATAAGTGACAGAACACTGGTAAACTTAGATGAACCAGTCACTTATAAGGAAGCAATGGCAGGCCCAGAGGCTTCCAAGTGGAAAGAGGCAATGGATAACGAGATTAAGTCCATGTATGACAACCAAGTTTGGAATTTGGTTGATAGTGCACCAGGTCGTAAGACAGTTGGGTGCAAATGGATCTTCAAGAAGAAGACAGATATGGATGGAAATGTGCACACATTCAAGGCTCGACTGGTTGCAAAAGGTTTCACTCAAACCCCAGGGGTTGACTACGATGAGACCTTCTCGCCAGTGGCTAAGATTAAATCTATTAGGATATTGCTCGCCATAGCTGCCTTTCATGATTATGGAATCTGGCAGATGGATGTCAAAACTGCTTTCCTTAATGGGAAGTTGGCTGAAGATGTTTACATGAGTCAGCCAGAGGGTTTTGTTGATGCAAAGTTCCCCAATAGAGTGTGCAAGCTTGAGAAATCCATTTATGGATTGAAACAAGCATCTCACAGTTGGAATCTTTGCTTCCATGAGAAAGTCAAAGAGTTTGGTTTCTCTAGAAGTGAAGATGAGTTTTGTGTGTATATCAAGGCTAGTGGGAGTATAGTAACTTTTCTAGTGTTGTATGTCGATGACATATTACTCATTAGTAACGACGTTCCAACCTTGAAAGAAGTTAAGTCTTGGCTTGGAAAGTGTTTTGCCATGAAAGACCTTGGAGAAGCTGCCTATATTCTTGGGATTAGAATATTGAGAGATAGAAAGAAGAGACTAATTGGACTTAGTCACAGCACATACTTGGATAAGGTACCAAAGAGGTTTAGTATGGAAAATTCCAAGAAGGGAGAGCTACCTATCCAGAGCAATACCAAATTGAGTAAGACTCAATGCCCGAGTACAGATGTTGAAATAGATGACATGAGTCGTGTACCTTATGCTTCCGCTGTCGGATCGATCATGTACGCTATGACATGTACTCGCCCTGATGTGGCATTTGCTTTGAGCATGGTCAATCGCTATCAGGGAAACCCAGGTAGAGCTCATTGGATAGCAGTTAAGAATATACTCAAGTATTTGCGAAGGACAAAGGACTGGGTCCTTGTGCTTGGTGGCAGTGATACTTTGAGAGTAGATGGTTACAGTGATGCCAGCTTTCAGACGGATAGAGATAAATTCCGTTCTCAGTCGGGCTGGGTGTTTTTACTGAATGGAGGAGCAGTTACTTGGAAGAGTTCCAAGCAAAATACGGTGGCTGATTCTACTTGTGAATCAGAGTACATAGCAGCAAGTGAAGCGTCGAAAGAAGCAGCTTGGTTGAGGAACTTCATTGGGGATCTCGGAGTTGTTCCAACCATCCAGGAGCCTATGGAACTGTTCTGCGATAATGAAGGAGCGGTTGCCTTGACAAAGGAACCGAGAGATCATGGTAAGACCAGACATATCGACAGAAAGTACCATTTCATCAGACATAGAGTTGAAGAAGGCCATCTTATAGTAAAGAGGGTGTCATCTGAAGATAACCCATCAGATCCCCTCACAAAGGGTCTGAGTAGGGCTAAGCATATTCAGCATGCTCGGAGCATAGGACTGAAAGATGATATTAGTTTTAGTAGTTAGATTAGTTTTATTCTGAAACTTGTAACAAAGTAAATGTAATTGACTTTTGGTGATTAAATAATAAAGTATTATTTATAAGATTGGTTTCTGCCTTTTGTCAATTGTTTATTATTGTGTTTCATTTTTGCATGTTTTACTTCCCGAATAATAAGATTATTCAAACTCCACAGTCACTCATACTTTTGGAAGTAAGTAGTGAATTAAGACTGTCATGAACTGGATTGTAGATTGTCTAAGGATAGACATGGCAATAGAATTGCTGCAACGTTCATGAGTACTCAGAAATTGAGATTTGAGTACTGGATAAACCCTCGCTCAGAGTATCACTTCATGGAATTCATCACGAGTAATACTAAGACGATAATATCTTATAATCTTGAAACGAAGATATATGAGTTGAAATTTACAAGTCGGTCATGCATTGGTGATACGAAAACGCATCAGTAACTTGGTGTTATAAAACGTATTGTCATGTATAATTTGATGAGTAAAAGATACAAGCATATGAGTCAACGTTTATTCGTTCCTTTTGCCCTAATAGGAAAAGCGATATCTGTGGGCCCCTCGATGATTTGGTGTTGACTTATGTGTTGGGCCCAGCCAGGACTAAATTGATGTGTTCAATTAGAAGTCCTACATCATCACAAATCAGGAATCGGGAAACATAGATTCTGGAAAAAGAGATTGATTACATTCCATGTCTTTTGTCTAGGGATATCTAGCAGAACGAAGAATTATATGATCACTTATCTTAGGACACGTAACTGACTGGGTCAGAGTTCAGCAGCAGCTTTTGGAAGCTACAATTTGCTGGTCAAATTTAGAAGGCATACTAGAAATTATAGTTACAGACTTATCCAAGTGGGAGACTGTTGGATTAGGTGTCTAAGCCCATAACTATAATTGGTATGTACTTGAATTGATAGCAGCACAGTCCTTTTGGGTTGCCCTCAACCTAGCAACTGGACAAGGAAATTATGAAAGGAGAGATATTAATTTATAAGATTAATAAATTAATATATATATAAATGATTTATTAATATGTTAAAAGATTAATATATTAATTAATTAATATATTAATTAGAAATCATTATGTTTAATTAATAGTTAGCCAGAAATTAATTAGAATTAATTTTGGGGTTAAAAGAATTAATTATAAAGTGCAGGGACTAGTTTACAATTAACTAATAGTTGAGTGGAAGGTTCCAGAACCCCCTTGGAAGGAGGTGGACGAAATTCTTAGGGGAAACCCTAGAGATTTCGTCCAAGGGGTCCAAATAAGGCCTTTGGATCTTGCTTAGGCCCTAAGCAAAGGATAACTAGGGTTTTCCCTAAACCCTAGATCCCTCAGCTATTTAAGGAGCCTCCTGGCTCACATTTGAGGTCACTGATTTCTTTGGAAGAAACCCTAAGGCCGAAATTGCATACTCTCTCCATCCTCTCTCCTCCAAGTTTCCTTCTTGCTAGTTCTTGGGTGTGATTCCATTAGAGGCATTACATTTGTGGTGCTAAGCTTCCAAGAAGATCAAGATCAAGATCAAGAGGATTATCAATTGTTTGCTATAACAATTGAAAGGTATGTAACTCCTAAACCCTAGTTTGTTAATTTCGAAATTAGCCTCTCTCCTCTAGGGTTCTTGTTTTTGCAATTCAAAGTTATATGTTCAATAGTTAAAACATAGATCCAACGTAGGTTGCATGTGAACTTAGGAATTGTTTTCTAGTTTATTTGTTTTTACCTAAAACCCATCAGTTTGTCCTCCAAAGCTTTAATAGTATCACTATTATATGGTGCAACACCCGATGAGCATAACACTTTCACTGCTGCGGTAAAATGACCATCTGCAACCTTACGGAGACACTGTCTGATGTTGGTGTTATTTGATGTAGACTCCTTCTGAAGGATGCCTCCACCCTGTCTCATAGCTCCAACCTCGGGATTGTCTAACATATTTTGAACTAACTTCGTGATACCACCCTCTTTCCCCCATGTATCCAAGGACTTCAGGATGGAGTTGTGATGTAAAAAGGAGACACATATGGAACTAAATGGATGAAGAGGTGAATGGAGTGCAAAGGGGAGTTGAATTCCGAGAAGATTATCGTGGGGAAAAGAATTGAGATCAAGGACATGGGGGAAAATACCGGAAGAAATGGATGGTAGCTGTTGCACTAGCCGATTTACCTGGGATCATGGAGGAACCGAAACTCTATACGTACTGGAGGTTAAAGATGGAGTGAACACAAAGGTCGTGGGCAACCTTTGAGGTGGAAGATGCTAAAGAACGTAGTAACAAACAGTGATGATAGTTCTGAGCCTGAAACATAATAGTCATTTCATGAAAAATAAAATATGTTTGTGAAAAATTTATAAATTTGTGAAATAATGGTAGAAGTAAAAATAATACTGGATTTGAAAATTTTGATTGTTTATGATTATTCACATATAAGTAAAACAACTTGTAAAATTATTTAAAAACATTTCACAAAATTCTACACTAAAACCAAAAAACAGAAACAATCTAACAGAAAAAAAAATCATATTCAAATGTTTTTTTCAGGCCAAAAACCGAATTGTTATTTACACTATTTCACCATTGACACATGTTTCCATTTCACTCAGCCCCAACGTAAACAAAACCACTCTCTCGTACCGATCTTTCCCGTATCACCATGGAAACCGATCGCACAACCGGCAGCACTCCTGGATCCATCGAATCGCCGCCTCAGCTTCCGCCACCAGAACCCCACCATCACCACGACCACACCAGCGCCTGCGTCAACTGCGGCGGCCCTACTTCCTTCCCACCACCACCAACATGGTCCGAAACCTCTCCTCCGCCGGTCTACCGCCCCATTCGCGCTCCCGCAATCAACCTCCCTCCCAACAACAACGCGCAACAGACCATTATACTGACACCAGTTCCTCAAGCCCAAAAGGTCTCCGTCGTCTCTCCACCCTACCACTTCCAAACCCCGACCAAAATTATTCACTCCGAAGACGATATCCGCCGTTTCCGTGACTCTGCTACTTCCAAAAACTACCTCGGCTTCGTCGTCGCCCTCTCAGAATCCATCCGCGGCCACAAGATCTCTGATCCATGTCACATGTCTCCCACAATCACCTCCATCATCTCCATCCTTCAAACCCTACTTCAATTTGCAGATGAAATTCCTCCTCTCCAACAGTCTGCTCGATACGGTAACCTCGCGTATCGGGATTGGCACAGCCGTATGACTGAAAATGCGGATTCCTTAACGCTCCAAT
The DNA here is from genome assembly GCF_052849685.1 of Lactuca virosa. Lineage (NCBI taxonomy): Eukaryota > Viridiplantae > Streptophyta > Magnoliopsida > Asterales > Asteraceae > Lactuca > Lactuca virosa. The sequence continues at coordinate 130,167,990 of NC_136429.1, forward strand.
TCCTCCCCGCCGATCTCAATTCCGCCACCGTGGAGATAACCCCTTACTTTACCGATAGTTTTGGGAATGCGAGCCGAATAGACTACGGAACTGGACACGAGACTAATTTTGCTGCCTGGCTGTATTGTCTTGCGAGATTGGGAATCATCAAGGAAGAGGATTACCCAGCTGTTGTTTCTAGGGTTTTCGTGAAGTACATTGAACTCATGCGAACCTTGCAGCTGGTTTACTCTTTGGAGCCTGCTGGTTCACATGGGGTGTGGGGGCTTGATGACTACCACTTCTTGCCTTTCATTTTTGGGTCTTCGCAGTTGATTGATCACAAGTATATGAAGCCCAAATCAATCCATAATGGTGATATACTCGATAATTTTTCCAAGGAATACATGTATCTATCGTGTATTGCTTTTGTAAAGAAGGTTAAAAAGGGGCCATTTGCAGAGCACTCGCCATTGCTGGATGATATTAGCGGGGTGCCGAATTGGAAGAAGGTGAACAGTGGATTGCTTAAGATGTATAAAGTGGAGGTCATGGAGAAAGTTCCCATTATGCAGCATTTCCTCTTTGGTTGGCTCATCAACTGGTAAGTCTTATGTTATCCTTCCAAAATATTCCGCCAATCAAACCTCCTTATAGTTCATGTTTCAGTCTTCAAATCCATTTGTTAAAGTTAAGATTTTTAATTTCTTGCTTATCCTCATCATGTAAGAATATCTCTAAACATGGTTTTGAGTTTCTAAACATCCTTTGGATATAAGTTGTTGGATCATGATCACTAGCCATTCTGCATAATAGAAATTGTTCTCTTCAAACTCTTGACCTTCTTGAGGAAAATAAAACATCTGCTCAAATTAAGTATAATTTCTGGCTATATACCTTTTTACACCAAAATGAATTTTGTCAATCAAGTAAATATCAAATACTTATGACTTATGACATCAAATCCCAAATACTTATGAGTTATGACATCAAATCCCAAATTTAGTATAATTGCATAGGTTGTATTAGTTAATAGGAATTTAGAAACAGAAAATGTATTAGAATACCCATAAAAAACAATGCTACAAGAAGTATGAAGATTACAAAGAATTTCTTAAAAAGTGTCCTGAGTATTGATGGATGTTTGTTTTGGCAGGGAGTAAATTTAGAGGGAGGGAGCAGTTTTGAGTTTTGAGTTTTGAAGCAAACATGTTGAACTTCAGGTTTAGACACTACACTTATTTAAAAGATGACTTTTATATTTTGCTTAACATGATCATGATCATGTATTTGATTGCTATGCCAATATTACTTACTTAACATGTGTTTAGTTTGTAGAATATTACACCTTTTTCCTTGTCTTCTATTCCTAAACTATCTATTCTAAAACATCAAAGTACAGCCATTCCCGAGTAAAATTATAAAATAAAGGGTTATTGTTAGAAAAATCTCATTATTTTGTCATAGTTTATGGAAAAATCACAACTTTTATTTTTTGAACGGAAAAATCTCGATTATCTAATGTTTTGTTTTGCCCAAATTAACGGAAAAGTCCTTGTTTTTTTTTAACGGAAAATGATAGATTATTGTGTAAGATTAAATCATCGGAACTCTTTTGTTCAAAAAATAAAAGTTGGAGACTTTTCCATAAACTAAGACAGAATCTAACAATAATCCTAAAATAAATGGAAGATAATATTATATAAACTAGACCAAACTCTACAACTTAATGCTTTTGCACCCTGAGAAAGATTCAACAAAATGAAGATTCGATGACACAAATATCAAGCATTGCATCGACAAAAAGCAAAGACAATAATGGTAGGATATATGCGTTTGTGTGAAAGGAATTGTTTACTTCAATTTTTTTTTATTTTTAAATAGTGTCATTTATAGTACTTAGTGTTGATTGAAAAAAAAAAAAATTGAAGTATCCATTTCGCTCACAGAGCTTCATTAACAAAAGTATTGCCCATTTGTTTCGATATTAAGGGTGCATTAAACTCAAACTCCTTGCACATCAAAACTTCAACTTTCCGACATAAGACAATGCTTTTCATGACAACAACTACAAGTCACAGCATATCATGCAAAGTAATCCTATTTTTATTCATGCGAAAAATCGACACTGACGTTACAATTCCATCATATTTTGTTTTTAATGACCCACGAACACAAAATTACAAGTATAGGAATGAGGAATGAATGGTCTACCACTTAAAGATGTATTTTGGAACAATTTCCAACAAACCCTGCTACTTCGAAAGAGACAAATCTATGCATGTAACAAAAGTAGAATCCCTATGTGCATAAAAGGATATATGATGACAACGCACCTCTTAATGATAATTACTGTGGTAGAGGAGGTGTTAACTTTCCAAAAATCTTCAAAAGGAGAACATACATGATGCAATTTATGTTAGACACCAAAACCGAATAGGTTCCGGAAACTTTTTCCAGAATTAATCAACATCTTCAATACAAGATGCAATTTATGTTAGACACGACCAAAACCGAAAAGGTTTTGGAATATTTTTCCAGAATTCATCAGCATCTTCAATCTTCAATGACTCTTTGATTTCTCACATTTTGACCTTAGTGTTGGTGCACTCACACAATGTCAACAGTGCCCCAATTTGTTTGAGGTCGTTTATGTAAGATATATATGGACTGTAAGATTGTCTTTCTAGAAAAGTCATTATGGAGAGTGGAAAGCTTCAACATATATAAAGACATAAGGAATTGTGTCGCATCGATGTGATATACATTAACAATTGAGTATATAAAAAAAATAAACCTCAGAAACCACCAACTAACACGAGAAGTAAGAGTCAAACCATCAAGAGTATGTAGTCATATAACATGCTTCATGTATATAGTTTAAAAGAAAAAGTCACCAAAGTACAATGTCTAAATGAAAACTATTATGGCTAAAAAAATGGATTGAACTATTGCAACTATCACACAAAAGAATTAAATAGCTTTTCCCTTTGAGTGTATTTGTATATAATCACATACATAATTCTAATTTTAGAATATTATACCGCTACTAAACCTTGCACATAATATACAATACATTATCTTACGAATTAAAGCAATGAACTTTATGAGCAACCATAATGAAACATGCTATTACCAAAATTATTGCAAAATTTTACAAATATTCAAGTATTCAATGTTCCCAATCCAAGTAATTTCAAAAGGATTCTATTCTAACCACATAAAAATCTCACTACAAGCACTTGATGTGATTAACCTTCCATGGCCTCCAACAAAAATGACTTGATCATGGTTTTGTTCTTCAATGACACGTGAAGAAAGATTATGATGAATGAGATGAACTTTGGAGTTATATGTGAATCAAATGATGTTTATTGAGCGACTCCATGATGTTTTAACCCTAGAAATTGCCCTTACATGCCCTCCTAAGGGTTAGAGATCGTTCCATTTTATGTATTTCTCAAAATATGGAAAATATGAATTTCTTACTAAAAAACTATTTTTCTATTACTCGGCGTCGAAGTGACATCCATCTACTGTAGGTTTGGCTCCTGAACATTGACTTTTTTTTAGTTGTGCCTTTTTACCTCTTCATTTGTCAATCATTTTCCATCCTAGCTCTTTGATTTCCATTAATACATAATCCTACAAAACATCAAAATGGAACCATTAAGGACTAAAATTTGATGTTTAAAAATGAAATAAATGACAAATAATGTCATATAAAATGAATTGACCAATATTTATTAGTTCATCCGACTAGTGGCAAAGTTCATACTCCCTTTAGTAGTTTTTGTTCAATTTATTAACATAAGTATCAACATCCGTGAAGTTGAGAGTTGGCAACACTCTTATGAAACACCACTTTCTTTTATGAGTGGGGTTTAATAGTTTAATAGACTTAAATATTTCAAGTTTGAATACTCCAAAAGTTTTAATATGCAGAAAATGGTCTAAAAATTGGGAAAACTCTACAAAAACCCTACATATTATCCTCTAATGCTCGAAAAAACCATTATGTTGTCCATGATCAGGTTCCCAGATGTGGAACAATGAGTCACTGGACAACCCCTCATCTGACATCAAAATAAATAATAAGACTTGTTGAGGAGGATATATAAAGTTGGAGCCAATGATCAAGAGTACCTTGTATGTAACGCACGATGCGTATCATGGACTGAAAGTGTACCTAATGAGGGTCAATCGTAGAAAACTTATAGTGGTGGAAGAGGGAGACGATAACAAAAAGACTCATAAGAAGAGAGAGAAAATGGCCAATGAGTGAATAGAGATATTTTAGGAGAGAGATTACCTAAGAAACCCTTCATACCATGATAATTGGTAAATTTATCATTGATATTTTAGATGAATTACAAGTTATAAATACTAGCACACTACAATATAATGCCTAGTTGTTAGTAAGAATTTTACACCATTAGTGAAAACAAGATACAAGATGAGCATAACGCATAATAAAATTAAGAATCAAGGAACCAAACCGTATTTCCCTTCTCCAAAACTTCTCTCATTAAACAGTGGGCAACTGTAACGATAAATGAGATATTTATCAATTATCATTTTTTGAGAGAAAAAATATGGGACATGGGAGAAATAAATGTTTTATTATACAAAATCAAAACATAAAATGATTTTATTGTATTAAATCATAAAATAAAATGATTTTTTTGTACAAAAAAACAACATAATGGTTTTTTCGCGCATTAGAGGATAATATGTTGGGTTTTTCTGATGTACAAATACTAGGTTACTGGCTTTCAAGGGTTTTCTAGGGTTTATCGTACACAAAAATAACATAATGGTTTTTTTTTCAATCATTGGAGGATAATAAGTTGGGTTTTTCTAGGGTTTTCCCTATATCAAAACAAGTTTAATGTTTCAAAAGTGTGAGGTTGATTCAATTAATAAACAAAACATAGTCCAAATGAACAACACAGGTCGTGGCCTCAAAATATCATTGTGCTCTTTTGGACATCTTACTCTATGGTCTTCAATATAAGTACATGTCAAAGTATAAGTAGGAAATGTAATGTCTAGTGAGAATAACCGATGGTTGACTCATATTGAGTAATGTTGGAAAACCTTACACTCGAGTCAAATCTCCAAAATCAATTAAAAGTCAACAAAGTCTTTTAAAGGTTCAATAATCTTAGATCAAGATTTCAAGGGTACTAAAGACCTAATCCAAAGTTAGGGATAATAATTCATAAACTCAAATCAAAAGGGTTTAATAACCCATCAATCAACTAAAAGGTTCAATAACAAATAATTCAAGGTAAAAGGTGTAAGACCCCGTTTATTAAATACATAAATAGACAAATTCATAAGTAATAGTAGCCCAAAAATCAATAATAATATAGCAAGGTGTTGGTCTCGAGGGTTAATTGTTACAATTTTAGAAGTTGGGGGTTAAAAGTGTAAGTTTCGGAGTGGTTTGCAAATATTTATGAATGCATGGACTGCTTGGTAAATTATGGGGACTTAATTTGAAGAGATTTTTGGAGGTTGGGGGCTGAATGGTAAATATTGGATTAAAGTGAAAAGATTTTATGGGGTCAGGGGCTAAAGTGTAAGTTTTGGGCTTAAGTTGAAAGAAAAGGGGGGAAGGAGGGATCGAATCTGTCATTATGGGATACATTCATATGGGGCTCGGGGTATATAAGATCCGTCACCCGGTAACCCTAACCCTAACTCAAGAAGGCAGCCGCCATCATCGGAAGTCCTCCAGCCGCCACCCTCTCGTAACCGACCACCACTCAACCACCGGCAGTCTAGCCGTCGGACACTACCGCAATGTTGCTGCCAGACGTTTTGGGCCGCTGAACGAACCACCGAGACGATCGCCGTCGTTGCCGCCGTGTTGTCTCAAGCGACCAGCGAAGCTGTGAAACGCATGGACCGACCGCCGACTGCTGCCTTGCCTTTGAAGCGCCTTTCGTTTTAGTTCATGGGTTAACGTTCCATCGCCCTTCTCTCCTTTTGTCATGCGCCGCCGCAAGGGTGGCGGTGGTTAGATGCATTTTCGGCATGAACTCGCGTGTGTTGATGTTTTGCCGGGCAGAAGACCAAGAGAAACCGTCGCCACCACCGTGAGGTGGTGGCTATCATCGCAAAATCACTGCCGCTGCCGCCTCACCGTGATTCTGTCGTCGCCAAACGCCACCAGGTGGGTGGCTGTGTTACTATTCCGGGCAAAGAGTGTTGTGTGTCTATTTCAGTGAAGTGGGGTGCTTTGTTTAATCGACATTCTCGGGAAAAGCCACCACCACCACCGTGAGGTGGTGGCTGCCACCATGTGTTACCGCCGGCCGCCACAAGGGTGGCTGTGTATGTGTGTGTGTGTTTATCTTAGTGTGTGTGTTATTTTTTGGGTTAAAGCATTGTAAATTGTAATTAGTGGCTAGTATAATGAAGAAAAGAAACTCAAAACCACCACCGTAGGGTGGTGGCTGCCGCCTCCTGCCACCACCGGCAGCCGTGTTGGGTGGCGGTGTGCTTTGCATATGTTTGGATTACCTTTGGAATGCTTGGACTCGATTGGACTAGAACCCTAACCACCACCGCGAGGTGGTGGCCGCCGCCGTGAGCCGCCGTTGACCACCACTACCCGAGGTGGTAGTGGGTGGTGCCCGACTAGTGAAACCCTAATGGGCCTAGTGAAACCCTAATGGGCCTAATGAAACCCTAATGGATCTAATGACTTAGCTTTTTGGCCTATTGGGTTGGGATTGGGCTGGAAACCAAAATTAGGGTTTAGAAAACCCTAATTTTGGATATATGGGCCTTGGACTTATCGGGACCCACATTTGGGCCATTGGAATTGAATTGTGAATTGCACCCAATCACACTATATGATTTATCTAGTAGAGTGATGGACTTAATGGATTAAGTCCTTAATGGGTTAAGTGAGAAACAGTTAACCCTAATCGTCATTTAATGTGAAAACCCTAATTGTGTTGGGTTTAGAGTTGGGCCTTTCTGTTGGGCCTAGATGTATGGACTCTTGATGGGCGAACTATTAACAAGTAAATGGACTAGAACACTTGGATTGGGCTTAATGATAAGGCCCATTGGAAAGGTTTGGGCCCAATTTGGAAAATTGGGCCATAGATGGGCCATATTTTGGGCCTTGATGATTATGAGATATTGGACCATCAAAATGTCAAGTGTTGGACCAAGAATAAATGGTTGGGCCTTAGGGCAAGACCATGTAGAAGTTTGGGCCCATTTTGGAAAATTGGGCCATAGTTGGGCCTTGGTTAATTATTAGACTTTTGGGCCTTTGGATTGGGCATTGGGCTTGAGTCAAGCTAAGTTAGGGGTAAAGTAGTCTTTTATCCCAAGCATGGACTTATGGATATGTGTTGGGGACCTAATTATTAATTGGGTGTTATTTTGATGTTGATAGATTCGGGAATCTGTCATCCAGCAACTAGGATTTTGTCTGCGGGACTTCAGCAGTACGAGGTGAGTTTTCTCTAGTAGGAACGAGTCTAAGGCCACAATGCCGGCCCGTTTAGATGTTAGTAGTTCCGGGCTACGGCCCGATGTCGGGCATGACCCGATGTAGGTTATATACTTTCCGGATTACGATCCGATGACGGGACGGTCCCGAGGAATGTTTATATATGCTTGATGTCTTTGTGATTCTTGCATGTTATGTGTTCCGGGCTTCGGTACGATGCCGGGGAAATCCCGATGTATGTTAGTTTATATGTTATGTGTTAGGTGTTCCGGACTCCGGTTCGATGCTGGGGCAAGCACGATGAATGTTTATATGCTCATGTTATATGCTTATGTTATTTGTTATGCTATGTTGTATGTATGCCTGGGCAAACCCGATGTCGGACGGGGTCCGATGCCCGATGCGGTCGAATGCCGGGCGGGGCCCGATGCCGGGTAAGCCGATGTCGGGTTCGTCCCGATGCAGCTGGGCGGAGTCCCAAAGTTATGTTTATGTTATATGCATTGTTGATGTGTTTATATGTGTACCAGATTACGGTCGGATGCCGGGCGGGGACCGATGCAGTGGGCTAGGCCCAAGTTATGTGATTATGTGTATGGTATGTGGTAGTTTGGGGAGACTCACTAAGCTTCGTGCTTACAATTTTCAGTTTTGGTTTCAGGAACTTCGACTTTCAAAAGAGGAGTTCGGGATGATTGCAGTGCACACACCATTTATTTAGCCTATGATGTTTATACTCTGATATATTTTGACAGATGCTATGATATTTTGAGATACATGGTTTATGACTTTTATATGATGGATGATATGTATGATTCTTATAAATGACTTTAAAATGAAAATTTGGACTGTATTTTTGGGATGTTTCAAAAGGTATATTAACCCATAATCAATACCAAATACTCCACTTATAAAAAAAATGATAAACAAGTTAGCAAAGATTAATAATAATTAATAATATTTCAAATAATAATAATAAGAGAATAGTTCTAATAAGTAACATACAACGCATATACATCTATTTCTCATTGGTCCAAACTATAAAAAATATTGATGGTTAAATAATTCGGACACATGAGTAGTGAGCACAAAGCACAACCTTTAGCTTTTGTCTATTTTACAAATCTAGGCATATTGAACCATCACACTAGCGACACAGGGGGTAGATAACCATATATGTGTGTGTATGTGAGGGATTTCTAGAATCTTGCACATAAACCTCTATTTGGGTATTCTACAAACAACGAGATCCTAAGTTCTTATGGCCAATCAAGTCAACCCAAATCCTAAAGTGTATGCATAATTAGGATGCTCCAAAACTTAGTGTATATTTTATCCAAATGGCAGATATTAAAATAATTTTCGTGAATGCACACATAAAAATTAAGTCATGATATTAAATCCACTATCAATACATAATATATTATATCAAAACTAAACCAAATCATAACATACGATACATGAATATGTACTCACAGTAAACTCACATCCAAAGACTGATATCTTTGGATGAAAACACTTCTTCTTCGAACTTTATTGCCTTTTAATCACCACCTATTAATTTCAATAAAGGTTATAAAATGACTAAAATACCCCTATATAATTCTTTGATTCGTTTTATGCTTTTTACACTAATTACTAGACTCTATGTAAGCAATGTAAGCAATTGGAGGTTAAACAAATAAGCCAAACACAAGATACAAAAACTTGTAGAAAACATGACACGAGACCTTACGGCCCGTGTGTATTTACATATGGCCTATGCATGACCCATGTATACTCTACACACATACATTGGAGAATTTTTTCATGTGGGTTATGTAATTTTCTCCAAGATCTCTAATTCTTCCCAAATACTTCTGATTGTTCTTATTGGTTATTATAGCTCTAACTTACACAAGTTGACATTATTTTATATAACACAACATCATGCTTTACGAACAGATAACACCATGGACTTTTTTAACAATCATGAATGATATGTGATTCATTGCTCCCATTCTAGTAGCGAGTGCAACAATATAATAATATCCAATTCATGATCTAAATAATTTATTCAAAGATTCAAGTTTATGTTATTTCGTTGTGTCGAGAAATCCATGCAATTCAAATGTTCAATTCCTTCATTTGTGGTTAAAGTTGCTTAGGTTATAGAAACATTAGATGTATGCATAAAAGTGACTAAATACATTAAATCATAAATTATAATAACATATACATGAAAGATCTTGTATGCCCAAGAGTCATTATATAATGATATTGCTAATAACATATAATCCTATATGACGGCACCTTATAGCAAGTTACCACTAATTGATTATTTATTAGTATAATTTGATTATTAATAAATATATCAACACTTGTATTTGATTGGAAAAACATTAGCTTTGTGAAAATAATATTTTGGGAATTATTATTTCTAGGAAATAATAATAAAGAGAACAAAACTAGTTTAACATACATAATGTATATATTTAAATGTTATGTACAAATTTTTTTATCACTTTGAGTAACCATCAAGTTAACATGTGTAACCAGCTAGTTGAATAAAGTAAAAAAAAAATCATTTTTATCTCCTTTGACCTATATGAAATGATGGTATTAGACATGCATTTTGATTTGTTTATTACCTCATTTCATGCTTGTAAGAAAGCTCAATGCTTCTATTATTTTATGTCCACATTTTGTACTAATGTTGGTATAAAAGAAAGGCTTAAGAGATGAGTTTCGACTAGTTGTTTTACTCACTTTTCTCTTAAAAAATGGCATCCAAAATTTGGATTTTACATGTTCTCCCTTTCTTCTTCTTTCTTCCATTCGGTGCTAGAAATGAAGGCTCTAAGGTTTCTTCTCTTTAAACACTTATTTGGTGTAAGTCTTAAAGCTTAAGAACAACTTTATGACAAGTGTTCACTAGCATATTTTGGTGGTTCAAAGCTTGTTTGTTGGATACATTATAAAGAACTTCTACTTGGAGTTTTAAATCCATCTTCATCAACTTCCTAATTTCCAAAAGGAACCAAAGTCTTCAAAGGTTTTTACACTTTCTTCTTCCGTTATGGTTATGTTTAATATTTCTAAGTTCTTGCAAAATGATAATTGGTGGGTATAAAATGGTTTTCATTTATTCAAACAAAATTGCTTCTGTTGTTAATTACGTTAATTTTTTAGACTAAAATTGGACTATTTTGAATAAAAACCCAACTATACATCGGTAAATAAAGATGGTGTACATCAATAACATGCATAAAAATGACTAAATACAATAAGGGATAAGTTATAGCAACAAGCATATCTAAAGATTATCGGTTAGCAATACCTTAATAATAGTTTATGATAATGTATTGCTTGCAAACCAGTTTCATGTTGGGTATAAACATCAACCAAACATAATGAAACAAGTAATATACAAAAGTATGCTACTCTCTTATGTAACATCCTGTTTCGAGAAGTTTATTATTTTGGGATTATGGGCAATAAATGGATCAAGTAAAGGCTTTGGGCTTCAAGGAAATAGGGTTTAGACCATATTGGATGTTGATTATATTGGTTATATGATCTAAACCCTTGGTTTGTGTTTTGGAGCCAAAGGGTAAAATGGGAAAAGTTATATGTTAGGCTTCTTGCGTGGATTACGGTTTTTAGTTCGACATGTGTTAAGCCAATATTAACTAGATAGAAGTGTGGGGATCGTCAATACCTTTTCGTGGATACAAAGATCACCGAAAATGGAGTTGAAACTAAGAAGTTATGGTGGTTTGAAGCTGAAATGGATTTGGGTGAAAAGTCGTGGCCACGGTGTGGGGATCAGAGCCCACGACGTGGCGATCAGTCAGACCCAAGCCCACGATTCTTAGGGTTTTCAACGTATTTAAGCTTAATGTTCCATATTTTTGGGCATTTTATCAGCCTCTATCACCTCTATAACCCCTTCAGAGAAACCCTAGCCTCCACCTTCAAGATTTGAGCTTCTCCTCTCTCCTACCTCCTCTTTTGGATGATTTCTATGTTATTTTGTTGGAGCTTAAAGATCAAGAAGGTTCTTTTGGTTGCAAGGAATGATGCTTTAAGTTTGGATCCATCAAAGACACTACATTTCTGGACCATTATGAGTATAAAGTTCCAATATTGCTATCTAGTTCATTAGATCTTGTCACTTGGGGGGTTTTGGAACCTTTGGTCCATTTTATGAGTGATATTGGAGTTAAGTGGACTCCAACATATTTTGATCAGTTTGGAATGTTTCTTGGACCCCATGGACTAAGAAAGTTAAGATCTTTTGCCTTTCTTTTTAGTCATGCAAGTTATCTTGGTCCTTTAGGTCATTTTGGTGTATTAAAGTTTAGATCTTGGAAGATTGTGGCATTATTATGGATATAGTTGGAAACTTTATCCATCTAGGCATCTTGTTGATTCAGATCTGAAATTTGGAGACTTAAACTTAATGGATTAAGTTGAGAAGATGCATTTTGGGTCCCTTTGAGACTTAAAGTCTAGATCTTGGTGGTTTGGACCTTCCTAATGGATAAAGTTAGAAACTTTATCCATTAAGACCTTGGAAAGGATTATATCTGAGCTTTGGAACTCTTAAACTCAAAAGAAAATGGATTAAGCTCGTTTGAGTTGTCCAGACCAGTCCCCACGGTGTGGCCTTAGGCTGCCATGGCATGGCGACTCGGGGGTTAGCGACTGTTTTGGAATTTTGTGCCCACGTCATGGCAAAGGAAGGCCACGACTGGGAGGGCTGCTGATTGGCAATTTTAACTTTGACTTTGACCGTTGACTTTTTGACCAGTTTGGCTTTTGGTCAAACTTGAGTAGAATTGAGCATTTGGCTAAGTATTTGTTTCGGTTTGGCTTTAGGAAGCTTGGGTTGGATGTTCTGTTGCTGAGGTAGCTGTTGGGCTTCTGTTGAATTATTCAGGCGAGTCTCTTCACTATACTCGTAGGTCGTAGGCACCAATGTCGGCCCACTGGATTATGTTTGTAGGATGATAATTGTCTTTGTGACACTTGCTGATATACCTGTATGTGCTTGTTATCTTTGTGACTCTTTTTGATATGATTGTATGCTTACCTATAGGGGTGAAATAGACCCAACATCGGTTGAAAGATACCGAAGGAGTTGAAATAGACTCGGGGGGTGAAATAGACCCAGTACCAATTGAAAGATACCGATGGAGTTGAAATAAACTCATGGGGTGAAATAGACCTAGTACCGGTTGAAAGATACCGAAGGAGTTGAAAAAGACTCAGGGGTTGAAATAGACCCAGTACCGATTGAAAGACACCGAATGAGTTGAAATAGACTCGGGGGATGAAATAGACCGAATACCGGCTGAAAGATATTGAAGGAGTTAAAATAGACTTAGGAGTGAAATAGGCCCAATTTAGTTTCGAGCTGTTATGTATGTTTGGTATGTGGTATTTTAGAGAACTCATTAAGCATTGCTCTTACAGTTTATGTTTAAAATGTTTTCAGATTCTACTGGTTTCAAAAGGAAGGGTCCGACTTAATCGCACTGCATCCCCTGGAGATTTATTCTGCATTGACTATTTATAATTTACTATGATGTTTTGTGAATACTTTTATTACGTTCGTCTTTTGGGATAATGAATAAATGGTTTTGACTTGCTTAAAATGAAATTTTTACTTAAAAAATTTTGGGACGTTACAACTTGACATCACCTTTGGACACAAATGTGATGTTTATGTGGATTAGGCTCAATGATTGATCACATACATCATTGTCACACAACTAGCAGTTGGGTCCAACGTATGTCACCATAGTGACAACAACATTGAGATTGGTTTAAGTTGAAACAAAGCCTATGATATCATTTGAAAAAAAAAATCCCACCATAGTGACAAACTACTTATGTGAACTAGTTGCCTGTTGGGTTGTACCCATAGGGTGATCCAACGGAGCCCTACGCCAAAATGTTTATTTGTCTATCAGTCGAAAACTACCTTGAAAATTCCAAATTTTAATTTGTTTTCTTCGAAAACTTCCATGAAAACCACATTGTATGGTGTTATAGTTGTGTGTAGTATGGGATCTTATAGTGGTTCTTGCAAAAGGATTGATGAAAACCAAACCAATCATGTGGTTTTCCATATTTTCCATTATTTGATTTTGATCAATCCAATCAATTGAAGTTTGGGGATCATGGTTAATGTGATGCATACTATGTGTGTATGATGTTATAAATTCGCTTAGATACCACATGTTGCATTATATTTCCATAATCAACAACCAAACATCACACAAACACAAACTAGATTATATCGAAGTGATGAAATAAGAAGCTTACTTGTTAGGTATTTGGTATTTACCAGTTTTGGAGCTTTGGATGACGAAGAAATCATTGTTCTTTGTTCAAACATTGAAATTGTGATGGTATTATTTCCCTTTGGAAAAATTGTCTAGGTATTCGAAAGTTTTCACAGATTGATGGATTCTAGTGATAATCATCTTCATGTGTGCATGTTGATCCGTTCAAAACTTGATAAACGCTAAAACATAGATTTTTTGTACATGTTTTATACATGTATACATGATGCCTTTATAATATAACATATTATTGAAATATTTAACAATTTAAAAGTTTTATAAATGTTGCAACTGTGTCTTTCTTTATTTTTAACACATACGTCATGGATAACAATCGGGATTTTCAGGTGATGTATATAGCTCCTACTTTCAGCTTGATACTGACCACTTCTTTCTTTCCTTTGGACAAAGACTAACCTCCCATCGAGCTTTAATAAACAAAGATGTCTTCTATGTGAAAGCATCACAGGGAATGCTCTTATTATGCATTAGAATCATTGTTCCAAATACTTCAATCTCTGATTACATTACATTTCATATATATATATTTGCAACAAAAATGTAGATAACTTGAAAAGAAATGGTAACAATTAAACGATTGAATGAAAGGATCGAGAGGCTCACTCCCAGTTATTTGCAACAATGTCAGCCAAATCCACCACCCTTTGCGAGTAACCCCATTCATTATCGTACCATGCAATCACCTTCACCATGTCATCTCCCATAACCATGGTCAACGACGAGTCAACAGTCGATGACACGTCGCTGCATCTAAAGTCAACAGACACCAGAGGCTCGTCGCACACCGCCAGAATACCAGCCAACTCATTGTCAGCAGCCTCCCTGAACGCCGCGTTGACCTCCTCAGCGAAGGTCTTCTTGGAAACCTGAACCACCAAGTCCACGACGGAGACATTGGGTGTGGGCACACGGAGAGCAATACCGTTGAGCTTCCCTTTCAGTGACGGCAACACAAGCGCGACGGCCTTTGCTGCTCCGGTGGATGTTGGGACGATGTTCAGTGCTGCAGCTCTTGCACGTCGGAGGTCACGGTGGCTGGCGTCGAGCAGCCTTTGGTCTCCGGTGTAGGAGTGAGTTGTGGTCATTGTTCCCTTTATGATTCCTGTCAAGGTACCATATCTTTGTTTACATTTTACAACAGGAAACTTAATTATACGACGGATGATGATGATCGGAAAGGGAATTACCGAATTTTTGGTCAATGACTTTGACGAAAGGAGCGAGGCAGTTAGTGGTGCAGGAGGCGTTGCTGATGATCGTGTCCGAATGGCTGTAAAGTTCGGCGTTGACTCCGACGACATAAGTAGGAATGTCACCTTTTCCAGGCGCAGTGATTAGAACCTTCTTGGCTCCGGCCTGAAGATGCTTCCCAGCTCCATCTCTGTCGACAAAAACTCCGGTTCCTTCGATTACCAAATCAATGCCCAATTCCCTGCATTCATACACTCAGTTCCTCAAATAATTACCTGCAACATTAATAAGTAGTTAATTTATAGAAAAAAGAACGTACGCCCATGGGAGGTCGGAGGGGTTGCGGCTGGAAACGACTTTGATGATCTTGCCGTCAACGGAAATGGCGTTGTCGCCGGAAGGTTTGACTTCAGCGCCAAAGATGCCGAGAGTGGAATCGTACTTGAGAAGGTGGGATGCTTGTTTGACACCGCCGGTGTCGTTAATGGCGATGACATCCAAAGGTGAATCCTTCCTGCCATGCCAACACCTCAAGAAATTCCTTCCGATACGCCCGAATCCGTTGATTGCCACCTTCAGTTTTGCTTCCGTCACTCCCTTAGGAGTCTTGCTTCCACCCACCTGATCAACACCCATATATAAATGCTTCCTTACTATCTTTTTTTTTTCATACGTACGTTATACCCTTAAAAATATGGCTAAGAGGATACACAATAATGTTATATTCCATGATCTAAAACTTAATTCAGACATGTATATATTGAACAAGTTTCATCCAAAACCACACATATATACTTGATACTACCTAGCATTCGAATTCAAGAATGAAGTTTGAAACAGGCCAGTATGATCGAGGCACTTACAAGAGTTGTCTGGAAGGCAACCATTGAGACGAAATCATCGGAACCTTTCCTTCCGAAAGGAAGAGATGCAGATGAGCTGCGAAGGCCGGCGAACTCCGAGAAGCCCTTACCATTGACCTGCAAAAGTTTATTATAAGAAAAAGAAGGAAAGAAAGAAGGTGGGATATATATGATTTGATGTTAATAAGAAGATGGATTATAAAGTTATAATAACCTGGAGAGAAGCATTGGCCATGGAGAAGGCTGTAGAAGCCATGGTTGTGTGCAGGAGCTAGAAGGTTAGGGGTTGTATGCTTATAGTGTTAAAATGAAGTGTGGATGAGCTTGGTGATCACAGATAAGCCTATCATCCAATCCAATCCAATCCTATGGCTGTGGATGTATATAATGTTTGTGTGTCTCTCTTTCATCATTGGTTTTCTCTCTCTTCCCAAATATGCTTCTTATAACGACCATGCTTTCTTTTTAACCATTTATCCATTGATTCTAACTCTTTTATCTACATACTACACGTATAGTTTATCTATTTAACACAAACAAGTTTTAGGATATGTTTATTAGGTGATTAGTTGAAAAACTAGTTTACAATTGAAACTAGATGTGGAAATGTAAAATGAAATAAGAGAACATCGCAGAAAAATTATTCAATATTATAAAACAAATATGTAATACATTTTATTAAATTAAAGTAAATAATAAATAAAAGTTTTTCGGTTATTTATGTTTAATTGCAATTTTTTGCGTCTTATATCACATTCACAATGTTATCATGAATTTCTCATATTCGTAGACCAGACTTTCAAATTTTATCATAACTAAATTTTAGAAGATCGCCTAATTCTTTTGTGGGTATATAATCACTGTATTTTTAAATTATTGAAAATTATATATTCATATGTCATTCTTTTAAATATAATTATGGAGGACAAATGTCTAGTTATGGAGGGCAAATGTCCATCACTATGAGATTTTAAAGTAATCTTCGAGATCATTTATCATTTGTTCAAAATAAAAGTTTGTATTGTTATATAATTTAATAGATTGAGTAAATAAGCTTAAACAATACTCACATAAGACAAATATTATAAAAATTACAAAGATTAAAAATATACATGTAAATAAAAAAGTATAAAATAAAATTCTAGAATTTCAACAAATCCGAGGATACGATCTATCTCGAGTATACGATGAATTAGATTAATACCTTAAGTTGGTAAATATAAAAAAAAATGTTACAAACAAAAGTAAATTTGGAATTAGCATTTAAAATATGGTAAAAATATTATAGTTAATAAAGAGTAAGTTAAAAAAAAAAAAAAAAAAAAACCCTCCATAAGCCCATTAAAACCCCCTTATGAATAACTTTTAAAAGAATGTTATTAACATAAAAGTTAAAGTTTTTCAAGTTTCGTTGATATGACTATTTTTTATGTGTTAATACCTAATATTTGAAAATATTTGTTCATTTTTTCCATTCAACCATTTTTAACCTACAAAATGTCACCCTTGCCTACAACATGTAACCACCACCATAATATGCCTCACTTCCACCACCATAAGCAACCGTCACCCCCTTGGCCGATTACCTACCTACGCAACTGTCCTCCGTCGGACCACAACAAATCGCTACCATTTTCGAATCTGCACACACAATTTGAACCGCCTTCCCTCCACCACCAAATTAACACCACTGTCTTCCAAAAAACAAAACCCCCTTATCTCTCCCTTTCGATTTCACCATAGCCCCTGCCACCACCAGAAGCAACCACCATAGCCCCCTCATCTCTCCCTTACGATAAACACAAGAGAGGCGGTGATGCCACCACCACCACCATCTGAAATAAAAACACACAACATGGGGCGGCTAGAGGTGATGGTGGCAGCAATGGCGAATAGGTTTTATGACTAAGATGTTGTTAGCAGCGGAAACTAGAGTGATCGGAAGACAGTGGTGGTTGGCAGTGTTTGATGGCGAATGGAAGGTGGTTCCAGTGGTGTGTGCAGATTCGAAAATAGCGGTGGTTTTCAGTTTTTCGATGGAGGGAGGATGGTGGCATAGGTAGTGTAACGTCCCAAAAATCATGAATACAAATTACAATTTTAATTCAACCAAAATCTATCAAATATTCATATCAACCATCAAAAGTATGCCAATAAGAAAATAGTTATCAAAGTACAATTCCAAAATCATAAAAATGCTACACACGCGTGGATACGCTGCGATCAGGTCGGGTCCTTCACCTTCGAACAAGAAGTACCTGAAACATAAAATTAAACCGTAAGCACAAAGCATAGAGAGTTTCCCAAATACCACATACCAAACATACATATCATCCTCTAACAAATACGGGTCTATTTCGCCCTTGAGTCCCTTCCGACTCCATGAGTCCCTTCCGACTCCTTCGGTATCTTTCAACCGGTACGGGTCTATTTCACCCTATAGCTAAGCATACAGTCATATTATCAAGAGTCACGAAGACAGCAAGCACATGCAGGAATACCAGGAAGTGTCACAAAGACCACTACTATTCTACAACATAACCTAGTAGGCCGACATTGGTGCCTTCGACCCACAAGTACAGTGAGGAGTCACCTCAATGTGAAGATGAACAAATTACTCTCGGGCCGCTGCTATCACGGCTCCTCACACTGAACATATCCAGAATTGACCCTAATACATAATCAGGGTAATAACCCATAATAAAAGGTCCAGATTATAATCTAACATGATAATGGTAAATGGCCATTTTACCCTTCTCTTATTCGACCCATCTAACCATGGCCCAAACTCATAAAGACCTAAGGCCCAACAATGACCCAAACCCATAAAGACCTAAGGCCCAACAATGGCCCAAAGCCATAAATACCCAAGGCCCAAATAATGGCACAAATATCTTTTGTTGAGTACGCTAGGCGTACCGTCCTCTTAAGCCCGACGTACAAGCTCCAACAACGAAGGGGAAACAGGGCCGACTCGCGTTACGATGAGCGTACTCCAATTTACGCCCAGTGTACTTAAGCACTTAATGCATTAAGCCCAAACGTCCAAATCACAGAGATTGCTCTTGGGAATGTCTTAAATGATAAAGTCAACTTAAAGCCTTTGCATGGCTTAAAGAGACCCAAAACCCATTCCTAACATTCTAACCTCACATTATAACCATAAACTCATGCATGGTTAAGCTAAATCCATCAAGATGATATTTTTATGCATTAGGGACTTTAGAAACATCAAGATCTACTATCCTAAGCTTCTGGAGTAACTTATACTCACATAAATCAACCCAAGGGACCAAAATATGCCAAAAAAACCTAAACTAACTAGATCTAAGAGATGAATCAACAAGTTTAAGACTTTATACCTCCAGAAGAATGGTCAAGGTGAGCAAGGTCTAGATCTACAAGCTTCAAATCAAAAAGTGCTTCTCCAAAGGGTTTTTCTTTCTTCAAGATGCACCAAAAACACACAAACGGATCAATACTTCCTAAAAAGGGGCTAGGGTTTCAAGGTAAACTTCTTAGAGGATGGAGGTTGAGGATCATGTCAGCCTCAAGGGAGTTAATGAGGTTTTATAGGGTCCAAAACCTAAAAATTAGGGTTTTCCCCTGACTCGAGTACGCCCAACGTACCAAGGGGAAACCCCATGTCCAACTCTCGACGAGGTACGCCCTGCGTACCTCAATTACGCCCATAATAATGGCCACCTTAGCAAAAATAATTAAACACTTAGAAATTAAAGGAATCTACCTGGGAACCGGGGTTACAATTCTCCCCCACTTGAATCACACTTCGTCCTCGAAGTCCGTTGATGCAAATAACTCTGGGTAATGGTTTCGCATCTCCTCCTCAAGCTCCCACGTCCACTCTGAACCCTTCTGGTGCTGCCATTTCACCTTCACTAGACTCACAACCTTATTCCGTAAAGTCTTCGTCTTATTGTCTAGGATCACAATCGGTCTCCCTATGTAATTCAAGCGCTCATTCTGTAAAACCCCGAGGTTCAGGTACTTCCAAATTCATCCCTATAATTTTATTATATGACATTTTGGTCCCTAACTCCAAGAGATTGTGCCTTGAAGCCCTAGTGGCAATATGGTAATTTTGGGTAGGAGGAGTACGCTAAGCGTACATGAGGGTACGCTGAGCGTACTAGGGCGCACCCTAGTACGCTGGGCGTACTCATGTCTGGAGGAAACCCTAAATTTTAGGGTTTGGGTGGTATTTAAGCATCCTTATGGCTCATTTCTCTCCACCTTTTCAGGCTCCACATCCTTTGAGACGTGTTTGCAAAACCCTAGCCCCTTAGTGTGTGTTTTGAGCTCAAGAGTGTGTTTTTGGTGTGTTAAAGGAAGAAAAAGTTGCATCAAGAAGCCTTGAAGTGGAAGCTAGCTTGTGGATCTGGGATCTTTGTCTTCTTAAGAAGCTCCAGAAGGTATAAAGTCTATACTTTGATGTATTGGTTGTTAGATCCCATTTTTGGGTGTTTTATGTTGCTTTTCTTGTCCCAAAGGTCCCATTTTGTGCATGGTTGATTATTGTCGTTTTGAGCTGTCCTTCCAGACCCTAGGAAGGGTCCTAAGCCATAAAAATGTGGTCCCAATGGCTAGAATTTTCTCATGCATCTTGTATAAGATCTTAATGGGTTAACACATTGTGTTAAGGACTTTATGGACGTGTAAAGTCATAAAGTTGGAAACTTTATGACTCTAGGATGTATTTGGACCGTAGATCTGAAGTATGGGCTTGAGTGCTTAAGCCATTAAGCTCTTAATGAAGTTTTAAGGTTGCGAGGTTACGCCCCGCGTACTTGATCAGCCACCCCGTAAGCTGGTCAATGTGAGGCTTTGTGTACGCTAAGCGTACCTCTGAGTTATACCTCGCGTACTCGCATGAGTCAACCCGTGTTGAGTTGACTCGTTTGAGTTGACTCAATTGGATTGACTCAGTTGGTTTATTGGGTTTAACCAGTTGACTTGGACTTTGACCAATTTTGACTTTGAGGGCATTTTGGGTATTTTGGGATTTTGATGGAATTGGTCACTTGGTGGATATAGGTATTGTGTAGAGAGCTGAGATTCGGAGTTGGGCCTCATCAGTTCTGTTTAGTTTGCGAGGTGAGTTTTCCTCAGTGTACTTACGGGTCAAAGGCTTTGGTGGTCTTTGGTGTTAGATCTAGCTTTGGTGTATTTTTTGCACTTTTGGAGACTTTTGAGTTAAAGGTGAGCCTTTGATCTGCTCCAAAAGCTATGGATGCTAGATCTTGTCTCCATTTGGTCCCCATGTTCATAAAAATGACAACTTTATAGAAGTTGTTGGTCCTTGCAAGCATTAAGACCTTTATTAAGCTCCTTTTTAAGTGTTGAGTCCCATTAAGGCATGTAAGAGAGTAAACTTGGTAACTTTATTGTTTAAGACCTTTCCTAGGGATCAGATCTATGTTTTGGACAACTTGGCATAACCCATTAAGAGCTTTTTGAGACTTTTGGCTTTCTTAGGAGTACACTGGGCGTACACAGGAGTACGCTTGGCGTAATGGGTGATTACGCATCAACCGTTTGTACATCGTGCTTCATGGCTGAGTACACGGGGAGCACGTCTTGAGTACGCAGGGCGTACTCCCCAGGATGGCTATTTTGGGCCTTTTGGATTTGGGCCTTGTTGGGCCATTGGACTTCTAACTTTGGGCTATGGTTAGACTGTGGGCTTTCTTGGTATTGGTCCCATGATAGTTTTTGGGCCCAATTAGGAAGTTGGGCCATATTAGGCTTTAGGTTGCCATTTTGGGATTTGGGCTTTTTGTGCATTTGGGCTAGGCCTTGGTTTTGGGACAAGTAAGAAAAGGGTAAAATGGTCTTTTACCCTTTAGGAAGTTGGTTTATGGAGTGGGCCTTGGATTTTGAGTTATCGGGATAATTTTTGATTAAGATTGTATTTATTGTTAGTTGGCGCGAAGTTATTCGGTTCAGCGACCCGAGTAGTTATTTGATTATCAGCGGATTGAGGTGAGTCTCCTCACTGTACTCGTGGGTCGAAGGCACCAATGTCGGCCCACTAGGTTCTATTATGCTAGCTGTCTTTGTGACTCTTGCATGGTATGTTAGGCTAGGCCCATTTGTATGTTGGGTTAGACCCATTGTATGTCGGGCTAGGCCCATTTGTATGACGAGCTAGGCCCATTTGTATGTTGGGCTAGGCCCATTGTATGTTATGTAGGTGCTAACTGTCTTTGTGACTTTTGCATTTGTTTGATCGGGCTAGGCCCATTATGGTGGGTTGGGCCCAATGTGAGGGCTAGGCCCAATAGTATGTATGGTATGCAGTATTTTGGGAAACTCACTAAGTTTTGTGCTTACAGTTTTTATGTTTATGGTTTCAGGTACTTCCGGTTCGAAAGGGAAGGGACCGACTTGATCACAGCGCATCCACCCATGTTTCCACATTATGTTGATTTTGGGATTGTACTCTGATAATTGTTTTCTTATAAAGTACTTTTGAATATTTAGAAAAAGGATAAAGAATGTTGACTTAAAGATAATTAATGTTTTGGTTGAATTAAAAATGAAATTTTTACCTCATAATTTCGGGACGTTACATCTTTCATTATTGTTCTATATATCAGTTGTTAAGTTATATATTTCATACTTACTTTCATAGTCATTTGACTTAGAGCATTTCCTAGTTTTATCAATATGGCTTATGTATGGTTTCCTGGGTAGCTTCAGGTTACTAGCCAAGACCTTTGAAACTAGGTTTTCACAACTTAAACTATTTATAATTAATGTACATAGCTTTTTGTTGACGAAGAATTTGTACCGAAAGATCTTGTTGCAATGTAATTATTTTAGACATTTTGAAAGCACGGTATCCTTTGAAAAAAGAATACCACAAGTTCACCCTCAAAATTTGCATACTCATCCATGTCCTCGCAAAACTCTTCAACTTCAATAGCTTCATAAACTTCATCATCAAAATATACTAGAAGGGCTTGTTGATGCTTGGGACACTCATTGGATTTGTGAACTTTTTCACCAAATTTGTATCACTTTAATGCTCAGGGTTTGGCATATACGGTTATTAACAAGCTTGGGGGCCTGACCAATGTTGTCCCTTTTAATGCAACATCCACTTTCTATTTCAGTTTTTTATGAGTTATGGATGTTCGATTCAGATTGTTGGTTAGATTTTAGTTGGCGTGAGATAATGATTGTTACTCGAATACGGCATCGTGCTTGGTGAGCGTCGTGAAGTTTATGTGGCTCTAGAAATTAACCTATATTCTCTTAAATTCAAATTTTGGGCCTAATCAACATACCAAGTTGGATGTAAATCTATACGATCTTGGATGTTATAGTTTAGGCCATTGATGTACAGGATGCTTGTTATTCATCGATCTCTTTCAAATCGTTTCTATATTGAAGTCACATAAACTTTGTCGTGTATTCCGAAACTAGTTAAATTTGTTGGTTGTAGTAATGGTATTATTGGTAGAGAAAATGCTTATAATCTCTTCTTGATCAACAAAGTCATGTGATACCACTCTAGCACCAGACACCTCCCTTGTTGCATTCGTCCCTCCTAGACATGATCCCATGAATCTCATGTTCCAATGAGCTTGTAGGTTACAACCTTCACTTACTGATCCTCTAGAATGTCCCTAATATAAAAAAAAATCTCAATCTCTTATAACAATTGAGATCCCTCGAGATTAAGATTCCCGTTGAAATTGGGTTATCTCAACCTTGATGTGGTAGCCACCTCCATGTCCATTATGCATGTCTCTACCATGTTTTCCATCAAGATGTTTATCCTCATCATCGTCAGAAAAGTCAGCTACGTAGATGACCCCTATGTTATTGACTATGGGTATATAGTCTCCTCTTGTTCTACTACCATCATGATTGTTAACCTGTTGTCGATGATTGGTCCTGTGGTTTCCACTCTCATGATTTGATAGTCATTTCGACCACATACAATCACGACACATAGTTTTTCAAGTTTTACGACGATATTGTCTACTACACGTCATAGGTCTTTAACTATGTGACCCAACGATTAGGATTTGATTGTGGAACATATTCAATGTCGTTCATCATCAAGATGCTAATGAGCTTTGATACAAACTGACACGGAACGGAAGTAAAGAATAAGAATTGTTCAAGGAAATCCAAAAGGATGAATGTTAACTATTTCCAAGATGATCATTAAATCAACTCTTTAAATATGACTAAGCTAAAGTTAGCAAGCATGCTGAATAAATAAGATGAAGAAGAAATAAATAAATAAGATGAAGAAGAAAGGAAATTGGTTGTTATCTAATCAAATTAATTACATAATCAATCATGTATTTAATAGAAGTCATTGATTTCATGTGATGAACCACTAAAGAATAATAAAATCAAATTGTAGAAAGAGAAATCAAATAGCTTCCTACTTTTTTTTCTATTCCATATTCCTACACATTTAATATTGTGATATTTGTCATATTTAATAAAATTAATAAATTTTTATTACATGTGTCATTATCTAAAAATGATAGGAGAATGAGTAACAAGAATAAGTAGAAAGATATTTAATTTTTTATCGTAGAATATTGTAAATTTGGAGAAATCAAAGTTGATGCGCAAAACAACTTAAATTAGGGATGATGGGTGGGTGAACCACTTTCGGGGGTTTGTCAAGAGCTTCACCTTATTGAGAGCTCTTGTCATCCATGTAGAGTAGGCAATGAAACACCCAATGGATTAAAGTTATGATTGTTTAAAGTTAGCATCGTTAGATTTGTTTTATCCTTGTCCCACTAATCCATGAAGACTCTCGAAGTCCTTGATATGCTCTCCATCAACGACTTATACCAAAATCAGACACTATTAGACCTCCAATGGCGGCAAGGTTTCATTTCTGGGTACTATTTGTCTTTTTAATTATGCACCATACACAAACATGAGCTAAAAATCGTAATGAGGTCATGGTTTTTAGATCAATTGACTTAACACCTTATACAATATATATTCTATAAAAATCAATCCCATGTCTTGAAAGGGATGCAACATAAAACTGTTGAGTGGTCAGCGGCAAAGTTTACTAAGTATTTTTTAAAATTACTTCTTTTTCTTTAATTTTATATGTGCTTCATTTTGTCATTTATTTACAACTAGTCAACTACTACCGACAGTTGTAGGTTATAACCATTTCGTTATACCCAAATAATTTGTCAGTGATCATCAATTTATTATTTAAACTCGCAACATAAAATATATCTCACGTTCATGCATCATCAATCAGATATAATTACAGCATCCATTTCTTAAAAGTATGCATAGAAATTGATATGGGAAATTAAAACAATATAAGCAATTTTGATCCATGCAAGTAAAGTAAAGTAAAGTAAACAACATCTCCACTTGTTAATCTAGTATAATCATCATGTACATATAAGTTTTATATGCTAATCATATCTGCCTACTACCCCTAACACTTTGAGATTTCGTAGAATTCTAGGATTCAAATCATCAAAATATAAATTGTGCTATACTCCTCTGCTAATGGAAGCCTTCTCTTCTAGACCTCAGCAGTGAATCTTCCGCTACAAGTACAAAATTTCTCAAACATTTATTAAATCTTCATTTTCATACACCTAAATCAACCTACAAATCTCTTATTAATACTTTGTATTTTACTGCATATTCCTTCTATATCTAACTTGATAAACTTATTTATTTTATACTTGTTTTTTTTTTTTTAATAGAAAAGGTCAAAAAAAAAAAAAAAAAAAAAAAAAAGTGGCCCTTACCATGGCTATCATCATTGTCATCTCGATCTCCAGATTGAGTGGTGAAAAATGGGGTAAGGTAGTTCCTGTCTAATGCACGGAAAGATGCAGCACTGCGTCAAACAAATAAATAAAAAAACATTAGAAAAAATTTAAAAAATGATAAAAAAAATAAAAAAATAAAAGGCGGGGCCCACGAGCACGACCTTCTGTGAAATTCTTTAAGTCTCATCTTTAGTCTGTTACCGGATGATGGCTCTCCATCAAATGGAGCCACGTAGCCATTATTAGCTTCAAAGCTCTGGAACCAAATCAAATTATAATCTTATTCAATCATCATTATATATTTAATACAGTAGCTAATAGGAAGAAATAAAAGTAGGATGATGATATATAGTAAACAAATCAATAAAAGTATATTGCTACTTCTTGCATTTAACCCTGTTGGTATTTTGGAAGAAAAAAAAAATGTAAGGAGGTTAAATCTTTTTTGTATAAACTTTGGAGCTCACTTGAATTTTAAAAAAATTATATACACTCCATGAAAGAAGAATTTATAAAAAGCAATACTCACATCACTCAAGTGGCCATCATGTGTATCTCCTCCTATAACTTGTAAAGCTTCGAGCATAGTACCTGTTGAGCCTCCAATAAGCAACACCTGCATTTTCAATTACAATGTCAGAAGCAATGTTTCTATTAATTGTCTGCATAAAGTGTTGACTGGATAAATGATTATTTAAGATATGGCGAAAGAAAGACTTTCTGTATTAACTTCTTTCTGTATGAATTCAAAAAGAAACACCAGATTAAGTCCCGCCCCATTAAGTACATTAAGCAAAAAACAAATAACACTTAAGTGTGTCTATTTTATGTATTCCACAATTTAATCCAAAGAGATACTACAAAGTAATCAATACTTAAAAAGCAAAGTCAAAAAACAATTGAAAGGGAAAGGTTAAAGATGATTTTACAGTTGAAAGAATGTGAACTGTTATTTGTAGAGCCTATAAACATAAAATATAATAGTAATTTGAAAAAATATAAAGCAATTTTCACAATTATGGGTAGATTTCTTAAAGTCTGATAAGAAAAAAAATGAAAGTACAATGCTCCTCTAATTGAGGATATGTTTCACAATACAATACCTAAATAAGAAATGAAATGTTGTAATAGGAAGAATTGAAAGTAGAATGTTACAATAAACAAAGAAATAAAAGTGTGAGTGTGCAGCTATTTTTTGCATTTATATTTTAATAATATAATATATGAAATTAAATTAAAATGAGTTGAGTTGGCTACCGTTAAGACGACTATTGCAGTGGTTGCAGTAAATATGGTCTGACCATGTCCTTCTGGGAGATCATGAACTGATTGCAAAGCAAGTGCAAAAGCCATTGCCCCTCTAAGTCCTGATTCATCATATTATCATATATAAATATAAATATTCATAATAACTCAGTAAAATAAAATCTTATAAAAGTTTAGCAACTTTTTCTATGCTTACCACTGTACCAAAGTGCTTTCTGGTGTTTTACAGGTATTTGTCGCTGTGCAGGTCGAACCAAATTCAACAAATATGCACAAGTGAAGACATTTGCAGCCCTTCACAACATAAAAAAACAATTAATTATTAACTATTTTATAGCATTGAAACTATTTACATCATAAAGCTAAAGGTGTTTCCAGATTAAAAAAAAAAAAAAAATTATTTCTGTATTTTGCCCATTTAAATCCTAAGAGATTCCTTTAGGCATACCTTGCTAATCCGATGAATATCTAGGGCAATCAAGGAGTGAGTTAAGAAAAAAAAATTACAATGCGTAAGTGAACCAAATAGAATAATTAATGAAATAACAAGATCCTTTCATTTGTGTTGGCATTACATCAGCTGTCTGATTGCCACATCAACTACTTCATTATTCATAATACACGTTATAATTATAAATTAAAGTTGATCATTGTATTTGTAATTTTATATTTATAATGTACTAATAATATCAAATAATGATGTTTTTTAACTGTATTGCAGATTGTGAAAGAGATTTTGATCCTAATGACACATTCTGACAAACAACTCAAGGATACAATAGAAAAGAAGATGAATCCCACGTGGGACCAGCTATGCTGCTCCATAGCAATATCAAAACCCATATATATGAATCTGCACAAAAACCAACAAACTAAATACATGTTTAAAAATAAGAGAAATAAAAGAGGCTTCCTTACACAAATGTCTCGGCTAAAGATGATATCAAGTGGAAAAAAGCAGACACAAATCTTTGAGAATTTTCTGACAAGTTTGAGAAGGAATAATGCTTCATAACCTACCCCCATAAACAAAAAAAGACACCGATATATTCACTAAAAATCCTTAATAAAAATAAAAAAAAAAATAAAAAAAAAAACAGAACAGATAATTGCAGCCAAAACCATATGTATATGTATATACTAACCATCCCAGTGAACAGAATTGACACAATACCAGAGAGACCAAGACCTTCTGCTAACATGTACCTAAAATTCATATCATTAAGAGAGTAAAACATTCTGTAAATGCAATTAGGATTTAGGGTTTAGGGAGCTCACGAGAAGTATGGAAAAAGAACAAACAGACAGCATTCCAAGTTCTGTAGGCTGAAAATCATGAATTATATGTTCCAAAGTCAGTATGAGTGTAAAAGATGATACAATTTTTTTAGATTGAGTTATATAAGAAAAGAAGCCAACTTACTTATCAATGTCCAAACCTGCATACTTGAATAGGTTTCCTGCAGTTAAGGTTTATAACAAACAAGAGAAATTTGTACCTAATATTTACAACAACAATCACTATTAAAGGATATCAAAGCCGATGTGAACCCAACTCCAACACCTGTCACACAAGAATAAAACTATCTGAGTAACTCAACGAATCAAAACCAATACTGAAAAATAATACACAATGATAGATATATTATATATTATATATTATATATTATATATTATATGTGGGTGTTTCTTTTGGACTTAATGCGGAAACAACAACTTAAAGGTGAAAGTCAGAGATATTAAAGTTTGGCATTTTCTTATCACAGAAGGTCAATAATAGCATATGTAATAAATTCAAATTTATTTGCAGCAAAAAAAAAAAAAAAGCATAAGCCGACATTAAACTAACCTGCTGACATGGAACCAACAAAAGTCTCAAGAAACCTCACGACTATCAAAAAGAAATTTTGCTCAGATGAATTACTCCTCACCAATGACATTGTCCTAAAAAATGAATTCTATCAGTTTATGTATTCAATTTTTCTTATTGCATAATATAAATGTGTCTCAGTGTATATTGAGGCTGCTTAAGGGGACAAACAGGACTGACTAATGTCATTGGGATAAAAACTGAAATTTTTTTGTCCACCCATATAAGTGGAACAAGGGAAGACATGGATCTCTCATATGTGCAAAAGACGAAAATGCCCTTTTCATCCTCATCATTGAAAAAATCCCTAGAAGTATATCCTGTCCTGTGTATCAAATATTGTCGGAAAGTAGAACTGGAGTAATGCAAACCTGTATAGGGAAATTGCCATCTTTGAAGTTGAGCAAAATATAAAAGAACATGGACCAAAGAAAAAAAAATTGATATAAGTATAAATATGTACAAATAATATGGGAATGGGATAATTAAAATCAAGATAAAACTTACCGCATCATTTAAAACCGATTCACCAAAAACCAATGCATAAAGATTCATGTCTGAGCCAAGCTCCTACAGTTTTCATAGCAAATAATGACCATAAATTCACAAAGATATAAGAATGGGAATACAAAAAGGAACTTTTGGTCTTTCTTACCAAAAGGAGATGAATAATCAATCCAATTATACATTGTACTTTCAAAAAAACTTCTTATTAAGTCATTGTAATTTCATTTTTTTTATTAAGTCCTTGTTCTATGAATAATCCATCCAGTTGTAACTTTGTACTTTCATTTATTTTATTATGAGTACATTATACTTTGGAAAAGCTACTCAATTATGCCAGTGAAAATTAGTTTGTGTTTAGATGGCATTGATACAACTAGGTAGATTTTTCAAAGAAAAATGTTGTGACAAAAAGAAATGAAAGTAAGATGCAATAATGAACAAATCAATTGAAGTATTTGTAACTACTAAAGGCAATTTGGGCCTACAAAACATCATGTATGTATCTTTTCAACTACTTATGGAAAGATTAAATATAAGATATATCCAAATTTCCCCTAAATAAGCTATCGACTGAATAAAAAACAAATCAAGCAGATCAATACACATATAATAATGGAAAATAAATAAAAACAACCAATCATTTCATGACCAAGTCACAAAAATGATGTATTGATATTACAATAAGAAAAAATGTATGATATCCCTTTTAAATCCCTAGCATTGAGTGCTAAGAAGTAAGAACCCTTGATTTCTTCATCTAGAAATGGAAGAGAAGAACAAGCACACATACACCTACTGAATTATTCTTGTAAATCAATACTGATAAAAGACTAGAATATTAATGAAAAAAGGAATTCACTCTACACCAAAATTTAACCTGAAAAATGGAGAGAACAGTGACAGGATCTGTTGCTGAAATAAGGGCACCGAACATCAGACATTCAACCAATGGAAGTCTGTACATGAGATACATTACACCACCAAGGTACCTGTAACATCAAACGTGAAGGCAGTTAACATAAGTTTATGTTCATCAACATCATTTTACTGATAAAAAAGGAATACTCACACCAAAAGACCTGTAACAATTGAAGCAATAAAAGTTCCCAATATTGCAAATGTCACAATGGCTCCAAAGTTTGAAAAGAATGGTTTCTGAAAAAACGCCAACAGTTAATATGTGTAATAACAGAATGTGGGGCTTAGACAACAATCATAATAACTTACAGGTGCCAAACTGAATCCTGATTGGGTACACATGAATGGTCAAGGAAATAACTAGACAACCCCTTTTGATTAATAAAACAGATGATAAAGAATAATAAATCATTAAGGAGATTGACGAAGGATATAATATGATGGGGGGCAACAAAAAGAGGAAGAAGAACTCCTCATGGAAATTAAACCAGGCCCTGCAGTAGAAAGGGAAGAAGGTAAATCGAACTGCAACAGTTAGTTGTACTATGTTCAACAAACTAAGAGAGGTACCATGAAGCTAAAAAGCATTCAAGAACCTGATACTAGTTTCGGTATTCGAGATATTCGCAAGTCCACCAACGATTAACCCTGTCAAAACCAACGTGAAATCATGATCATCATCACATAGATGACTCTGGAACTAAGAAGAAACTCAAGTTTGTACGAAATCACAGGGAAATTGCTGAAGATACAAGAAAGGCAATAAAATCGAAGAAATTGAACTAAAGCAGGATGAGTATAAAAGGAATACGGGATTATATGAGCATGGTTTACCGATCAAAAGGGAGGCGCTTGCTTCAGGAAGATAATAGAATCTATGACGCCGCAAGACATGTCCAAGAATGAATGAAAGGACGAGCATCATTATCTGAAGAAGAATGCCTACCCCTGCCGCCTGTTGATCCTTACCTGGACTTCCGCCATGCGGACCAGCAGGAGATATTTGTAAGTCGGGCATGGTGGTGGGATTATTCCAGTTCCCTTCCTGCATGATACTTGATCGCAATCTCAATCTCAATCTCAATTTCAAACTCACACTATAAACTACGAGCGATGATACGATGTTTGATCCTTCAGCCCTTGAGAATAAAACTGACCCTTTCCCTTTCCCCCAACTACATAAAGTGATCTAATCTCCAGAAATTCCTAATTTAGTCCCGGTCTCAATTTGTTCGCTCTAATTAGATAGGAATTTTTGAGAAACTATGCCCTAGAACGTATTTTACATTTTACATTCAAAATATATTGTAGAAATTCATACTTTAAAAATTATTTATATTTTCTTCGGGCTATCTCCAAGTTTGGCCAACATATGTCTCATGTGGAGTATCGCACTATCCTTAAATATCGGCTCATGATTCCTATATTTCCAGATGACAAGATGTGTCTGATGTGTTGTAAGGCATGTTTGGACTCTTTTGGAGAGCATGTGATTCATTGTAAAGAACTCTTGAAGTTCAAATACCGACACGATATGGTTATGGATATTTTGTTTGACATATTTAAGCGTGTCGGGGTTTCCGCTAAGAAAAAAACACCTGTGAATTTCTTGACTGACCCGACAGAATGAATGTCAACCCTTAGACCGACTGATGTTTTGGTTTTTGGATGGGTTGGAGGGAAACATACTTATGTGGACCTTACAGGGGTATCCCCTCTCGTGAGTTTGAGGGTTGGGGTTTCAAGGCGGGACATATTGCTTTAAAAGTTGCCACATGCAAAGTCATGAAATATGAGAAATTGTGTTTGGAAAATCAACATGTGTTCATACCATTGTAAATAACTCTTGGGGTTCAAACTCTTAGACCGGCTGATGTTTCTAGTTATCCATATAGATGGGCTTGGCCAACATATATCTCCTGTGGAGTATCGCACTATCCTTAAATATCGGAATCATGATTCCTATATTTCAAGCTGGCGAGATGTGTCAAGTGTGTCGAAAGGCATGTTTGGACTCTTTTAGAGAGCATGTGGATCATTGTAAAGAACTCCAGGGGTTCAAATATCGACACGATATGGTTAGGGATGTTTTATTTGACATATTTAAGCGTGCCGGAGTTTCCGCTAAGAAAGAGGCACTTGTGAATTTCTTGACTGGCGAATGTCAACCCTTAGGTCAGCTGATGTTTTGGTTTTTGGATGGGTTGGAGGGAAACACGTTTATGTGGACCTTATAGGGGTATCCCCTCGCGTGGGTTTGAGGGTTGGGGGTTTCAAGGTGGGACATGATGATTTAAAAGTTGTCACATGCAAAGTCACAAAACCTGAGAAATCATGCTTGGAAATCAACACGTGCTCATACCATTTGCGTTTGATACGTGATGTGATGCAGATTATACCTATCTAGCTTTAAATTTATAACCTAACTACTTATCTACTAATGCACCTATAGGCAGTGTACCTAGTCAGTTTATAGTATAGTAAAGTAAATTGGGTTTCGAACACAGGGAACGGATTCAGTTTATTAAAAGAATTACTAAAAAATAATCTAAAATCAATTAACTAAAGTGGGGGGGTATATGATTTTGCAAGTTCATATTAACTTAAAACTAACAAACACTTAACTAATAACGAATGTTATCAAGATATTAAAAGCACTTATGTTTAGTTTTGAATCCACCCTTTCCTATGTAAAACTGAATCTGTTCCGGTCATTAAGGTTTCAAATCTTATTTATGAACGTTTGAGAGATAGTAGCAGGTCACGCACACTCTTCCTTCCCTCTCTCCCACTGGTAAAGCATGGTTTCATCTTCAAATTTTGGGTTGTACAGAGCATGGGCATCAAGGAATCGGTGGTCTAAAGAGCTTAGGTGTACTTGTGATGAAATCGACACTTTCTTCGTCTCCAATATAGATGAAAATTCTGACAGAAAATTTCGAGGGTGTCCTAGCTATCAGGTGAAAATGACATGATTTTTGTGATTTTGTTGCTATTAAACTAAGAGCTAAGGAAAAGACAAATCGTTTTTGACACTGTGCAGAACAAAAAAAATGTGATTTTTTCTTGTGGCTTGATCCACCACTGCCAAATAATCACTACAAGGAAACAATGTGGAAGTTGTATGTTGAGTTGGAACAAGCAAATGAAGCAAAAGAATGTCAGAGAATAATGTTGACACTTTTGAAGTTGGTGGTGATCATGTTGCTGCTTCTTCTGGTAATGGTGATTTTATTGGGTTTCATGGTTCACAAAGTGATGGTTCAAACAGGTTGAAGATGTGGGCATTAATGTTTTGGGAAAAGGTCTTAATCATGACAATGTTTATTATGAAGGCGGTGGTGATCTTTTGATGTTTAGGTAGTTTTTTTAGGTGTAAGCATTGTAGTAGTGTTTTGTGATGTAATTCAGGTCATGTAATGGGAAATGTCCTTAATTAATATGATGGTTATTTACGATGGTTATTATTTGTACATTTTTCCCAAACATGTATCAATGACATTATATGGTAGTGTACTTTACAATGTAAATTCAATTAACAACAATCAAAATAATGAAGTTAAAAAGACTATCTACTGTCAACCAAAGGTAATAGTAGCTAATATTTTATCATTAGCCAACAATAACATCCCACAAAATACAATGTAGTATGACCAAAGTACCAACATAACTACACAAAGGGGTAATAACAATTAGAACCAAGGTTCCAATTCTGCCAAATTTATTGGACATGAATTGGAAACCTGTTACCAAAAGATATATGTTCAAAAAGGGCAGACAAAAAACTAATGCCCGTTTTACCCCTATACTATGAAACATGTTGATCCAAAAGATATAGGGATATGTGTTCAAAAGGGGCAGACTAAATACTTATGCCCATTTATCCCTACAATATGCATACATGCTAATCCAAACACAATATTTTGTCCTTCATATAAGGTCTCTTCTTCTCAGAAAACGAAACAGGTTCACTCTTGCTTAGATTTATCTTTATGATTCTTTCAGAATGTTTCCTCCTCTTCAACAGTGAAACAACCTTATTCTCATGTCTTTCCATTCTAACTTGTAAGCAAACAAATATCATGATATGAATGACAAGAACATCTAAAAAGGGACACATAAATTGCAAACCTTTTGCATGGTTAACTCAATTTCAGCTTGTGGACATCCAGATTCAACCATGTCTCTTATCATGCCCTCAAACTCATTTACCTCAGGCCCATTCCCCTCAACCTTAAGGTCATTCACCTCAACCTCATTCCCCCCAGGCTCAAG
The DNA here is from genome assembly GCF_052849685.1 of Lactuca virosa. NCBI lineage: Eukaryota > Viridiplantae > Streptophyta > Magnoliopsida > Asterales > Asteraceae > Lactuca > Lactuca virosa. The sequence goes on from NC_136429.1 coordinate 130,202,513, forward strand.
CTCATTCCCCTAAGCCTCGAGCTCATTCACCTCATCCATAGGCTCTTTTGTTGGATTAGGTGTCTAAGCACATAACTATAATTGGTATGTACTTGACCCGATAGTAGCATGGTCCATTTAGGTTGCATTCACCGAAGCAATTTGATAGGAAGGATATTTGAGAAAGAAGTTATTTGTGATTTATTAATATATTATACGAATAATATATTAATTGAGAAATCATATTATTTAATTGGTATTGATCAAGAATTAAATTGGAATTAATTTAATGATCAAATGAGACTGATTAAATTAACAGGGTTTGATTATGTAAATCAGTGATACATATAGTTTGGGCTAATGATCCATGATTGATTAGTGATGGACTAAGATTATGTGAGAGTCCATGAAGTGATTAGTCCAAATGAATTATTGGATCAAAAGCCTAAGTGGATGGATTAGGGTTTACAAGTGATCCTTGGAATTCTACACTATATATGTAACCCCTAAGCCCTAAAATCAGACACAAGAGTATCCTAAGAAGAAGCTAACCGATTTTTGGTGCCTCCAAGCTCTCTCTCATAATCATCCATCTGTTCTTGGTGTTTTGTGAAACATTTGAGGCATCACATTTGAGGTGTTAAGCTCTTGTAAGGCCAAGTTCTACAAGCTACGACAATGAGGTAATCATCTAACTTGTTTTTATGTTTCAATTATCAAAGTTGTATGCTAGTTAGGCTTCATGCTTTGGAAAAATGAAATTGCATGTATAATTAGAGAAAACTTAGATCCAAAACATTAGGGTTGTATGTGCACCATAGGGACATTATAGTGCTCAAAACCTATCATCTTTCACTTCACCTGATCTGTAGTCTCATTCACCACAACATCATGCACTTTCACCTCAACCTCAGTCATCTTATTATCAACATAAGGTGTATCTATTAAGATGCCATTAATGAATTATTCACAAGTAAGGGACACATCTCATGTCCCCCCTACACCAGTTTCTTCCCTTCTCCCAATGTTGTTGCTTTTCCCTCCCCTCTTTGCCTTCATATTTATCCTTTTATTAGGAGTAAGTTGCTTAGCCACATTCTCATGGTGAGCAGTTTGACTACCCACTTTGACCTCCTTTATCTTGTATATTTTGACCAGTTTCAATTGGTACATCATCCCCTAGATTTTATGTAGGCTGAATTTATTATTGTTGAAGATTGTTAGGAGTAGTGCTTGTCCCTTCACCATCCATCCTTGTTCCATTCCTTTTAGGTGGGAAGTGGTCAAAATGTGGTCAACCAACTCCATCTTTCCTTGGTCTCCCAAGCTTCCTTGTTGGCATAGGATCTTTGGGAACTTCTTCATTCTTGCAAGAAATCTTGTTATGCCCAATTTGTTGGCATTTTCCACATCTGACAGTCCTACGTATATTTTTCCCTTTTAGTTGGATATTTAGAGTCTTGAGACTCAGAAGCATGCTTCATTTTGTTTACTTTAAGTCTCCCATGCATTCTCCTCACAAAGGGGTGGTAATGGCTTGATGAAATCAGTCCTTTGCCACAGATTGCTTCCACCAACAGGCAATATATTATCCATATATGTTGCAATCAATTTGTCCTTAGGGAACCAAGGAGAAAGAAACTCAAGAGGATCTATGTGCAAATAGTTGATTGTTGCCTGACCATGAACACATGGTATTCCAAACAACATCCACATTCTGTATATGCATGAATGATGATGTAAATCCATCCTGTACCCATCATATTCATACCTAGTCTCAAATAAATGACCTCCACTTGGTATTACCTTCCACAACCTACAAGATAAACAAGTTAGTGACCAATTATATGTAATAATATTATAGCCAATTAAAAACAGTTAATGTGTTAACATTTTACCTCATATCTTTCCCAAATTCTGTAAGTTTTTCCAAGGTATTTGGGCCATAGTCACCTCTCCATTGGTTAGGGAAATCCCTTTGATGATAAACCCTTTCCATTAGGTAAATTTTGATTTCCTCAAGCTTTGTAAGTAAATGTTTCTTCCTCGTTTTCCTTATCATAGAATTGAAGCATTCTGAAATGCCATTCTCTACAGTCTCACATGCAAATCCTATTGTAAAGAAGGCCCTGCACCAAGTTTCTGGTTGCCTTGCCATTAGATAGGTATAACCTGAAAGTGTGATGTTCTTGATCTTCTCCATTGTAGCTTTAAAGTCCCCTTTTACTGTACTTTTAGCAGCCCCCCAAAACAGATTCTTTAGTTATAATATTGTGTATCTTTTCCTAAAATTTGCAAATATATGTCTTGCACATTGTCTGTGTTCAACACGTGGAAGGAATTGTGCCACGACCTGCAATAGTCCCTGTAATATGATAACAAATTAATAAGTAACACATTTGTACAATTTTTTATTGAAATGCATAATATACATACCTTGTGTTGGTCTGAAATAACAACTAGCCCATTACCACCACCAAGATCTAAATCATCCACCAATAACTCAATGAACTAATACCAATTGTATTTATTTTCAATTGTAACCACTGCCCAAGCTATTAGGTAGACATGATTGTCTGCATCTCTACCAATAGCAGTCAATAGCTCACTCTTTACCTGCCCCTTCAAGAAACATCCATCCAGTCCTATCACTTTTCTGCATCCTCTTTTCCATCCATCCTTGAAAGCCTTGAAGCATACATAGAACCACTTGAAATAGTTTATTCCACCAGGATTAACAATTACCCCAACCTTGCATGTGCTCCCTGGATTAGACCTAAGGATTTCATTTGCATAGTCCCAAACCCTAGCATAGTGCTCGTCTAACTTTCCTTCTATCATCTGCATAGCATGTGACCTTGTGTCACACCCCAAAACCGGAACGGCAGAAACGTTCTGGGGTGGAGGACGTCATGCGTAGTATCACAACAATTGTATCATAGCAATCATAGTAAACACAACCAAACATTGAATACATTTGTGAAAAGAAAAGTTTACATATGTTTAAGTCTTGTTCAAATACATCATAACTGTAAGTAAATATAAAGACATGACTTTGTTGCTCCGACTTCTCAGACTCCAGGAATACATGTCTACTGATTTCCTGAGAATACAAGCAGTTTTGAAAGGGTATCAGCATAAAGCTGGTGAGTTCATAAGCGATGTTTGTAAATTGAAAACCAGTTGTTAACTCTGAAAATGTTTGCATGATTCCAAGAAAATCCAATATTTTCTTTAGTAAAAGTGAGAAAATCTTAGTAAAATGTTGGATGAAGAACCGTTGTATGAATTGTCCTGTTTGAAACACCCTGGTTACTACCAGTACGTATAGTAGTATTAGTTTTCCTTAAGAAACCATGTATTTGTCCGTACTCGTACCAAACAAGTATTGTTCGTATGTTATTATTACATAAGCAAATCGATGTTATCTACATTGTGAGTGTCATGACCATACTTTGACTTGATATGGCGCGAATCGGGCACCAATATCTTTTATGACTTTGTCACCCGTAGACCTGTCGATCCTACTGTAGCTAGCAGCAAGGTGCGGGATAGTCAGTACCGTATAGATCTATACACAACAGTCACGCTCTCCCTACAAGAGATTCTGATCACAAGTGCTAGTCCTTCACTCAGTTAAGTTTGTGAGTGTTACCAAGGACGTGTCTCCAACTAGACTAACAAATTTACAAGTAATAATGTTGAAAACCCTTTTCGTATATAACTGAAAGGTTTATAAAGTATGAGTTTGTAACCTGTGGTATGAATTTCCCAAACTATACCTATCATAGTTTGTGTGTGCGTATATGTATAACCTTGTATGAATTCCCAAACTATACCTATTATAGTTTGTATGTTTGTAAGTGTAAATCATGTATTGTTCTGAAAAATATGTAGTTAAGTTCGTACGTTGAGAACGTCCCTTATGCTCAGCATAATATAGAAGGGATAAAATATCTAAAATATTTTGTAAAACTGTAGAAACTGTGTGTTTGTACTGATTTCGTCCTTTTTAAGTTTACTGAAATCCGTATGTGTAACTTTCATAAAATCAGTTATGTTTAGCTTGTATTCCCCCCTAAATGTAGGGGTATGAACTCACCTTGACCGAGTGGTTTGTATGAAAGATCGGTATGAGATGTCGAGTATCAAGTGGAGCCTCGAACACAATCTGATCCTAATTAACATGTAATGACACATATAGGAGTCAAATGAAGGTATTTCACTACTAGATACGATAGAGAACCACTCTAGGGACTTGGAACTACTTTCACTAAGTGTTAAAACCTTATAAGATTGAGTGTGGGAGGTGTACGACCACCTTAAAGGTGTGCGCGGCCATGAGTGTGCGGCCCATGAGGTGTGCGGTCGTACACTCATGATGGAAGGTGTCTTTGAGGTGTTTTCAAGGTTCATACTTGCATCCATGAAATGTTCTAGGTCCTTACTTAGTTGTAGTGCAAGTTAAGGGTCAATAAAGGTCATAGAAATGGGTTTGTGGCCCTAAGGTGTGTGTGTGTGGTCGCACAAAGGTGTGTGCGGCCGTACACAGGGGTGTGCGGCCGTACACCCTTCATGTTTGTGCCCAAAATGCCTACTTTGAGGTGCAACAAGGCTAGGGTCATGTCCAACTCAAAGATAGGGGTTAAACTCTCACTTTGGAGAGCCTTTAAGGAGTGTACGACCCACCTTATGAAGGTGTACGGTCATACTCTCTTCAAGACATGAAGAACATGACGAATCTTGTAGCATTAAGGCTTAGATAGAGTGGTCTTTCATGGTTTGCAAGTTAAAGGATGAATTACTCACGTTTCTTGAAGCTTTGGAGGGTTCACGGTTGAAGAAGCTTGAGAGAATGGTATAGTGTGCGGCCAAGGAGTGAAAGGAATGAAAGGAAAGGGGTCTACCCTTTATATAAGAGTGGGTGTGCTGCCATGAGGGGTGTGTACGGCCGTACACCCATGTGTGCGGCCGCACACTCCTCCAAAAGGGGTGTATGGCCCGGTTTTGTCACTATACGACTTGTTGACTCATTCCTAACCTCAACCTTGACTGTACCCAAGTTTAGAACACTTAAATGAACCCTTAAACCGTGCTAGAAGTTAACAGAACAAGTTTAACATTGATTGAATCGACTAGATGCACAAGGAAGAAGTTCCGGGTTGTCACATCATCCCCCCGTTAGAGGGAATTTCGTCCCGAAATTCAAGAGTAGAGTACAAATCATGAACTTGGGAATAGATGAGGGTACTTCTGCTTCATTGAATCCTCGCGCTCCCAAGTGAATTCAGGTCCCCTCTTGGCATTCCAGCGAACCTTCACTATTGGAATGCGACTCTGTTTCGTTCGTTTGACTTCTCGGTCCATGATTTCAACAGGTTCTTCTACGAAGTGTAAGCTCTTGTCTAGTTCGATTTCTTCGAGAGGAATCACAAGTGTCTCATCAGACAGACACTTCTTTAAGTTCGACACGTGAAAGACGGGATGTACGTTGCTAAGTTCTCGAGGTAACTGGAGTTTGTATGCCACAGGACCGATCCTAGCAAGGATCTCGAATGGTCCAATGTACCTTGGGTTTAGCTTTCCATGCTTTCCGAAACATATCATGCCTTTCCAGGGTGAGACCTTCAGAATGACACAGTCACCAACCTGAAATTCCAAGGGTTTACGTCTCTTATCGGCGTAGCTCTTTTGTCTATCTCGCGAGGCTTTCAGTCGTTCCCGGATTTGTACGATCTTTTCAGTTGTCTCTCGGATGATTTCAGGACCAGTGAGAGTATTGTCGGGGACTTGACCCTTGACTAGCTGTGTGTCACCCACTTCAGCCCAGCATAGAGGGGATCTGCACTTACGGCCATAGAGAGCTTCAAACGGCGCAGCCTTAATGCTGGTATGGTAGTTGTTGTTGTAGGAAAATTCGACCAAGGGTAGATGAGTGTCCCACGATGTGCCGAAATTGATGACGCAGGCTCTCAACATATCTTCCAATGTCTGGATTGTCCTCTCACTCTGTCCGTCTGTCTGTGGATGATAAGTCGTGCTCATATCCAGCTGAGTTCCGAGAGCCTTTTGTAGTGATTTCCAGAATCTCGAGGTAAACCTGCTATCTCGATCGGAGATAATGGATACAGGTACCCCATGAAGGCGAACTATTTCTCGAAGGTATATTCATGTGAGGCTCTCCATTTTCAAGTTTTCTTTGATTGGTAGGAAATGGGCGGGTTTAGTAAGTCGATCGACAATTACCCAGATGACGTCGTGCCCACTCGGAGATCTGGGTAACTTAGTGATAAAATCCATTGTAATCCTTTCCCACTTCCACTCAAGTATTTCTGGCTGCTGGAGTAAACCTGAGGGCTTTTGGTATTCTACATTCACCTTGGCGCAAGTCAAACACTTGCCCACGAAGGTAGCAATTTCTGCTTTCATGTTCGGCCACCAATAAAGTTGTTTGAGATCCAGATACATTTTATCTGAACCTGGGTGAACGGAGTATCTAGTCTTGTGTGCTTCGTTCATGACAACCTCCTTGTACCCGCCGTACTTTGGGGTCCAGATCCGGTTCATGAAATAGTAAATTCCGTCTCCTTTGACTTCTAAGTTCTTATCCATTCCCCGCAAGGCTTCGTCCGACATGTTCTCTGGTTTTAAGGCTTCCAGCTCAGCCTCTCGGATTTGTGTGGATAATTGAGAATGGATGGTCATAGTCAATGCCTTCACTCTACGACCTGAATACTCATTGCGGCTGAGGGCATCTGCTACCACATTAGCCTTGCCGGGATGGTAGCGTATTTTGCACTCGTAATTGTTGGATTAATGTCTAAGTCCATAACTATATTTGGTATGTACTTGACCCGACCCGACATGGTCCATTTGGGTTGCACTTCACCGGCACAATTTATATGGATAGTCTTTTGAGAATAGTATATTTATGATTTATATTAATATATTATAAGTTCTAATATATTAATATGGAATCATATTATTTAATTAGTATTGATCAATAATTAATTTAGAATTAATTAAGTGATCAAAAAGGACTAATTAAATATGGACTCTTATATATATGGAATGGGCCAAGTTTATTTAGGTTGGGCTAAGCTTTCATGGATGATCCATGGAGCTTTTAACCCATGGATCCTATGTAAATGAAAGGTCATGGGTATTAGGGTTTACATGGATGTAACCCTAATCCTCCATAATATATAAAGGGGTCCTTGGCTCACAAAATTGGCACAAGTGTGTGAAAAAAAGTGTGGGCCGATTTTAGTGTGCATACATATTCTCTCAAGTTCTTCCAAGGTGTTTTGGTGATTTGTGATTCCATTTGAGGCTTCCACACTATTGGGGCTAAGCTCTTAAAGCTTGAAGACATCAAGCTACATCAAAAGGTATGTCATCTAACTAGAACTTTGTAGTATAGGTGCTTCATAATATGCTAGTTAGGATGAAACCTTGGAATAGTTAATATTTGCATGTATAATAGAGAAAACATAGATCCAAGGTTTATAGGGTTGCATGTACACCATAGGAGTGTTAGAATGCTCAAAACCCAACAGTGGTATCAAAGCCTGGTTGTTTTCTGTTATATTGATGCAAATGTTTTATTTTCAAAGTTGGAAAAAAAAACATGACGTTTGTCAAATTTTAAGATAATTACTTGTTTTTGTGAAAAACTAATTATTTGTAAAATTTGAATCATTTGCTATATGAGTTGAATTAGGTCAAATTTAGTAAAAGATAAAATGATATGATTATTTTATTAGTTTTAAAAGTTTGATCTAAAGAGTTTTTTGAAACCTCTATTAGTTATGGATATAAAAAGGTTTTTAAAAAAAATTGATTCAAAGTTTTTTATGGAGTTACAAAACTTGGTCTTAATGTTTTAAAGAATTCCATAACTTGTTCTTAAGTTATGAAACATGAAAAGTTTCATCATAAAACAAGTATTTAACTCCATAAGTTATGGAATCCAAAAGTTTTCAAGAGTTACAAAACTTGCCCTCAAGTTTTGGAATTTGTTAAAAGTTTTTTTATGATAAAAAAAAAAGAATTGAATTCTAAAACTCTTAGGTTCATAACTTAAACAATTAATTAAATGGTTTTAATTTTGAATTTAATAATTGGAATTATGATATTTTTATTGAATAATTCAATTAACTCTTATGGACTTTATTAATAGATAATTAAAGTGTTTAATTAAAAGAGAATTAATAATTTCATAATGACATGGTTTAAATTTAATTAAATTAAGAGTATAGTTTAATTAATAGATTAAACCACCAAGTATTTTAAATGTCTAAAATACACCCTTATACTATTATAATATTAAAAGTTTAATATATTATATGTATAAGAGCAAGTCGTCTTACCATTAGTAGGCCTCATTCACGAAGCCGGTCTATAAGGGGGTATAAGGTTACTGCCTATAAAATGGCAGTTTAATGGGTGTCCACTCTCCCCCACCGCTTCCTTGACTGGTGGAGGGTCGTTAGCCGAACAGGTAGGACAAGGACTATAATTCTCCTTTCATTAAAAGTATTAATGATAAATACTAAGTAACTAAACTTTTTATAAATTCCCAATCTTAGTTACTTAGGAAAATGTGAATAAGGTGCTAATCCATGAAATTACACTTTGCACTTTGTTTAAGCTATTAGTGGAGCGTGTGTGGTTAACCGGCACACTAACCTGGACTTAACAAGGTAGGCAAAGGGTAACTTAATGTTTATCATAGTATCCTTGGAGCGTGTGTGGTTAACCGACACATCGATTGAGGGTTAAATATTAAGGGTACCAAGTATATTTGCATGGTTACTTCACACCTTGTTTTGTGATCCTCGGCATCCCAGTCACAAAACCTGAAGGGCACACTCGAGATTGAAACATGCCATTGAAAAGTTCAATGAATCTCAAAAGAATCTAGGAGTTTCAAAACCAATTAAAACCTAATAATACATTTCGTTTATCTTGGTGGAAATTGGTGAATCGTCATTCACCTACCTTCAAATATTTTATAGCTTGGATTACGGCATCCCTCTTCCAAGTTATAAAATAGTTTGTTGGGTCCTAGCCTTAATATTGTTGGATATAGTGTCTAAGTCCATAACTATATTTGATATGTACTTGACCCGACCCGGCATGGTCCATTTGGGTTGCACTTCACCCGAACAATTTATGGATAATCGTTTGAGAATAGTATAAGTTATGATTTATTAATATATTATAAGTCCTAATATATTAATATAAAATCATATTATTTAATTAGTATTGATCTATAATTAATCTAGAATTAATTTAGAGATCAAAAGTATGACTAATTAAATATGGGCTCTTGTATTTATATAGTGTGGGCTAATGCTTATTTGGAATGGGCTAGGCTTGCATGGAAAGTCCATGGATACTCCATGGAGCTTTAACCCATGGATCTCATGGAAATGAAAAGACATGGGTATTAGGGTTTACATGAATGTAACCCTAATCCACCACACTATATAAAGGAGGCTTTGGTTCTTGAAATCACATGAGTGGTGGTGAGTAAAGTAAGAGGGCCGATTTCAAGAAGGTGATTACTATTCTCTCAAAGTTCCAAGTTTGTGGTGATTTGTGATTTCCATTTGAGGCATCCACACTATTGGTGTTAGGCTCTAAAACTCCAACCAATCAACTACAACTACAAGGTAAGTAATTCTACTAGCTTTATTTGATTCAAGTTCCCCATGCCATGCTAGATAGGATAAGAACCTTGGAAAAATAATTATTTGCATGTATCATAGTCAAACATAGATCCAAGGTTTCTAGGGTTGCATGTACACCATAGGAGTGTTAGAATGCTCTGAAAACTCATCAGTGGTATCAGAGCCTGGTTTGTTTATTTGATACTTGATGCAAAAAAAAAAAAAAAAAAAAAACTTGAAAATCGAAGTTTTGTTCAAAAGCTCGTATCAAAATTTCAAGTTTTGTATATGTACTTACGATTCTTGAAATTTTTGATATGAACATTCATAAACATATGAGTTTAGAAGATCATAGAAATTATGTGCTAATAATTGATTAGATTAATTCTTGATCTTTATGTGTTTTAATGGAGTCCATAACTAGTTCTTAAGTTATGGATAACCAAAAGTCACATTTATAAATAACCATAAAAGAACACATAAGTTACAAAAAATGAAGAGTCTTCATTTTTAATAACCATTAACTCATAAGTTATGAGAAATGAAAAGTTTTGAAAGTTTACAAAACTTGCGCTCAAGTTTTGGAACATGTAAAGTCATATTAAAAACTTTAGTTCCAACCCCTAGAATTTTAAAAGTTAAAACTCAACCCTTATACTTTATAATATTATAAGTTTAATAATATTTATATATGTATAAGATCAAGTCGTCTTACCGCTAGTACGCCTCATTCACGAAGCCGGTCTATAAGGGGGGTATAAGGTTGTTGCCTATAAAATGGCAACTTAATGGGTGTCCACTCTCACCCACCGCTTCTTTGATCGGTGGAGGGTCGTTAGCCGAACGGGTAGGACAAGGACTTATAAATTCTCATTAAAAGTATAATGATAATACTAAAGTAACTAAACTTTATTGAATTCCCAATCTTAGTTATTTTAGGAAAATATGAATAAGGTGCTAATCCATGAAATTACACTTTACACTTTGTTTAAATCGTTAGTGGAGCGTGTGTGGTTAACCGGCACACTAACTTGAACTTAACAAGGTAGGTAAAGGGTGACTTAATGTTTATCATAGTATCGATGGAGCGTGTGTGGTTAACCGGCACATCGATTGAGGGGTAATACATTAAGGGTACCAAGTAATTTGCATGGTTACTTCACACCTTGTTTTGTGATCCTCGGCATCCCAGTCACAAAACTTGAAGGACACACTCGAGATTGAAACATGCCATTGAAGAAAGTTCAATGAATCTCAAAGAATCTAGGAGTTTCTAAACCAATTAAAACCTAATTAAATATTTCGTTTTTCATGGTGGAAATTGGTGAATCGTCATTCACCTACCTTCAAATATCTTATAGCTTAGATTACGGCATCCCTCTTCTAATTTATAAAATATTGTGTTGGGTCCTAGCCTTAATATTACATTTGGGTATTTTGTTAAGGACTATCTCTATATCTAATCTAATTTATTCCCTCTTCTTTTCAGATGTCTTCCAATAACAATGCTTCTGGCTCAAACCCTACTAGCTCCTTCTCTCTCATGAATCTTTGTGGGAGAGTCATCTTTGATGGGTCCAACTTTATAGATTGGATCAGAAACATCAGGATGGTCACTCGGTATGAGAACAAAGAATATGTTCTCGACAAGGAGCTGAAGGTACCCGAGCCAACTGCTACTCCTGAAGAGCTTTCTGAATATGAGGTACATGAAAGAGATGCTACAAAAGTGGCATGCATCATGATGGCCACCATGACAGCCGAGCTCCAAAAGTCCTATGAGGACTATTATCCTTTTGAGATGCACCAGGACTTGATGGACCGCTACCATCAAAGTGCTCGTCAAGAGCGATATGAAATAATCTCCTCCATGATAACAACCCGAATGAAGGATGGTGAACCCATCACGGGCCACATGCAGAAAATGCAAAGGTATGTGGACCGTTTACTGAAGCTGAATGTGAACTTCCCTGAGGAGTTAGCAATAGACATCATTTTGCACTCCTTGCCATCGTGTTATGATCAATTCTGCATGACATATCACATGAACAAGGAAGAAGTCACCCTCAGCAAACTTCAAGGACTCTTGAAGACCGCCGAAAGTGGTCTAAAGGGTAAGTCGGTTGTTACTACTCCTACTCCTACTCCAACTGCGGCCAATGTCTTGGCAATAGGGCATGGCAAAGGGAAGAAGAGAAAGAACCCTTCTAAGGGTACCAAGGGTAAGACCCTTGAAGGCTCCTCTTCAAGCAAAACCAAGAAAGGTTTTGTCACTCCTTCTGCTATCCCTAATGAGGCTGAATGCTTCTATTGCCATGAAAAGTCGCACTGGAAGCGAAACTGCCCAAAGTACCAGCAAGATTTGAAGGATGGGAAAGTAAAACCCAACCATGCAGGTATATACACTATATTGTCTAATAACTCACCTCATTCTAAGTCTTGGGTCCTTGATACAGGTTGTGGTATTCACATATGTTGTGATTTGCAGGGACTAAAAAGAAGTGAGAATGTGGAGCAGGGAAAGATAAACTTGATCATGGGAAACAGGAAAGCTTCACCTGTCACCAAGATAGGAGTTTATTCCTTAGTGCTAAATAGTGGGTTTACATTAGATTTGAATAAATGTTATTATTCGCCAGAAATGGCAAGAAATGTTATTTCCTTTCATGCATTGTATAAACAAGGTTTTACCTTTTATTTTGATAATAATAATGGTAGTATTGATGCTTTCTTTAATAATGTTCTTTATTTTAAAGCATTACCTTGTGATGGCGTGTATGAAACTGTATCTGTTGTAGATAATCTAGGAAATAATGTATTGTGTATTAACTCTTCCACTAGCTTAGATAAAGCATCCTTATGGCATTGTCGTCTTGGACATGTAAGCAATAAACGCATAGGCCAACTCCAAAAGGATGGAGTCTTGGAGTCGTTTGACCTAAAGTCAGATGATAGTTGTGAATCTTGTTTGCTTGGTAAAATGACAAAGTCACCTTTTACTGGCACTTGTGCTAGGGGTGAAGGTTTGTTGGACCTCATACACACGGATGTGTGTGGACCTTTTAGAACCGCCACAAGAGATGCTAATCGGTTCTATGAGACTTTTACTGATGATTTTAGTAGATATGGATATGTCTACCTAATCAAGCATAAGTCAGAAACCTTTGAGAAATTCAAAGAGTTTAAGCAAGAAGTGGAGAATCAGTTGGGCAGGAACATTAAGATGCTTCGATCTGATCGTGGTGGTGAGTATCTTAGTACTGAGTTCCTTGACTATCTTAAGGAATGTGGGATTGTCTCACAATTGACACCTCCTAGGACACCACAGTTGAATGGTGTAGCTGAGAGGCGCAATCGGACCTTGTTGGACATGGTTCGTTCCATGATGAGTCGAGCTTCGCTACCAATCTCATTTTGGGGGTATGCCTTAGAGACTGCCACCCATATCCTTAATTTAGTCCCTACAAAGAAGGTTGCCAAAACACCTCACGAGGTGTGGACTGGAAAAGTTCCCAATCTAGACCACATCAAGATTTGGGGTTGCGAGGCTTTCGTGAGACGTGAGACTCACGATAAGCTCGAACCCCGAAGCGAAAGGTGTATTTTCATCGGCTACCCACAAAATTCCTTTGGTTACATCTTCTACAGACCCAGTGATAATGTGGTCTTTGTAGCAAGAAGAGGATTCTTTCGAGAGAGAGAATTCATGAGGCAAGGAGATAGTGGGAGACAAATTGACCTTGAGGAAATTCAAGAGTCAAGTGGTGAAGAAACCTCAAACCCTAGCCCTCAACCTGAGGAGAAAACTCATGTTGAGCCGACTGAAGAATCTATACCTCTGAGGCGTTCCACCAGAGTTAGGAATGCACCTGAGCATTATTATGGTTTTCATATTACTGCAGAAGGTGAGACACTTATCAGTGATAACACATTGGTAAATCTGGATGAGCCTAACAGCTACATGGAAGCCATGGTAGGCCCTGAGGCTGGTAAATAGAAAGAGGCTATGGATAGCGAGATACAGTCCATGTATGACAATCAAGTTTGGAACTTGGTTGACAATGTACCTGATCGTAAGATAGTTGGGTGCAAATGGATCTTCAAGAAGAAGACCGACATGGATGGTAATGTACACACTTATAAGGCACGACTGGTTGCAAAGGGTTATTCTCAAACTTCGGGAGTTGATTATGATGAGACCTTTTCACCAGTGGCCAAGATTAAGTCTATTAGGGTTCTGTTAGCCATTGCTGCATTTCATGATTATGAAATATGGCAAATGGATGTCAAAACTGCTTTCCTTAATGGAAAGTTGGCTGAAGATGTTTACATGGTTCAACCAGAGGGTTTTGTCAGTACAGAGTACCCCAGTAGAGTGTGTAAGCTCGAGAAATCCATTTATGGATTAAAACAGGCACCTCGCAGATGGAATCTTTGCTTTGATGAGAAAATCAAAGAATTTGGCTTTTCAAGGAGTGAAGATGAATCTTGTGTCTATATCAAGGCTAGTGGGAGTATAGTCAGCTTTTTGGTACTGTATGTGGATGACATACTACTCATAGGAAATGACATCCCAACCCTGCAGGAAGTAAAATCCTGGTTTGGGAAGTGTTTCGCTATGAAGGACCTTGGGGAAGCTGCCTATATCCTAGGGATAAGGATTTTGAGAAACAGGAGTAAAAGACTAATTGGACTTAGTCAAAGCACCTATGTGGACAAAGTGTTGAAAAGGTTCAACATGCATAACTCCAAGAAAGGAGAGTTATCCATCCAGAGTAACGCCAGATTGAGTAAGACACAAAGCCCTAGTACTGAGGCTGAGATAGCAGAAATGAGTCGAATACCTTATGCTTCAACTGTAGGATCGATCATGTATGCTATGACGTCTACTCGACCTGATGTAGCCTTTGCTTTGAGCATGGTTAGCAGGTATCAGGGGAACCCTGGCAAGGCACACTGGACTGTGGTAAAGAATATCCTCAAGTACCTACGGAGGACTAAGGATTGGGTCCTTACCCTCGGTGGCAGTGAGGACTTGAGAGTTGTAGGGTACAGTGATGCTAGCTTTCAGACTGACAGGGATAATTTCCGCTCTCAGTCGGGCTGGGTCTTTACTCTAAACGGAGGGGCAATTACTTGGAAAAGTTCCAAGCAGGAGACAGTGGCTGATTCCACTTGTGAATCAGAGTATATAGCAGCAAGCGAGGCAGCAAAGGAGGCTATATGGCTAAAGAAATTCATCGGAGACCTTGGAGTTGTACCAGCTATAAAGGAGCCAATGGAGATTTTCTGTGACAGCAATAGTGCGGTTGCCTTAGCCAAGGAACCAAGAGATCATGGGAGATCCAGACACATTGACAGAAAATATCACTTCATTAGACATCGAATAGAAGAAGGAATCCTCGTGGCAAAGAGGGTATCATCGGATGAGAACCCAGCAGATCCCCTCACGAAGGGACTGACTCGGGCTAAGCATCTCCAGCATGCTCGGAGCATAGGGCTGAAGGATGATATTAGTTTTAGTAGTTAGATAATCTTGAAATTTGTAAAATGTAATTGACATTTGATGATAAATAAAAGCTGTTATTTATGAGTAAAGTGTTGCTATCTCTTGTCAATTGTTTACTATTATTTCTTTTTGCATGTTTTGACTTCCAGAATAATTATGTTATGGTTTATATCATATTATTCAAACTCTCCACAGTCGGTCATATGTTGGAAGTAGATATGAATCAAGATTGTCATGGGTTGGCTTGTAGAGGTCTAAGATGTTAGACAAAGCGGGGCTACAGCACTCATGAGTGCTCATAAGTTCTGACTATTGGATTCAACCCACGCTCACTTGTGAATTTATCTCGAGTGATCGTGAGACGGTAATATCATATAAGTCTTCAAACCTAGAGATATGATTTGTTGCCTATGAGTTGGTTATGCATTGATTGCACGAAAACGCATTGGTAACTCGATGTTATAAACCGTGCTTTTGTGTGTAATTCAACAAGTAGTAGAGCAAACATATGAGTCGAAGTTTATCTGTTCCATCTAGGATTAGAAGCGATATTTGGGCCCCTCGATGATTTTGTTTTGACCTATGTACCGGGCCCGGTCAGAACTAAATTGATGTGTTCAGTTAAGTTCTATGTCAAACAAATCGGAAATCGGGAACAAATGTTGGACAATAAGCAAGACCATCTTCCATGTATTTGTCCGGCTGATATCTAGAACAGAGGATTATATGATCACTTATCTAAAATGGCGCTTCATAGTTCAACAGAGTTTAAAGAGCTACGATTGCTGATCGGTTCCTGAAGTCATACTTACAACTATAGTTATTAGACTTATCCAAGTGGGAGACTGTTGGATATAGTGTCTAAGTCCATAACTATATTTGATATGTACTTGACCCGACCCGGCATGGTCCATTTGGGTTGCACTTCACCCGAACAATTTATGGATAATCGTTTGAGAATAGTATAAGTTATGATTTATTAATATATTATAAGTCCTAATATATTAATATAAAATCATATTATTTAATTAGTATTGATCTATAATTAATCTAGAATTAATTTAGAGATCAAAAGTATGACTAATTAAATATGGGCTCTTGTATTTATATAGTGTGGGCTAATGCTTATTTGGAATGGGCTAGGCTTGCATGGAAAGTCCATGGATACTCCATGGAGCTTTAACCCATGGATCTCATGGAAATGAAAAGACATGGGTATTAGGGTTTACATGAATGTAACCCTAATCCACCACACTATATAAAGGAGGCTTTGGTTCTTGAAATCACATGAGTGGTGGTGAGTAAAGTAAGAGGGCCGATTTCAAGAAGGTGATTACTATTCTCTCAAAGTTCCAAGTTTGTGGTGATTTGTGATTTCCATTTGAGGCATCCACACTATTGGTGTTAGGCTCTAAAACTCCAACCAATCAACTACAACTACAAGGTAAGTAATTCTACTAGCTTTATTTGATTCAAGTTCCCCATGTCATGCTAGATAGGATAAGAACCTTGGAAAAATAATTATTTGCATGTATCATAGTCAAACATAGATCCAAGGTTTCTAGGGTTGCATGTACACCATAGGAGTGTTAGAATGCTCTGAAAACTCATCAAATATATCATATTGGGTGTTATATTAAGGACTTAAATCAACTTTACGTGAATTTCTCCCATTGTTGATGTCTGGTTTAGACAACAATGATCTTCCCAAACCAAGCTTTCCTAATGAATATGACTTCCCGAGTTTGGCTCATGGAAGTCATACTTCTCTTCCTCCACCTCCTCCAATTATTCTCCCTAACCCACAAGTTCAAGGTCACTCAAGCCCTAATGGCAAGCAAGGTCTATGTGTGATCACATCTTAGAGATGAAGTCACATATTGACAAGCCGGGAGAGTTGGGTGTCAAAGTCTTGAGAAAGTTGGATGTTCAATCACTTTCTAAGTCACATAGTGAGTTCCTTTGGGACTACTATGAAACAGACTATGACATAAACCTTAATGATCATATCTATTTGCTTGGTGCTGCTGAATCAGCAATGATTTGGAACGATAGTAAAGCAAATTTGATTAGAAGATCAACTTCCCAAAAACTTTATGGACAGTGACAATTGTGACACTGGAAATCCAGAAAAAGCATTCTCTTCCCAATGTAAAGGGATTGGCCATAGTCAACCCGGTTGACCAAATGGTAAAGAGAAAGGCTAAGTCTGAGATAGTCTCATTACCAAAGGGTCCATATGTTTATTTTGCCAAAGGAAGGGGCGTTGATTGCAAAGCTGCCAAATTTACCTAAGGATGTTAAAGTCAATAAGTTTGACTCTACATCAGGTAAAGCCCATTATCTAACTCTGTTAAGTTCTATTTTGAGATCCTCATTACATGATGTGACTGGGTCACATGTTGATGTTTTAAGAATCAAAGAATAGAGAGAAATCTTAAAGGAAGTATATGTCGATTCTGATCGCGAAGGTGGATTTCGATCGCATCAGAATTTTGAGCAGTTGCTTAAGAAGTTATGATATATTGCTAAGGAATAGATAACAACAATTTTCCATGTGGATTGTAAGGATAAGTTTTTCCGCAAAGTTTTAAAATAAAAGAAAATTGTTTAATTTTATTTATTTGAAGTATCCTTACAATGGCATTTGTGGAAAATTGTTGCTTATATGATTCCACTGACAGCAATATTGGAAAATGGATTTGATTCTTTCATTTGTGGTAGTGTCTAAATTTACCAAATCAGGAAAGTTCCTCATCGCTCAAGTTTCAATTGGACCGAAACTTGGAATCATGCAAGTTGAATAGTATGATGAATGAGAACTTTCAAGCATTGGAAAATCAAGACTAATTACTTGTTCACATGGATGTGTGAGTCAAGTGAAGGACTAAAGGGATCGAGTACACATTCTTGTGCACTGGTCATGTCTACCACAAAGCTCGTTAAGACTATTTGATTTACTAAAGTTTAGTAAATATGGTTATACTTACAAGTTTAAGTATAATTCTGAAACATTGGAAAAGTCTCAATGTATGGCAGAACGAATGGGAAGAATCAAATTAGGCAGAAAGATAAAAGTTTCTCAAATCTGAAAAGATGGGAGAGTACTTTAGTATCATGTTTGTGATCATCTTAATGATTTAGAAATCATATCACAATTAGTCCTCTAAAGGTCATCTTAGTGCATTCTTATGACTAAGAAGAGGAGTCATGAATTGTTGAAATGGTTAGATCAGGAAGATGAGTCATACTTCGTTCCAAAACAATTCTTAGAGTCATACTCCAAGATTGTAACTTGAGTGACATATCTTAAAGAAAGGTTTAAAACACTTGTCAAATGTAAGAGTAAAAGTGTCCTACTCTTGTACATTTGAAATTGGGAAGTTGTGATGTTTTGGATAAAACAAAGACCAACTAAGGCCAATTGTGTGAAGTGTTTGTCTTGATAAAGAATCCGCACTATCTCTTGAATATTTGGCAATATAGTCTTATATGTCAAGAGGATAGTGGGAGTCTTAAAGATCCTAAAAAGAATTTCAAGAACTAATCAAGAATAAAACCTGAGGTTCTTCACTAGCACACGACTTGAGGTTTATAACCTATCGTGTTGACATATTTTGTGCCCATTCCAGTTAAAGTTGGCTTTGCATAGGAGTTCTGAAAGTTCTCAATTGGTTGCATAACAACTTGGAAGCAATGGCAGGCCCTGTACTGCCAGGTGGCAAGAAGTTAAGATTGCATAAGTTCAGTCCATATGAGTTTAGATTTGTCATTATCCTTGTCTTGTGACTATGGTTTTGACGATTCACATGGATAAGAACACATACACCATAAAATCTAAGGGTCATAAGGTTTCTCTCCGATTCATGAAAATGATGGTGAGGAAACACTTCCACCAAGTAGATTTGAAGCAGATGGCAAAAGGTCTAAACAATTGAGACTATGATTACGACATCCCTTTTCATAGTTCTGAAATTGTTTAGACACACATGCATGCTATCTAAGGAAAGGTGTATGATTTTGATAAAGTTTTATCAAAGCATCTCGTATCAGAAATCTAAACTTTGGTAAGAAAGTCAATAAAGTATTGATTTCTAGAAGTCCAGCTGATTTCTGAGTACATGTCAAAGCTAGTGGGAGCATAACTGTTATGCTAATAATCATCATGTTAGTGGGAGCATGATAATTATTGTTAGTGTTGCAAGTTAGCAATGTTAATTATAGAAAACAAAAGTTTCAATTCGTGAGGCTGCAGGGATTGAAAAAGTTGTTTTACTATAATTAAGGGAGAGTATATACTTCATTTCAGTTCTAAAGGCTTAGATTGAGACCTTAATCATCTTTAGTCAAGAATATATATATGAATTTCATGTTGGATTGGTTCAACTTAAGGAAATTCTATATATTGCATTCTCAAAATTCTATTATGATTACGGCATCCCTCTTCATAGTCAAAATTTTGAAAACATGGCAAATAAAAATATTGTAGCAAAAGACTGGTCTAGAATCATGTCTTTATGTGAGACATCATGAATCGTGTACCATTTGCTTTGGGTACAGGATCGATTGCATGTGCTATAATATTTGTCATTTCTAAATTTTTCCAAATACCCAGAGGCATTAAGAAGGGAAAAGGTCTAGAATTGGATATGACTAAAATGATTAAGCAATTGTCGAGGACAATCTGAGGTTTACTAAAGATTGGTTGCTCAGGGACAGTTGGAAGTATAGTGCTAATTTTGGAAAGACCATATTGACATATTCTGAAAAGAGGCATCTCTTATTCAGAAGTGATAGTCAAAATGAGAATATGGAGTTGTCTCCATAGGTGGAAGTTATCTGTGTAAGATTAGAAAACTTAATGCAAGAAGCATGTCCAAAGCAATGTACTTTGAATATGAGACTTAGTTTCCATGGAGTTGATCTCCATTGGAATACCTTATAATGACTGTTGACAAGTCTTTGTGACTTTGTACATATTCATTACAGGAGGGTCAGTGCATATAAGTTTAAAATCTAAACAGATTTCGATAAATGATAGGAATTTGAAATTCTCACATTTTTCGATAAGGATTTGGGAGTGTGAAATTAGAATCATTGAAATTATTTCAATTGGTTTATTTCACAAAGTAAGGATCATAGACAAACATAGAGTGCATACTTGGTGTATGGCAAAGCTATTGTTTAAGAAAAACATAGTGTACATGCTTGGAGCATGGGACAACTAGTGTTTTTAATTCAAGTATAAAGTTGATAAAACCGAAACAATGAATAATGAGTAATCAGTATGGTGATAAATAAAAGTGTTTATTTATATTCATAGGGTTTGATACCATATTTGATTCGTTTATTCTTGTGTTTCACTTTGCATGTTTTGACTTCCAGAATAACTAAGTCGCTCTTCCTGAATGATTAAGTTATTCAAACCATCTACAGTCGGTCATATGTTGGAAGTAGATATGAATCAAGACTGTCATGGGTTGGTTTGTAGAGGTCCAAGTTGGTGGACAAAGTGGTGCTACAACACTCATGAGTGCTCATAAGTTCTGAGTATTGGATTCAACCCACGCTCATTTGAATCACTTCATGGATTTTATCACGAGTGATCATGAGACGATAATATCTTATATTCTTAAAACCTAGAGATATGAGTTGTTACTATGAGTTAGTTATACATTGATTGCACGAAAACGCATTGGTAACTCGATGTTATAAAACGTGTCGTTGTGTATGATTCAACAAGTAGTAGAACAAGCCATATGAGTCGAAGTTTATCCATTCCTTTTACCTTCGGGATAAAAGCGATATCTGTGGGCCCCTCGATGATTTAACAATGACACATGTGAGTGCTTGGCCAAGCCAGGACTGATTTGATTTGTTCAATCAGTCAGTCATCATAAATCGGAAATCGGGAAACAACAAATGGACAGAGAGAATGATTATAATCCATGTCTCAGTCCATATGATATCTAGAATGGAGGAATATATGATCCCTTATCTAATGGACAAGTCATTGACAAGGTCAGAGTTCGACAACGGCTTTAAGAGCTACGATTGCCAGTTAGGTTTTGAAGTCATACTCAATAATAGTTTTAGACTTATCCAAGTGGGAGACTGTTGGATTAATGTCTAAGTCCATAACTATATTTGGTATGTACTTGACCCGACCCGGCATGGTCCATTTGGGTTGCACTTCACCGGTACAATTTATATGGATAGTCGTTTGAGAATAGTATATTTATGATTTATATTAATATATTATAAGTTCTAATATATTAATATGGAATCATATTATTTAATTAGTATTGATCAAGAATTAATTCAGAATTAATTAAGTGATCAAAAAGAACTAATTAAATATGGACTCTTATATATATGGAATGGGCCAAGTTCATTTAGGTTGTGCTAAGCTTTCATGGATGGTCCATGGAGCTTTTAACCCATGGATCCTATATAAATGAAAGGTCATGGGTATTAGGGTTTACATGGATGTAACCCTAATCCTCCATAATATATAAAGGGGTCCTTGGCTCACAAAATTGGCACAAGTGTGTGAAAAAAAGTGTGGGCCGATTTTAGTGTGCATACATATTCTCTCAAGTTCTTCCAAGGTGTTTTGGTGATTTGTGATTCTATTTGAGGCTTCCACACTATTGGGGCTAAGCTCTTAAAGCTTGAAGACATCAAGCTACATCAAAAGGTATGTCATCTAACTAGAACTTTGTAGTATAGGTGCTTCATAATATGCTAGTTAGGATGAAACCTTGGAATAGTTAATATTTGCATGTATAATAGAGAAAACATAGATCCAAGGTTTATAGGGTTTCATGTACACCATAGGAGTGTTAGAATGCTCAAAACCGAACAGTAATCACTAAGTAGTTCTACCCATCGCCGCTGTCTCATGTTTAACTCTTTCTGATCAAAGATATGCTGTAGGCTTTTATGGTCGGTGAATACAGTGCACTTGGTTCCATAGAGATAATGTCTCCAGATCTTTAACACGAATACCACTGCTCCCAACTCCAGATCGTGAGTTGTGTAATTGACTACGTGTGTTTTCAACTGCCTCGAGGCATAGGCGATAACCTTTCCTCGCTGCATGAGCACACAGCCTAGGCCATGATTGGATGCATCACAGTAGACAACGAAATCTTCCGTCCCTTCGGGCAGGGACAAGATAGGTGCGCTGCATAGGGCCTGATTTAATGTTTCAAACGCAGTGTCTTTCTTTTCTCCCCAACTAAAGGTTACACCTTTATGTGTCAGGGTGGTTAAAGGCTTAGCGATTTTGGAAAAGTTTTGGATAAACTTGCGATAATAGCCAGCAAGACCCAAGAATTGCTGGATTTCTGTGGGTGTCTTCGGTGCTGACCAATTCTCAATCGCTTTGATTTTGGAAGGGTCCACGTGTATGCCTTCCTCGCTAACCACATGACCAAGGAAAGTTACCTTCTTGATCCAAAACTCACACTTTGAGAATTTTGCATATAGTTTCTCCGCCCTTAGTGTTTCTAGCACTAGTCTCAAGTGTTGTTTATATTCATCTTCGCTCCGCGAATAGACAAGTATGTCGTCAATGAACACGATCACGAACTTGTCTAGGAAAGGGCGGCACACCCGATTCATCAGATCCATGAATATCGTCGGTGCGTTGGTTAGGCCAAAGGGCATTACTGATGGGTTTTGAGCATTCTAACACTTCCTAAGTGTACATGCAACCCTAATAACCTTGGATCTATGTTTGTCTAATTATCATGCAAAGTTGAATTCCAAGGTTATATTCCTATCTAGCATACATGGGGAACAAATTTTAACTTGCATGAAAGATAGAATAACTTACCTTGTTGTTGCTTATGATCCTTGAAACCTTGTGAGCCTAGCACCCCAAGTGTGATGCCTCAAATGCTTCACACAACACCAAATGATTTTGGAATGACTTTAGAGAGAATACACACTTCTAAAATCGGCCTAGCCCTCTTGTTTCTTATTGTCGCCGATTTTGGTGGAGAACATGTTGCTTATATAGTGTGTCACATCTAGGGTTACACCATGTAAACCCTAATGTGGCATGACTCTTCATTTCCATGACCCATGGGTTTGTAAATCCCATGGAGCCTCCATGGAGCATTCAATGGGTTTAACCCAACTTGATTATCCATGGAGCCTTTTAGCCCACTATACAAGTTATGGATGATTTACATGATCAACCCATATATTTAATTAGTCATCTTTTGATCACTTAATTAATCCTAGATTAATTCTTGATCAATACTAATTAAATAATACTATTAATATATTAGAACTTATAATATATTAATAAACCATAAGTGTTATTTCTCTCATTTAGTCTATCCAAATGCATGATGCCATGCAACCCAAATGGACCATGTCGGGTCGGGTCAAGTACATACCAGAAATAGTTATGGACTTAGACACCTTATCCAACAGTCTCCCACTTGGATAAGTCTAATAACTATAACTGCAAGTATGACTTCAGGAACCGATCAGCAATCGTAGCTCTTTTCAAGGTTTCTCGGAACTGAGAAGATGATGATACGCCATTTCAGATAAGTGATCATATAATCCTCTGTTCTAGATATCAGCCGGACAAATACATGGAACAATGTCTTACTTATTGTCCAGCAGTTTGTTTCCTGATTTCCGATTTGTTTGACAAAGAACTTAATTGAACACATCAACTTAGTTCAGACCGGGCCCGGTACATAGGTCAAAAAAAAATCATCAAGGGGCCCAGATATCAGCTTCTAATCCAAGAAGGAACAGATAAACTTCGACTCATATGTTTGTTCTACCACTCATTGAATTATACACAAAAGCACGTTTTATAACATCGAGTTACCAATGCGTTAACGTACAATCAATGCATAACCAACTCATAAGTAACAAATCATATCTCTAGGTTTGAAGACTTATATGATATTACCGTCTCACGATCACTCGAGATAAATTCCATGAAGTGATTCCAGTGAGCGTGGGTTGAGTCCAATGCTCAGAACTTATGATCACTCATGAGTGTTGTAGCCATGTCCAACAACTTAGACCTCTGCAACCAATCATGACAGTCTTGATTCATACCTACTTCCGACATATGACCGACTGTGGAGGTTCGAATAATATGATATACCAAACATAATTATTCTGGAAGTCAAAACATGCAAAAGAAATATAGTAAACGATCGACAAGAGATAGCAACACTTTACTCATAAATAAAACACCTTTTATTCATCATCTAATGTCAATTACACTTTACAAATTTCAAGGTTATCTAACTACTAAATCTAATATCATCCTTCAGCCCTATGCTCCGAGCATGCTGGAGATGCTTAACCCGAGTCAGTCCTTTCGTGAGGGGATCTGCTGGATTCTCATCCGATGATACCCTCTTTGCCACGAGGAGTCCTTCTTCTATTCGATGTCTGATGAAATGGTATTTTCTGTCGATGTGTCTAGATCTCCCGTGATCCCTTGGTTCCTTGGCTAAGGCAACTGCACTTTCACTATCACAGAAAATTTCCATTGGCTCTTTAATAGCTGGTACAACTCCAAGGTCTCCAATGAAGTTCTTCAGCCATATCGCCTCCTTTGCTGCCTCTCTAGCTGCTATATACTCTGATTCGCAAGTTGAATCAGCCACTGTCTCTTGCTTGGAACTCTTCCAAGAAATTGCTCCTCCATTTAAGGTAAAGACCCAGCCTGACTGAGAGCGGAAATTATCCCTATCAGTCTGAAAGCTAGCATCACTATACCCTACAACTCTCAAGTCTTCACTCCCACCGAGGGTAAGGACCCAGTCCTTAGTCCTCCGTAGGTACTTGAGGATATTCTTTACCGCAGTCCAGTGTGCCTTGCCAGGGTTCCCCTGATACCTGCTAACCATGCTCAAAGAAAAGGCTACATCAGGTCGAGTACACGTCATAGCATACATGATCGATCCTACAGCCGAAGCATAAGGTATTCGACTCATTTCTGCTATCTCAGCCTCAGTACTAGGGCTTTGTGTCTTACTCAATCTGGCGTTACTCTGGATGGGTAACTCTCCTTTCTTGGAGTCCAAGTAGGTACTCTGACTAAGTCCAATTAGTCTTTTACTCCGGTCTCTCAAGATCATTATCCCTAGAATATAGGCAGCTTCTCCTAGGTCCTTCATAGAGAAACACTTCCCAAGCCAGCACTTAACTTCCTGCAGAGTTGGGATGTCATTTCCTATGAGTAGTATGTCATCCACATACAATACCAAAAAGCTAACTATACTCCCACTAGCCTTGACATATACACAAGATTCATCTTCACTCCTAGAAGAGCCAAATTCCTTGACTTTCTCATCAAAGCAAAGATTCCATCTGCGAGGTGCTTGCTTTAACCCATAAATGGATTTCTCAAGCTTACACACTCTATTAGGGTACTATGTGTTGACAAAACCCTCTGGCTTACTCATGTAAACATCCTCAGCCAACTTTCCATTAAGGAAAGCGGTTTTGACATCCATTTGCCATATTTCATAGTCATGAAATGCGGCTATGGCTAACAGAACCCTAATAGACTTAATCTTGGCCACTGGAGAAAAGGTCTCATCATAATCAACTCCCGGAGTTTGTGAGAAACCCTTTGCAACCAGTCGTGCCTTATAAGTGTGTACATTACCATCCATGTAGGTCTTCTTCTTGAAGATCCATTTGCACCCTATAGTCTTACGACCTGGTACATTCTCAACCAAGTTCCAAACTTGATTGTCATACATGGACTGTATCTCGTTGTCCATTGCCTCTTTCCACTTGGCTGACTCAGGGCCTGCCATGGCTTTCGCGTAACTGTTAGGTTCATCCAGACCTATCAGTGTCTCATCACTGATAAGTGTATCACCTTCCGCAGTAATATGGAATCCATAGTAATGCTCAGGTGCATTCCTAACCCTTGTGGAACGCCTCAGAGGTACAAACTTGTCAATTGGCTCAACAGGAGTTTCCTCCTCAAGTTGAGTGCTAGGGTTTGAAGTTACTTCACCACTTGACTTTTGAATTTCTTCAAGGTCAACTTGCCTCCCACTGTCTCCTTGGCTTATGAACTCTCTCTCTCTCGAAAGAAAGCCCTCCTAGCTACAAAGACCACATTCTCACTAGGTCTGTAGAAGAGGTAACCAAAGGATTTCTGTGGGTAGCCGATAAAAATACACCTCTCACTTCGAGGTTCGAGCTTATCATGAGTCTCGCGTCTCACGAAAGCCTCGCAACCCTAAATCTTAATGTGGTCTAGTTTGGGTACTTTACCAGTCCACATCTCATGAGGAGTTTTGGCAACTTTCTTTGTGGGAACTAGATTAAGGATATGGGCGGCAGTCTCTAAGGCATACCCCCAAAATGAGATTGGTAGCGAAGCTCGACTCATCATGGAACGAACCATATCCAACAAGGTTCGATTACGCCTCTCAGCTACACCATTCAACTGCGGTGTCCTGGGAGGTGTCAATTGTGAGACAATCCCACATTCCCTAAGATAGTCGAGGAACTCTGAACTAAGATACTCACCACCTCGATCGGATCGAAGCATCTTAATGTTCCTTCCCAATTGATTCTCGACTTCCTGTTTAAACTCTTTAAACCTCTCAAAAGTCTCTGACTTATGCTTGATTAAGTAGACATATCCATATCTACTGTAATCATCAGTAAAAGTCAAATAATAACGATTAGCATCCCTTGTGGCATGTTTGAAGGGCCCACACACATCCGTGTGTATAAGATCCAACAAACCTTCACCCCTCTCACAAGAACCTGTGAAGGGTGACTTTGTCATTTTTCCAAGTAAGCATGATTCGCAACTATCATCTGACTTTAGGTCAAATGACTCCAAGACTCCATCCTTTTGGAGTTGGCCTATGCGTTTCTTGCTTATATGTCCAAGACGACAATGCCATAATGATGCTTTATCCAAGTTATTATCATTAACAGAATCAATACACAATACATTATTTCCTAAGTTATCAACCACAGATACAGTTTCATACACACCATCACAAGGTAATGCTTTAAAATAAAGAACATTATTAAAGAAAGCATTAATCGAACCAACTTCATTATCAAATGAAAAGGTGAAACCTTGTTTATACAATGCATGAAAGGAAATAATATTTCTTGCCATTTCTGGCGAATAACAACATTTATTCAAATCTAAACTAAACCCACTACTTAGCGATAAAGTATAAACTCCAATCTTGGTGACAGGTAAAGCTTTCCTATTCCCCATGATTAAGTTTATTCTTCCATGCTCCACATTCTCACTTCTTCTTAGTCCCTGCAAATCAGAACAGATATGAATACTACAACCGGTATCAAGGACCCAAGAGTTAGAATGGGGTGAGTTATTAGATAAGATAGTGTAAATACCTGCATGGTTGGGTTTAACTTTCCCATCCTTCACATCTTGCTGGTACTTTGGGCAGTTCCGCTTCCAATGTGACTTTTCATGGCAATAGAAGCATTCAGCCTCTTTAGGGTCAGAAGAAGGAGTGACAAAACCTTTCTTGGTTCCACTTGAAGAAGAGCCATCAAGGGTCCTAGCCTTGGTACCCTTCGAAGAGCTCTTCCTCTTCTTCCCTCTACCTTTCCCGATTGCCAAAACCGGGGCGGAGTTTGGAGTAGGAGTGTTAACAACCGACTTACCCTTAAGACCTGTTTCTGCGGTCTTGAGGAGTCCCTGAAGTTTGCTGAGTGTGACCTCTTCCTTATTCATGTGATATATCATGCGGAATTGATCATAGCACGATGGTAAGGAGTGCAAAATGATATCTATTGCAAGCACCTCAGGGAAGTTCACATTAAGCTTCAGCAACCGATCCACATACCTTTGCATTTTCTGCATGTGGCTCGTGACGAATTCCCCGTCCTTCATCATGGTTGTTATGATAGAGCATATGATTTCATACCTCTCTTTTCGTGCACTTTGATGGTATCTTTCCATCAGATCTTGGTGCATTTCAAAAGGGTAGAAGTCCTCATAGGACTTTTGGAGTTCCGCTGTCATGGTGGCCAACATGATGCATGCCACTTTTGTAGCATCCCTTTCATGTGCCCGGAAGTCAGCGATCTCCTGGGGAGTTGCAGTGGTCTCATCAATCTCCTTAAGCTCCTTGTCAAGGACATATTCTTTGTCCTCGTAGCGGGTAATCATCCTGATGTTTTTGATCCATTCATTGAAGTTGGATCCATCAAAAGTGACTTTCCCACACAAGTTCATAAGGGTAAAGGAGCCATTAGGATTAGAACCAGAAGCAGCATTGTTTGAAGACATCTGAAAGAAGAGAACAAGATTAGTTTAGATATTAAGAGAGTCCTTAATAAAAACACCCAAATGTAATATTAAGGCTAGAATCCAATCACAATATATTATAACTTAGAAGAGGTATGTCGTAATCCAAGCTATAACATATTTGAAAGGTAGGTGAATGACGATTCACCAATTTCCACCATGAAAAACGAAATATAGATATTAGGTTTTTAATTGGTTCTTATAAATTCCTAGATTCTTTTGAGATTCAATGAACTTTTCAAAGGCATGTTTCAATCTCGAGTGTGCCCTCCAAGTTTTGTGACTGGGATACCGAGGATCACAAAACGAGGTGTGAAGTAACCATGCAAATCACTTGGTACCCTCAAGGTTTATCACTCAATCGATGTGTCGGTAAACCACACACGCTCCACCGATGCTATGGTAAACCTTAAGTCACCCTTTACCTACCTTGTTAAGTCCAAGTTAGTGTGCCGGTTAACCACACACGCTCCACCAACGACTTAAACAAAGTGTAAAGTGTAATTTCATGGATTAGCACCTTATTCACATTTTCCTAAAGTAACTAAGATTGGGAATTTAATAAAAGCATTTAGTTACTTTATAATATTCATCATACTTTTAATGAGAATTTATAAGTCCTTGTCTTACCCGTTCGGCTAACGACCCTCCACCGATCAAGGAAGCGGTGGGTGAGAGTGGACACCCATTAAGTTGCCATTTTATAGGCAACAACCTTATACCCCCCTTATAGACCGGCTTCGTGAATGAGGCGTACTAGCGGTAAGACGACTTGACGTTATACATATATATATTAGTAACTTATAATATTATAAAGTATAAGGGTTGAATTTTAACTTTTAAAATTCTAAGGGTTGGAACTAAAGTTTTAATCAAGACTTTACATGTTCCAAAACTTGAGGGCAAGTTTTGTGAACTTCCAAAACTTTTCATTTCTTATAACTTATGAATTAATTGAGTAATAAAAATGAAGACTCTTCATTTTTATAACTCTTGTGTTCTTTTAATGGCTTTAATAAAAGTGAGACTTTTGGTTTTCCATAACTTGAGGACAAGTTATGGACTCCATTAAAACACATTATGATCATGAATTAAACTACCATGAAGGTTACAAACAATTCCTATGATCATCTAATCTTCATAAGTTCAAGAACATGAATATGAACACTTTCAAGAATCAAAAATTACACTTAAAAAAACTTGTAATTTTAATAATTGTCATTGTAAATGGATTAGCATAAACATTACACCATCTAAAACAAGCTTTAAAACATCAAAACAGTTTAGGGTAATGTTTCTAGTCCATTTCCAGCAACAAATGTGCAAACTTTCATACGAGCAGAAAACAGAAAAACGATTTTTTTTCAAGCTGTTTGCACACAAAAAAAAAACAACAAACGAACTTGGCTCTGATATCACTGATGGGTTTTGAGCATTCTAACACTTCCTAAGTGTACATGCAACCCTAATAACCTTGGATCTATGTTTGTCTAATTATCATGTAAAGTTGAATTCCAAGGTTATATTCCTATCTAGCATACATGGGGAACAAATTTTAACTTGCATGAAAGATAGAATAACTTACCTTGTTGTTGCTTATGATCCTTGAAACTTTGTGAGCCTAGCACCCCAAGTGTGATGCATCAAATGCTTCACACAACACCAAATGCTTTTGGAATGACTTTAGAGAGAATACACACTTCTAAAATCGGCCTAGCCCTCTTGTTTCTTATTGTCGCCGATTTTGGTGGAGAACATGTTGCTTATATAGTGTGTCACATCTAAGGTTACACCATGTAAACCCTAATGTGGCATGACTCTTCATTTCCATGACCCATGGGTTTGTAACTCCCATGGAGCCTCCATGGAGCATTCAATGGGTTTAACCCAACTTGATTATCCATGGAGCCTTTTAGCCCACTATACAAGTTATGGATGATTTACATGATCAACCCATATATTTAATTAGTCATCTTTTGATCACTTAATTAATCCTAGATTAATTCTTGATCAATACTAATTAAATAATACTATTAATATATTAGAACTTATAATATATTAATAAACCATAAGTGTTATTTCTCTCATTTAGTCTATCCAAATGCATGATGCCATGCAACCCAAATGGACCATGCCGGGTCGGGTCAAGTACATACCAGAAATAGTTATGGACTTAGACACCTTATCCAACAATTACTACAAACTCGTAGTGTCGATAGCGAGTTCAGAATGCTGTCTTGGGTACATCATTCTCGTGAACCCGCAACTGATGATACCCTGATCTTAGATTTATCTTCGAAAAGTAACTGGCTCCCTAAAGTTGATCGAAGAGGTCGTCGATTCTGGGTAGGGGATAACGGTTCTTGATGGTAAGCTTGTTTAGCTCTCGGTAGTCAATGCACATCCAGAAAGATCCATCTTTCTTCTTTACGAATAAAATCGGGGCTCCCCAGGGTGAGGAACTCGGTCTTATGAATCCCTTGTTGATCAGCTCATTGAGCTGGCTGAATAGCTCTTGCATTTCTATCGGCGCTAGGCGGTAGGGAGATTTAGCTACAGGAGTAGCTCCGGGGATTAAGTCGATATGAAACTCGACTTGACGCTCGGGAGGAATTCCTGGAAGGTCTTCTGGGAAGACATCAGGAAAGTTGCAGACTTCGGGGATGCTCTCGAGGTCTTTAACTTTTTGCGTTTCATCAACAACATGAGCTAGGAATGCATGGCATTCCTTCCGCAGATACTTCTGAGCCTTGATGCATGAAATGACACGAAGGTTCGAACTGAGTTTATCCCCGTAAACCATGAGGGTTTCACCAGAGGGAAGATTGAGACGGATAGCTTTCTCGTAGCAAAGGATATCAGCATGATTGGGGCTCAACCAATCCATGTCAATTATGACATTAAAGCTTTTTATGGAGACTGTCATAAGATCGATGAGAAAGGAATGATTGTCTAGGGTAAGAGTACAGCCTATGAATATGTCGTTAGTGCTCTCTTTCTTTCCGTTAGCCATCTCGACGGTGAATGTTTCGGTTAAAGGTTGGGATTTACATTTGATTAGATGTTTGAATGCATGACTAACAAAACTTCTCTCCGCACCAGAATCAAAAAGAATGCACGCATAAGAGTTGTCAAGGAGGAACGTACCCGTAACAACGGTAGGATCAGCGACTACTTCCTCTTGGCCCATAGCTAGCACTCTCCCTGTGTTGCCAACTGTTGTTGCCTTGGGGCAATCCCTGTTGAAGTGCCCAACCTCTCCGCAGCCATAATAGGCTTGACCAGCACCCGCTCCAGGAGCCTGTTTGGTAGGTTGGACTGGTGCCTTGCAGACTCGAGCTGTGTGTCCCTTTTTACCACAGCTGGTGCACAACATTTCCCGACACTGCCCATGATGATGGTAGTTGCACTTGTTGCACAGTGGTAGGTTTACAACATAGCGACCGGGGGTTGTTGGAGTAACGGGGACTGCAGCAGGAGTAGTAGCAGTGTGGACTGCCACTGTTTGTTGTTTCTTGGAGGGATCCTGCGAAGAGTGTCCCTTCCGTTTGTTCCCGAACTTCTTCTTCTTCCCACCACTCTCCTTTTGTGGCTCGGGGACGGCTGCCACCTC
Organism: Lactuca virosa; assembly: GCF_052849685.1. Classification (NCBI taxonomy): domain Eukaryota; kingdom Viridiplantae; phylum Streptophyta; class Magnoliopsida; order Asterales; family Asteraceae; genus Lactuca; species Lactuca virosa. Next base: position 130,234,615 of record NC_136429.1, read on the forward strand.
ATCAAGATCGACTCCATGATCGATCAGAGTCTGCGCCAGGCACTTGGCGCTATCAAATGTAGTCGGCCTAGCAGCCAAGACATTTCCTTTGGTTGGGGGCGTCAGTCCCCAGATGTACCTATCAATTCCCGGACAGAGGAGAGCCAGATCACAGAATCTAGCGGTGTAGGTTACAATGTCGGAACCCTTCATCTTCAAGTTCCAGAGTTCGTGCTCTAACTTTTGCACCTCGCCCCTCGGGCAATATTCGGCAAGCATGAGTTCCTTCAGTCTTTCCCAACCCATGTCATTAGCCACTGGCAGAGTCAGGGTTTTGACTTGACCATTCCACCAGGTCAAAGCTCTGTCAGTGAAAGTGCAGGCAACAAACTTCACCTTGTTTGCTTCGGAACAGGCGTAAATTTCGAAGATGGATTCGATCTTCTCGAACCATCGAGTCAAAGCGATAACACCTCCATTTCCGTCGAAGGACTTGGGTTTTGCGGTTATGAAGTCCTTGTAGGAACACTCCTTTTGATGTCCCTGACTTCCGTCTTGTCTTTGAGGGTCGGTTCCACCTCCAGCCCCCACCAGAGTTCACTTGTGTCATTGCTGCAGTCACGGCGGCTGTAACTGCTGCCTGGAACATGACGGGGTCGAACTGAGGGGTGGTGGTGGTGGGGTGTTGTCGTTCCTTCTGATGGGTCTTCGTCGGGGAGGCATCTTTGTAACGCCCGTAGATCAGGGCTAGTCAATTTAGAGACGATAAGTATCAAAAATGAATTTTTGATGGAAGATTATCTAGAAGGATTAATCTTAACTAAGTTATAGTATATGTTACAAGGATTCCGTACATATAAAGAACGCCGAAATCCGAGTTATAACGAAGAAGTTATGATCTGTCAAAGTTTCGCGACAGAACTGCCACGACGCTGAGTGACGTACAATATGAATTTACGATAGAGTGATATTTAGCCTTAGTAATCTAAACGAAAGTCATAGAATTAGTTAAACCGAGAGCGTGCATAAAAAGAACGCCCAAATCTGACTTCGTATGAGGAAGTTATGATTTTCCGAAGTTTCAACTTAGCAGTGTGCAGCCCGAATACTCGATTTGAGATCGAGCGGTTTTTAGCCAAAACAATCTAAACGATAATTGAAGATCTCGTCAATGGTAGTGCAACGGTAAAAAGACAGACGAAAACGGACGTCGGATGAAGAAGTTATGAATTTATAACGGAGTTTTCCTGTCTCGGCCTACTAAAAATAATATAATAAAAATAAAGTCAAAATTAGCCAACGGAGTCTAAACGAGAGTTGTAGAGCATAATCTCACCTACGCGTGGATATAAAGAACGTCGAAAACGGAGCTCGTATGCGAAAGTTATGAATTTCTGAAGTTCGGGGCGTGAACCCCAAGGCTGTGTCAGAGCTCACGAGGTGAGCATTAATGGCTCACGAGGTGAACAGATGATGGACGTCTTCCAGGGCAAGCGGCCATGACGAACGCAATGACGTATCGAGCTCACAAGGTGAGCATATGTGGCTCACGAGGTGAGCCTAGTTCACGAGGTGAACATATATGGTTCACGAGGTGAACCTAGCATTTTTGCCCTATAAATAGAATTCAAGGGGCGACCGAGTTTGGTTGCTCATCTCTTACTCTCCTAATCCCGATACTCTCTCTAAGCTCTATTTTAACCCCTCGAAGCCTCGGTTTCATCCTGAGACCCAAAGCAAGTCCCGAAGCCCGAAGATCCCGAGAAGAAAAGAGTTTCCGAGCCGAAGCTCTGCCCGCGAGAAGCCCAGTTTTTGTGAAGATCTTCCAGATCTACCGAAGAATACTACTTCTACAAGTCTTAGTGTTGTCCGATCATCTTCTGATCAAGTGAGTGTATAGTCCCTTTCATAAACACGATAATAATACAAGTATTGTTTGAATGTATTAAGTATATTGTTGTTTATATGTGTGAGTGTGTAGTTACTTTCTTCTAACACATAAATACGAAGTATTTGCTATGAAATATGTGTTATGTGTTTATATATTGTTTGTCTATTTGAGATGGGTATAGAATTGATGTTTTATACAGGTGTTAAATGATTTAAACTGTGTAAGTATTTGTATCTACGAAAATGTTGGGTAGAACATGGGTAGATGGGATAGTTGGTGACTATGGAGTTAGCGTCTATTGTATAAACCTTGGCGACTATGGAGTTAGCGCACGTTGAGTAAACCTTGGCGACTATGGAGTTAGCGCTTGTTGAGTAAACCTTGGCGACTATGGAGTTAGCGCTTGTTAAGTGAACCTTGGTGACTATGGAGTTAGCGCCTGATAGCTATGGATTTAGTACCTGATAGATAAACTTTGGCAGCAATGGACTTTGTGCCAATTCCTTAGGTAAATCCTTAGGAATGAATGAATGAAGGATAGTTGGTTCTTAGGGTAAAACCTTAAGAAATAAAGAAGATAATGGGGATGGGTAATTGGGTTGATTCTTTTATGATTAAATGTAATAATTATATTATTGAGGGTTGAAAACCCTATATGCTCACTAGGCTCCCAAGCCTGACCCACTCAGTTTTCTTTGCATTACAGGTAATGGCACAGGAGTATAAGTTGGTGGACTTGACGAGAGATTTTGGATTATAGATCAGTAGTTATGAATAACTGTTGTAAGGTCTATTTTGTTCTGTTTATGCTTTTGGTCTGTATTGAACATGACATCCCGAGATTTTGTTATATAATGAAAATACATTCTTTAAAGGAATGCTTTGATAAATTCTTATCATATTTTTGTTTTGGGAACAAATTCCGCAACTGTTTTCTTTAAAAGATTACTCTGATTTAAAAAAAAAGCATAAACAAATCGGTCTTTTCTGGCCGTGAAATAGGGGATGTCACAGTTGGTATCAGAGCATTAGTTTAAGCGAACTAGGAATTTGTAGGAAATTTCTAGACTTAAACTTAGGATGCTAAGCGATGATTGTGAGTTGAGTGTGTCTTTTATATTTTAGGTAGTACACCTAAATTGACATGAGCACTAGTATGTTTTGGGAAAGATGCCTAAAATGCTTTTATGTGCTAAATGCTATATGTTTGCCATATATGATATTGTTTGTTCAGATCTTTGGTCTGTTGCCGACCGGATCTGGAAACCTTATGTGTTTAGGATTCTAAGCGTACGACTACGATATTAGAACTAGCATGTAAACGTTTCGGAGTGATAAGGATGATATATGTATCTATCGTGAATGAGGATCTAAATTCACCTTATTCGGTGTATAGATCAAGACTGGCAAGAACTAGAAGCGGAGTTGGAAACGCAAATGAGAACAGGAATCAACCACCAGTGATTGAGCAAATACCTGTTGTAGCTGCAACACCTGAGCCAATGACGATGGCTGGTGTACAAGCAATGATGCAGGCGATGTTGGATCGTCAAATGGAGGAGACCAGGCGGTTGCTTCGACAAAATCGTGAAGAACTGTCAATTCAAGTGGAAGAGCCCGAAATAAATGGAGGGCATTCGGAAGGAGGGAACTACAGTGGGACCGTTGGTCAAGCCAACCCACCAATAGTTCGCCAAAACAACCAGGATGGAGGAAATGACGGACGTGGATGAAAGTACAAGGATTTCATGGCATCCAAACCACCGTGTCTTTCTGGGATCCCGACACCGGTGCAAGTCATGGACTGGATCTCCGAGATGGAGACAATGTTTGAAAGTTGCGAGTGTAGCTACCGACAGAAGACCGCTCTTGCAATTCCTCTGTTAAAATCTGGAGTACTGAGCTGGTGGAAGTTACTGGCTGGTTCGATGCCCAAGGGGGAAGCTAGCAAGATGTCTTGGGAAGAGTTCGTGGTGCAACTGAAAATGCAATACTGCTCTGAGCAGGATCTTCTGGAAATCAACAATGAGTTCCAGAATCTGAAGAAAGGAAAATTGAGCGTCACTGAATACGCTACAAGCTTTACGGAGAAGATGAATCTTATTCCATACCTAATTCCAACTGAACTTTCCAAGGTTAACAAATTTGCCAAGGGATTGCCAGCGGACTTTGGTCCGATAGTCAAGCAAGCAACCACACTGAAAGCCGCCATCTGGGCAGCCAAGAATGTTGAGACCCAAATAAAAGAAAAGGGTCTGGAGAGAGCTGAACTTGGAGAGAAAAGGAAACATGAAGGATCTTCAACGATCAACAAAGAAGGCAAATTCTCGAAATCTGGGGGAAGAGATGAAGCTAAATGGTGTGAGAAGTGTAAAAAGAAACACTTCGGGAAATGTAGCGAGGAGATGACTTGCTACAAATGTGGGAAGACAGGGCATTACGCCAACAAGTGTGCACCTATCAAGAAGGTGTGCTACAGATGTAACGAAGAAGGGCATATTTCTAAAGATTGCCCAAAGAAAAACACACCTCCACAGCCAAGGGCATTCCACATGCTCCTCGACGAAGCTGAAAACGATGGGAGGATTAAAAGATAAAGACTTCATACCTATATATAAAGTCTGTATCGGGAAGTGTAGCCTAGTAGTGACATAGTATAGGGTGGACTTGAACCTTTGTGTAATCGTTTCAAGAAATAATATAAACCCTGGTTTTGTTATCTGATGTGTTGAATGATTATATGATTTATGTATGGTGACTTGGTTGACTGCGAGACAATACTTGGGACGAGTATGAGTAGGTGTGAATGGTAGTAGAGATCTATACTACCGGAAGCACAGGACTCGCACTTGGATCAGGGAAAGTCACAAGGTTACCAAGAAGCTAGTAATTGATTCCGTTTTATTCAAGTATGTCATTACCCTTGTTTCGGTAATGGCTAGTAGGATGATGGTTATTCCGACCCTAGTGGTCATAATATATTGAGTCCGACTACGATGAGTTGGTTACATAGTCCAGAGGACCAAGTTCGATGTAACATCTGACTTAAGTCAGAAGATTGGAATCATTTTACAAGCCCTATTTCGTTGATGATTCCGGGACGTAATCATCCTAAGGGGGTGATAATTGTAACGCCCGTAGATTAGGGCTAATCAATTTAGAGACGATAAGCATCAAAAATGACTTTTTGATGGAAGATTATCTATAAGGATTAATCTTAACTAAGTTGTAGTATATGTTACAAGGATTCCGTACATATAAAGAACGCCGAAATCCGAGTTATAACGAAGAAGTTATGATCTGTCAAAGTTTCGCGACAGAACCGGCACGACGCTGAGTGACGTAAAATATGAATTTACGATAGAGCGATATTTAGCCTTAGCAATCTAAACGAAAGTCGTAGAATTAGTTAAACCGAGAGCGTGCATAAAAAGAACGCCCAAATCTGACTTCGTATGAGGAAGTTATGATTTTCCGAAGTTTCGACTTAGCAGTGTGCAGCCCGAATACTCGATTTGAGATCAAGCGGTTTTTAGCCAAAACAATCTAAACGAGAATTGAAGATCTCGTCAATGGTAGCGCAACGGTAAAAAGACAGACGAAAACGGACGTCGGATGAAGAAGTTATGAATTTATAATGGAGTTTTCCTGTCCCGGTCTACTAAAAATAATATAATAAATATAAAGTCAAACTTAGCCAACGGAGTCTAAACGAGAGTTGTAGAGCATAATCTCACCTACGCGTGGATATAAAGAACGTCGAAAACGGAGCTCGTATGCGAAAGTTATGAATTTCTGAAGTTCGGGGCGTGAACCCCAAGGCTGTGTCAGAGCTCACGAGGTGAGCATTAGTGGCTCACGAGGTGAACAGATGATGGACGTCTTCCAGGGCAAGTGGCCATGACGAACGCAATGACGTATCAAGCTCACGAGGTGAACATATGTGGCTCACAAGGTGAGCCTAGTTCACGAGGTGAACCTAGCATTTTTGCCCTATAAATAGAATTCAAGGGGCGACCGAGTTTGGTTGCTCATCTCTTACTCTCCCACTCCCGATACTCTCTCTAAGCTCTATTTTAACCCCCCAAAGCCCCGGTTTCATCCCGATACCCAAAGCAAGTCCCGAAGCCCGAAGATCCCGAGAAGAAAAGAGTTTCCGAGCCGAAGCTCTGCCCGCGAGAAACCCGGTTTTTGTGAAGATCTTCCAGATCTACCGAAGAATACTACTTCTACAAGCCGTAGTGTTGTCCGATCATCTTCTGATCAAGTGAGTGTATAGTCCCTTTCATAAACATGATAATAATACAAGTATTGTTTGAATGTATTAAGTATATTGTTGTTTATATGTGTGAGTGTGTAGTTACTTTCTTCTAACACATAAATACGAAGTATTTGCTATGAAATATGTGTTATGTGTTTATATATTGTTTGTCTATTTGAGATGGGCATAGAATTGATGTTTTATACAGGTGTTAAATGATTTAAACTGTGTAAGTATTTGTATCTACGAAAATGTTGGGTAGAACATGGGTAGATGGGATAGTTGGTGACTATGGAGTTAGCGCCTATTGTATAAACCTTGGCGACTATGGAGTTAGCGCACGTTGAGAGTAAACCTTGGCGACTATGGAGTTAGCGCTTGTTGAGTAAACCTTGGCGACTATGGAGTTAGCGCTTGTTAAGTGAACCTTGGTGACTATGGAGTTAGCGCCTGATAGCTATGGATTTAGTACCTGATAGATAAACTTTGGCAGCAATGGACTTCGTGCCAATTCCTTAGGTAAATCCTTAGGAATGAATGAATGAAGGATAGTTGGTTCTTAGGGTAAAACCTTAAGAAATAAAGAAGATAATGGGGATGGGTAATTGGGTTGATTATTTTATGATTAAATGTAATAATTATATTATTGAGGGTTGAAAACCCTATATGCTCACCAGGCTCCCAAGCCTGACCCACTCAGTTTTCTTTGCATTACAGGTAATGGCACAGGAGTATAAGTTGGTGGACTTGATGAGAGATTTTGGATTATAGATCAGTAGTTATGAATAACTGTTGTAAGGTCTATTTTGTTCTGTTTATGCTTTTGGTCTGTATTGAACATGACATCCCGAGATTTTGTTATATAATGAAAATACATTCTTTAAAGGAATGCTTTGATAAATTCTTATCATATTTTTGTTTTGGGAACAAATTCCGCAACTGTTTTCTTTAAAAGATTACTCTGATTTTAAAAACAAAGCATAAACAAATCGGTCTTTTCTGGCCGTGAAATTGGGGATGTCACAATCTTGTTCTAGAAACAACCAGGAAGAAGAGGATGGTAAGTCCTCAAGATATATGAAACAAGATATATCTCATCCTGATAATAAAAGTGTTCTACCAAGCGATAAGCACAGAAAGGTTACTAATGCAAGTAAGTTATCGCTTAAGAAAGAAGAGGTAGCAACACTTGGAATGAATCTATATACTGAATTTGGCTCTAGCTAAAATACTCCTATAGTATTTTATGTTGGATGTTTTTGTTCTTGGTAAGTTTTAGGCTTGCTGTAACACCACAGTCACTCCCAAGCACATGTTGGTCATGTCTCGAATGAATATAGTTGATCAGGCTATATTGACCCTAGACATGATTACATAACTGCGCAGGTTTAACCGCAGTGTCCCAACATCCAAATACTTTTGTTTCGTTCTATCTATGACTCTGGTTCTGTTATGTATGTATACTCGTATACTTTTTACAAAATACTTTATATTTTGAAAATATACTTTTACTTTTCAGAGCGCTTCAGCCCCTTAGTGTTTATAGTTGTATACCATGTAAACTTAGTTCACTATAAACAAGAGCTTAGATACCAATCTGTCACACCCCAAAACCGGAATGGCGGAAAGGTTCTGGGATGGAGGACGTCATGCGTAGTATCACAACAATTGTATCATAGCAATCATAGTAAACACAACCAAACATTGAATACATGTGTGAAAAGAAAAGTTTACATATGTTTAAGTATTGTTCAAATACATCATAACTGTAAGTAAATATAAAGACATGACTTTGTTGCTCCGACTTCTCAGACTCCAGGAGTACCTGTCTACTGATTTCCTGAGAATACAAGCAGTTTTGAAAGGGTATCAGCATAAAGCTGGTGAGTTCATAAGCGATGTTTGTAAATTGAAAACCTATTGTTAACTCTGAAAATGTTTTCATGATTCCAAGAAAATCCAATATTTTCTTTAGTAAAAGTGAGAAAATCTTAGTAAAATGTTGTATGAAGAACCGTTGTATGAATTGTCCTGTTTGAAACACCCTGGTTACTACCAGTACGTATAGTAGTATTAGTTTTCCTTAAGAAACCATGTATTTGTCCGTACTCGTACCAAACAAGTATTGTTCATATGTTATTATTACATAAGCAAATTGATGTTATCTACATTGTGAGTGTCATGACCATACTTTGACTTGATATGGCGCGAATCGGGCACCAATATCTTTTATGACTTTGTCACCCGTAGACCTGCCGGTCCTACTGTAGCTAGCAGCAAGGTGCGGGATAGTCAGTACCGTATAGATCTATACACAACAGTCACGCTCTCCCTACAAGAGATTCTGATCACAAGTGCTAGTCCTTCACTCAGTTAAGTTTGTGAGTGTTACCAAGGACGTGTCTCCAACTAGACTAACAAATTTACAAGTAATAATGCTGAAAACCCTTTTCGTATATAACTGAAAGGTTTATAAAGTATGAGTTTGTAATCTGTGGTATGAATTTCCCAAACTATACCTATCATAGTTTGTGTGTGCGTATATGTATAACCTTGTATGAATTCCCAAACTATACCTATTATAGTTTGTATGTTTGTAAGTGTAAATCATGTATTGTTCTGAAAACTATGTAGTTAAGATCGTACGTTGAGAACGTCCCTTATGCTCAGCATAATACAGAAGAGATAAAATATCTAAAATATTTTGTAAAACTGTAGAAACTGTGTGTTTGTACTGATTTCGTCCTTTTTAAGTTTACTGAAATCCGTATATGTAATTTTCATAAAATCAGTTATGTTTAGCTTGTACTCCCCCTGACAACATTAAAAAACTCGAAAAAATGTAGGGGTATGAACTCACATTGAGCGAGTGGTTTGTATGAAAGATCGGTATGAGATGTCGAGTATCAAGTGGAGCCTCGAACACAATCTGATCCTAATTAACATGTAATGACACATATAGGAGTCAAACGAAGGTATTTCACTACTAGATACGATAGAGAACCACTCTAGGGACTTGGAACTACTTTCACTAAGTGTTAGAACCTTATAAGATTGAGTGTGGGAGGTGTACGGCCACCTTAAAGGTGTGTGCGGCCATGGTTGTGCGGCCCATGAGGTGTGCAGCCGTACACTCATGATGGAAGGTGTCTTTGAGGTGTTTTCAAGGTTCATACTTGCATTCATGAAGTGTTCCAGGTCCTTACTTAGTTGTAATGCAAGTTAAGGGTCAATAAAGGTCATAGAAATGGGTTTGCGGCCCTAAGGTGCGTGTGTGTGGTCGCACAAAGGTGCGTGCTGCCGCACAAAGGTGTGTGCGGCCGTACACAGGGGTGTGCGGTCGTACACCCTTCATGTTTGTGCCCAAAATGCCTACTTTGAGGTGCAACAAGGCTAGGGTCATGTCCAACTCAAAGATAGGGGTTAAACTCTCACTTTGGAGAGCCTTTAAGGAGTGTACGACCCACCTTATGAAGGTGTACGGCCGTACTCTCTTCAATACATGAAGAACATGACGAATCTTGTAGCATTAAGGCTTAGATAGAGTGGTCTTTCATGGTTTGCAAGTTAGAGGATGAATTACTCACGTTTCTTGAAGCTTTGGAGGGTTCACGGTTGAAGAAGCTTGAGAGAATGGTATAGTGTGCGGCAAAGGAGTGAAAAGAATGAAAGGAAAGGGGTCTACCCTTTATATAAGAGTAGGTGTGCTGCCATGAGGGGTATGTACGGCCGTACACCCATGTGTGCGGCCGCACACTCCTCCAAAAGGGGTGTATGGCCCGGTTTTGTCACTATACGACTTGTTGACTCATTCCTAACCTCATCCTTGACTGTACCCAATTTAGAACACTTAAATGAACCCTTAAACCGTGCTAGAAGTTAACAGAACAAGTTTAACATTGATTGAATCGAATAGATGCACAAGGAAGAAGTTCCGGGTTGTCACACCTTGCTATTTGACATTTCCCCTTAGATACATTCACTGAAAACCTCCTTAAAACATCTTCTTTCATCTCATCCAATGTCATTTTGGAATTCCTGATGACATCTTGCAAGTAGTGCTTAGGTAACCAGTTAGAAGTAACTAAGCTACCAAAGTTGTAATTCCTAGCATAAAAATTAGTCTTAACAATAGATTTAATTTGGAATGTCTTTCATTATACTTCCAAGCAACTGCTACCCTAAAAAGACATGGCTTTTTATCACTAGAAATTGTTGCCACACCTAGCAATTACCCTAAGTCTATCACTCTTCTCAAAGTAAATACCATAACCATTATGGACTACATAATTTTGTTAATGCAAACCTAAGTTGAGCAGGGGACTCATAACATTCACCCAATTCAAGTCTCATTTCGCTCCAAAGTTGGTTTGGATCATGGAACCTAAAATCTACACCAATTTCTTCATCATTTACCTCTGGTATGTGGCCATGCTCAACTTCATTTACACCAAGTTGATTATTATCATCCCCCGACCCGTCTATACCCCTCTTTGTCACACCCCCGGACCAGACGGCGGAAACGTCCGGAGGCGGGTGACTTCATTGTGCAGTATCATAACAAATGAATATAAATGAAACATAGCAAATCCAAACATCATACATTAATATTAAACTTACATTGTTTACAATACTTGTTCTGTTCAAAAGTTAAACACGAAATAACAAAGGTAGAAATAGCATAATGCAGCGACGCCAGTCCTCGATCGTGGTGATTACCTGCTTACTAGATCCCTGAGAATACAAGTCGTTTTGAAAAGCGTCAACTAAAAAGTTGGTGAGGTCATAAGCATTTTTGTATAAAAATAGTTTTACACTTGTTTAGAATTGTTCTCGTTGTACTTTCAGAAAATCCGATATTTGCTATAAAATCGTTTGGAGTCTCGTTCGGAAATCATGGATATATGCATGTCATTACCTTTTATTCATCTTTATAAAGAGTGATTTTTGGAAAGTACTATAAATTATAAATGCAAGCTGTAATTGAGAATAGTTATTTTGAGTAGTAATAACAAATAGTTTCCAGAAAATCCCATGTTTTCTAAAAAGAATATAGTTGTAAGTCTTGTTTTCTTATCAGGTATAGTTGGGTGTGTGTTTTAGTTTATCGTTTTCGAAATCGTATAAAATCGTTCACTCTAGAAAATCCTATATTTCTGATGTATAAAATGGTGGTCTTAAAACCCTAAGACTGGTGTGGTAAAAGCTTCGTTTATAGTATCCAAAACAATAGTTGTTTATAATCGAAAGGTGTAACTTGAGTAAATTTCTAAAATCATATTGTTATATTCTAAGTGAGTCGTTATAACCATACTAATATGACGGAGTGCCTGTCTGGACGTTCTTCAGGCGTCGGATTCGATTAAGACATTTGTCACCCTAGACTGGCCGGTCTAGCTGTAGCGAACAACGAAGGTGCGGGGTGTCAACCCCGTATAGATCTATACACAAATTCCCGCTCTCCCTCCTGGAGACTCTGGTTATAACTTTTACAGGACTTTAAACGTACACTAATATATATATATATATATATATATATATATATATATATATATATATATATATATATATATATATAGGTACAGTGAAGATGCGTCTGACTAGAATACTAACAGATATTTGAGCAAATCGTTGAAATCCATTATTTAATAAATAAATAACAATAGTTGTACTCGTTGACTAGATCTATCGTTTTTGTTTGTTGAAAATAATCCACTTTGAATCATAATTATAAAAAATGACCCGATATTATCGGTATTGGAAAAAATGGCCCTTCTTTTTATAAATTATCAAATAAGACCCATATTTATCAAAAGGTGTCATAAGTGGTTCAAAACTAGGTGAATTGATAAAAATGACCCATTTCTTCTAAAATGCTCATTTTAGACTTATATTTATGAGAATATTCAAAAGGCCCTTGTTTATCCAAAAATTCAATTTTTGGTCCTTTAGAAATTGAGATGTTCGATAATTACTCAAATTTATTCTATGTTCCAAAAATGATTTATATCTATTTATATGGCCGAAAATAGCCCAAGATATCAATATTTTCATAAATTAATATCTTCAAAATATTAGTTCCAACCTTTTGTTTAAACAATTTCCTTGAGCAATCCTTGTGATTTTTGATATAAGGTTTTATGAGTGATAAATCATATAGATACTAGTTTTTTATTTCTAATCTACACTAATCAGTGAAATATAGTCCAAACTTTTGGGACTTAACCACAATCTCGAATTTTTGGACTTCTATAGAGAGTTTCATGATCATAAACACATACATCACAACATACAACTATAGACAAGCAATTATACAATGATTTCACAAGACCCTTGACTTGTATCCTCCCCCGAAAACAATGAAAACTCAAAAGATAGGGGTATGAAGCTCACCTTGATTTGATTTTGGTGAATGATTTGGCTAGATGTAGAGGAGTGTTCAAATCCTAACGCTTGAAGAGTTTGACAACTCTTGGAAACTTAGTATCTCCCAGGAACATCAACACACAATATCTTGTGTAACCATGATGAAATAAATAAGATAATATGTAGAATCACTAGCCAAATATGAGTTACTTACTAGGATTTAGGAATTTGCTTTGAAGAATTAAAACTTGGAGCTTGAATACGTTTGAGAGAATTTTTTGAGTTCACAGAATGTGAATATGATAAATGGGATACAATGAGGAGTGATTTACGCCCATAAAGGAAAAAGAGGGAATGGTTTACGTTCCTTGATAAGAGTGTGGGGTTGATATGATGCTTGCTTGGAGGACTGTTGGATAATTCATAAAGATTCGAGATTGCATGGGAGAATGGACAAATACAACTCATAATCCGTAAACACTTAAAATATCTAAGTGTTCACGGCCTAGTATGCTTCCTAGGGAAGTGTTCATGGTCAAGTTTGGAGTCTTTATGGAGTTTACGGTCTAGGTGTTGCCTAGGATTGTGTTTACGCCCCAAGGTGCTTTTCCCTTTGAGTTCACGGACAAGATACTACCTAGAGAAGGGTTCACGGCCAACCTAGGCTTCTTAGGGTAGTTCACGGCCAAAGGTGGTCCACTAAGGGGGGGTTTACGCCCAAAACACCTCCTAGGAAGGTGTTCACGGCCAAAGGTGCTTCCTTAAAGATGTTCACGGTTTTGGATGGGTCCTAGGAAGGTTTTTATGGTCTTACTCAATAGTAAATACAATTATGTTGTCCTTATAATTTAATTGCTCAAGATTGTGACACAATTACAAGTTCTTGTGTCTACACCATGTGATCCTTGTGTTGATTGCATTGTAAATTGAATCCCAAATTATTTATCCCACTTTGTCTTGCTTAACTTGTTTACTTTTCCAAAAGGTTACCTTATATGTGACTTTCAAAGTGTATACTTCCTTATACATGCACTTATGCTCCCATGGCTTTCAAGGTTCTCATTGTAATAGGGTTACAATTTAGACCTTGTTTGATCCAAATATTTCGGGTTGTCACACTCTTTAACATATTTTCATCACACAAAAAGTTAAGAAAAGGGTCGTTACAGAGGTTGGATGGTGGTTTGAAGGTTTCTTATGAAAAATCCAAGAAACTGAAGTAAAAAATTTCATCATCTGAGTCTGAGTCTTCAACGTATACCTTCTTAGGTCCTTTGCCTTTCTCATTCTTAGTACCAGTTTTAGGTCGTTGCTCTTTGTGTTTCTTAGTACCAGAAACATAGGCCACTTACTAAATGTGCAATAAAGAACTTGTTACTGATAATGACATGAGGAAAAAACCCACATACACTACAATTTCATGTTTGGACCTACGTACCTTGCACTTGCAGTGTGCCTCAACAATAATTTCCCGTGTGAAAATGTTGATTCTTCACAATCCCTTTTCAAACCCCTCTTCCCAAACGATTTGTATGCATGAAAACCCTTTTCGAGTTCTGAAAGATGATCAGGTAAGGAGAAAAAGGTGATGGATGGGTGTTTCAAGGTAAGAGGTGACCGGCTAAGGCAGGTTACCGTTTGTTAACCGGCTATTAGTCTTAAGTCGATAACTCAACGACACAAAAATGGCCACAGTGACCGAAAATTAAATTATAGGGTTTTCTCCAATTTAATGACAAAATGTTAGGACTTTTATGGTATTTGCCATTTCCAAAATGATTTAAGTTTTGCTTAATCTTAAAAGAACTATAAATTCCAATTAATAATTTATTATTATTATTATTATTTTGATTAAAATATAAATTGGAAAATAACCCGGATTTGGGGACTTACTGCTACTGTATCAAGTTCCGGTGGCCGAACGAGCAGGGATCACAGTTCAGCGTCGGAGCTGGAGCTAATCGCAGAGAGCAGTGGCATATTAGACGATTAACAGCGTGAGTTCTTCACACCAAACTGAAAGAAAAAAATAATAATTCAAGTATTCGTTAAATTTCTGAATTAGGGCTTGCAGTTGAACCATCCATCAATAATCAAGACACGTAAGTTCTTTATGTTCGTGGATTTTCCGGCTTTTACCGATTGCATTGCTGTGATCTACATCTTTTCTTGTACAGATTATAATCCCTATGCGTTCTGAAGACTATTAGCTTTAAAAATGGCTTTCGTTAATGTGATCAATTGTTGCCTCGATTCCATCAGAGAAGTAAGCTCTCTTGGCCTTCAATAGTCGCTCCCTTCTATCTTTATCTGCATATATTTCGTTAATATGATCAATAATGAACCAGTTATCTTCTTACTATTTGCTTTTTAGCCCATCTGTTTTCTCACTGTAATATCATTATTCCTGTGCTACCAAAGTTTCACTCATTGGGCCTAATGCCGATGTCTCAAGACTCAAACAGTATTCCCATGTAGAATTTTGTGAAATGCTTTTTGGAATTGTGTTTGCTTTAGAAGCAGTATTATAACTGCACACTAGGCTAAAGATGTTACAGATAATATAGATTATAATGAATATATCCATTCTGCAAAGCTTAAGTAAAGAATTATATTGCTCAAAATTTTCCATCTTTTCTAAATATCTTGTTTGTGATTTCTTTCTTGTGCTGTTCAGTTATCTGAGGAACTTAAAGGTGCAGTAGTTTATTTGGATGCGGGATGTACAGAAAGTTTCAAGTTTCTTGGGGCATTCCCTGTTCTATTGGAGATGGGTGTACTTTCTGTTTGCAGCTTGGAGAGCATGTCTTCTCTTGACATGGTAAGTATGATTTGTCTTATATTTCACATTGTAAGAAATGAACACTTCATTATATTCTAGGGTTAAATGCAAGAAATAGCAACTTTCATTGTACTATAAACAATCTATTCTATCCAATTACAGTAGGCTATGGTGCTAATGCCCTGACTAATGTTGGAACTAATGTATGAAACAAGTTAAAATGAAGTGGGGACTATGATTAGTTTCACTCTTATCATGCTTTCTTTTCCTTCTCTTTCTTCATTATGGTAATACTTTTGGACATGAAGAATAATTCCATGACTCTTTTTGCTTTCTGTTTTTAGGCGATTGATTGGAATCAGAAGAATGATGACCTCACAAAAGTAGTATTCTTCACTTGTCGCCTTCTAAGTGATGCACATCGATACATTTTACGCTGTCTAACCACACTTCAATGTGTTTCCCAGTGCACTATATACATATCTATCTCAGAGGTGCTATTCTGTCATTATATCTTTCCTTGCTATTGTAATTATTTGAACTTATTGATGCTTTGCTTTGATAAAGACGTGAATGCCCTCCTCACCAGAATTCCATCCAACTAAGCAAACCCTTAAGTTTCTTTCTTCAAAGATCCCAAATATTAGATTATTCACAACTTTTGATAACTTCACCTGATCATCATCCTTTCTGATTTTATTTCTTATTCTTGAATGGACTTCAATTTCAATTTTTTCTCTTGCTATTGCAGACAGGTCACTCAGCTTACCCGGATTCACCTTTAGGACCAGATGCTTATCATGAATATCAAATCTTACTTGTCCAAGATTACGAGGAACTCAAGAAGAAAAACAATCAAAACTCTATACACAAAAATAGCAACAAACCTAAGGAGAATCCCATCTTTGAAGATGAAGGGTGGTTGCAGCTTACCCCCCGTGAATCTGATACCCCTAAATCCCAACCTTTTTCCACTTCTAAAGATTCTTATGATGGAGGACCTAAATTGATGGCTTATGTTCATCACTTCCCTTTGATTCTATGCCCCTTTTCACCAAAGTTCTTTGTGCTACCATCTGAAGGGTCAATTTCTGAGGCGTATTTATCAGGTGATCAAGAGAATTCAATTAGTTCAGGGTTGCCTCCTTTAAGTACTGGGACTTCTCATGATGGTGAGGATATACCTCCTGGGGTTGCTCTTACTGCTCAATTTCTGTATCATTTGACAACAAAGGTAATGAGTTATTATACACTTTTGATTTCATACGTTTGTTGGGCTAGTTGGATTTCTAATTTCTATAGTAAAATTGTTACAGTATATTATAAATTTCATCATCATGATTCATGACTTTAACATTTGTTTCCAAAATCTGTAGATGGACCTAAAACTGGAAATCTTTTCGCTTGGTGATTTATCAAGAAGTGTCGGGAAGCTTATAACTGACATGTCTAGTCTTTACGATGTTGGGCGTCGTAAAAAACCCGCAGGGTTATTACTCATTGACCGAACAGTTGACCTTCTTACCCCTTGTTGCCATGGAGACACCCTCATTGACCGGATATTTTCATCCATCCCCCGTAGGACCCGCACACCCTCCGGTCCAAAGGGTACCCGTTCCCGACCCACAAACCTACTCCGCTCCCCTCTCGATCTTCAAATACCACTAACCGAAATCCTTCAAGAAATCCCACCAAAAGACCTTCATCTTCTACAAACAATCGAACCTTTTTTACAGGGTTGGAGTAATACCAATCAACTTTCCGGGAATCTTTGTTCTTCAGAAATCGAGTTGCTTTCCGGGTCTTTAATCTCAACCGAAAATTTCAACGGGACACCGTTTCTTGAATCGATTCTTGATAAAAGAACAAAAGAAGGGACCACATTAATCAAGAAATGGCTTCAGGAAACAATCCGTAAAGAAAAGATCTCTGTAAACACAAAAATTCCCCCGGGATTCGAACGTTTGATTAAATCTTTATCCAAAAACGAATCGTCTTTCACGCGAAATAAAGGGATTATCCAGCTGGCGGCCGCCACGTCACACGCGATGACCGAAAAAAACCGCGCCAAATGGGATTCCTTTATTAGCGCGGAAAAAATCCTCGCGATAAACGCCACAGACACCACCCAAAACCTTTCATCACAGATGTGCGATATAATCAACAAAAGTTTGACCCGAGAACCCGAATCTTTATTTTCAATTGAAGACGCGTTGTTGTTAACAATAACTGGATATATTTTGGCTGGTGAAAATTTCCCGACTTCGAGTTCAACAGGCCCGTTTTCTTGGCAAGAAGAACATTTTTTAAAAGAAGCTATTGTGGATGCGATTCTTGAGAATCCTGAACTTGGAAAATTTAAGTTTCTTGATGGGTTATATGATGATCTTGAAGCTAATCTGAAAAAGAAACGAGATGGGGGAGTGGCTAAAGATGATTTTGAAGATGATCAATGGGGTAGTTGGGATGAAGAAGATGGTGGTGATAATAATAATAATATGAGTAATGAGAATGCTTATAGTGATATGCAGTTGAAATTGGAGTTACGGGATCGGGTCGATAATCTTTTTAAATTTTTTCATAAATTAACGAATTTGAAGGGTGGGAAGGGAAGGGTAAATTGGGAAAGTGATAATGATCCGTATTCGAGAAAGGGATTATTGTATAAACTTGTGACAAGAATACTGAGAAAAGATGATGTACCCGGTTTGGAGTATCATTCGTCTACTGTGGGTCGGCTTTTTAAAACCGGTTTTGGAAGGTTTGGTCTTGGACAGGTATGCCAATTCTCCTACTTTGTTTAATGGAATTGTTCATTCCATTCCAATGAAAAGAAGCTGATGGAATTGGAATGTAATTGTGCAGGCAAAACCAAGTCTCTCTGATCAAAATGTTATACTGGTTTTTGTTGTGGGAGGCATGAATGCCATTGAGGTTTGTATTCAACTACTCAATTGAAAGTCTATTTTGATCTCTTTTTGTGTATTTTTGATAATGTAACTAACAAGATTTTTGTTGTGTTGTGTTGTGTATGGATTATGGAAGGTGTTTGAAGTTCAGGAGGCTTTATTGGAAAGTGGGCGATTGGATATAGAAGTGGTTCTTGGTGGAACAACTTTTCTCACTCCTACAAACATGCTTGATTTACTTTTAGGTGACTCTAGTTACATTTGATGTAATATATTATCACAACATTTTTGTCATCTTTTGTTAAAGTAATAAATCTAATATACAAATATAAAAACGGTATTTCCAAGTTTTGTGATGTGCATGATGCTTTAAACGAATTGGCTTGGTAGTTTCATTTTGCTATTGCTGATTGGACTGGACTGAACATGTTTGCTAGGGCTATTTTCGAGTATGTATGAGAAGGGTATTTCTGTCTTTTACAAATCACATATCTTATTGGTACTTGTGTAAATTTCAATTGCTTAAAATGTTGGTGACACCGAAAGTGTTTTTTATCTAATGATCGCACAACTTGTATATGTTTCCTATAATTCCTTCAAATTTCCCATTATGATTTGGATATTTTGGTTTTTGACCCAGTTCAATGTATATCTTCAAAATCATTATATCAAGATCATAAAAGTTGAAGATGTTTTTGTATATTTCGCATCAAAAGTATAAATTGATAAAAAGTTAAACATTTATTTGTTGGTAAAAAGTTAAACATTTGTGCATAAGTTAGTAAAGTGATGTTCAATCGAATGGGCGTCATGGTGGATTATTCTGTGTATTGAATCATATAATTTTCAATAAAAAAGTTGTAATTACAAACATATTTTTTATTCTTGTTTCGGGTACTTTGTCAGACGTAGATGATACTATGAACATGGTAAATGTGTATGCTCCTGTGGACTCTGATTATAGAACTAATATGTAGGTTTAGTTGCCTTAATTAAAAATGTATAGAGGTGAAATTTGAATTTCATGGGGAATTTCAATGAAGTAATGTGCAAGGAGGATAGATTTTTATCCATAGTTTGGTGATATAGTTGAAAAATTGGGATTAGTGCATATTGTTTGGTAATAAAGAGCGGGTGCTTCTTCATAAATTCAAAGTTGCCAAAAAAGTTGTTCGAGCATAGAGATATAGGAGGTGCAACTATTTGAAATTGAAGGAGATAATACTGGGAATACAATACAGGTTGATTCGAATGATTTGGAATTAGGCAATGAAGATAAATCAAATACTCAACTTGTGGGCACTGATACGTGCATGAACATGGGACCCTCTAACTATGTACCACCTGGTTGGTTTGGTCCATTCCCGTCCGCGGCTCCAAATCAAATTCCTAATGCCAGTGACATGAATATTGACCTGGCCCAGAACCTCACGAAAAAGGAGAAGATCTAGATCACTAGAATCCACAGAGGTCCCAAATCACAACTCTTTAGACCTTAACAGCGAACCACCCCCTGCACACTCCTTTGTTGACCCAGATGGTG
Organism: Lactuca virosa; assembly: GCF_052849685.1. Classification (NCBI taxonomy): domain Eukaryota; kingdom Viridiplantae; phylum Streptophyta; class Magnoliopsida; order Asterales; family Asteraceae; genus Lactuca; species Lactuca virosa. The sequence goes on from NC_136429.1 coordinate 130,254,346, forward strand.
ATGAACCCTCCGATTTTCAGAACCTTAGTGAAATTGAAAAGACTTGCTTGATTGGAAGAGAAATTGGGTTCGAGGTCGATAAGGATAACCCCATTCTAGAAGAGATTTTGGGCGAGTCAGGTGAGTTAAACGTTATCCAATGAACATTATGACTTTAAATGTTCGCGGGCTGGGGGAAGATCGTAAAGAGGCGTGGGTTAGCATATTTGTCAGATCATAACTCTCGTTCATTGGTATTCAAGAGACTCAACTTGCGGATGCAGACAATATAAACGTGGCTAATTGCTGGGGTTCTGACCAATGGGATGCAGACAAAGTTCACGCAACTGGGAGATCTGGAGGCTTAATTAACATTTGGGATCCTCTTGTATTCACCTCAATTGATGTTATCAAATATCGATATTGTCTGATCAATATTGGTAATTGGGTTGGAATTGATAAACCTGTCATTCTTGCCAATATATACGGACCTCAGGCGATCCCGGAAAAGGAGAAACTGTGGGTTGATCTTCTAAACCTCATGGAAAGGAGAAAAGGAATATGGTTAATTTTGGGAGACTTTAATGCAGTTAGAAGAGCTGAGGAAAGGTTTAATTCAAACTTCTGTGCACACACTGCAATGGGATTCAACAGATTCCTACATGATGGGGGTTTGCACGATCTAAAAATGGGCGGACATAGGTTTACGTATTTTTGTCACGACGACCTAAAACTAAGTAAGCTCGACAGATTCTTGGTGTGCTCTGATTTCTTATCCATTTTTCCCAATGTTGTGGTCACAACCCTTCCTAGAGAGACTTCTGATCATTGTCCAGTTCTTTTATCGACTACATCACTTGACTTTGGCCCAACTCCATTCCGCTTTTTTAACTCATGGATGGATAGGGATGGCTTTCCGAATATTATGGCGAGTGCATGGCTCCATTTCCAAGGTTTTGACACTGCAGACTGTATGTTGGCTGCTAAACTCAAACATCTAAAGAATAAAATTAAGGAATGGAGGGCTACAGATCATCCAAAGGAGGTTGAAGAACTTAAATCGCTGAAGTCTAAGATGGTGGCTTTAGACCTCATAGCAGAATCCAGAGCTCTCACAACACCAGAAAAAGCAGACAGGAGAGACGTTTCAAGAAAATAATTGAACTGGAGAGATTTACTAGCCTCGATCTTAAGCAGAAGTCCAGAATCCGTTGGGCCACTGATGGTGATGAAAACTCGAGGTTCTTCCAGGGGTGGGTAAACAATAGGATCAGAAAGAATAATATCACGGGGATCATGATCAATAGGACATGGAGCACAAATCCAATTGAAATTAAAGCTGAAGCGCACCGATTTTTCCAAATTTTTTTTAAAGAAAAATGGCCACACAGACCCAAGTTTTCAAATCCCCTGTTTTCACGTATCTCTCAGGCTGTCAGGAACTACTTAGAAGAACCCATTTCTTTGGGCGAAATCAAGGATGCAGTATGGGCGTGTGGCAGTGAAAAGGCTCCTGGCCCTGATGGGTTTACGTTTAAATTTATCAAGGCATATTGGGATATTATGTTTGGGGACATCGCCCTTTTTGTCAAATATTTTGAAAGATTTGGAAGGCTCGATTCTTCTAGCAGCTCTTCTTTTATCTCTCTGATTCCAAAGACCAAAGATCCATTGCTTTTCAGTGATTTTCGACCAATCAGCTTGATTGGTTGTTTGTACAAAATCATCTCTACTATATTGGCATCTTGCCTCAAAAGGGTTATTGGGCATTGTATTGATGAAGTACAATCGGCATATGTGGAAGGCAGGTATATACTAGCCCCTTAATTGTGAATGAAGTATGTACCTAGGCAAAAAAAGGTCAAGAAAAAGATTTTGCTCTTCAAGGCTGACTTTGACAAAGCTTTTGACTCAGTAAATTGGAAATATTTAGACTCGATACTCATTCAAATGGGATTTGGAGAGAAGTGGAGGTTGTGGATCAGGGGGTGTATAAAGTCGGCTAGAGCATCTGTGCTTGTCAACGGTGTTCCAACCAAGGAGTTCTCAATGGAAAGGGGGGTGAGGCAAGGAGACCCCCTCTCACCATTTCTCTTTGTCATTGCCATGGAAGGACTTAATGTGGCATTGAAGACAACTTGTATCAAAGGTATCTTTAAGGGAGTTCAATTTCCCAATAATGGACCGGTGATATCTCATTTGTTGTACGCGGATGATGTACTCTTTTTAGGCGAATGGTCAGAGAGAAACATTCAAAACCTTGACCGAATTTTGAGGTGCTTTCATGTATCATCCGGCTTGAAAGTAAATTTCAACAAATCCAAAGTTTTTGGAATCGGTTCCTCAACATCAGAAGCTTCCCATTGGGCCTCCTCTTTAGGATGTGAACCTTCATGCCTACCTTTCACTTATCTAGGTGTACCTGTTGGAGCGAATATGAATCTGAAAAAAAAAATTGGAAGCCAATTATTGATAAGTTCCTGTCTAAGCTTACGTCCTGGAAATCCAAAAACCTTTCGTTTGCGGGGAGGCTCACTCTTATCATATCTGTCTTAGGTAATTTGCCTATATATTATCTCTCCCTCTTTGCTGCTCCTACGGGAATACTTAAACAATTGGAAAAAATTAGGAGGGCCTTCCTTTGGGGTGATTCAAATGACACTTCAAAAATCTGTTGGGTCTCTTGGGATAAGATTGCAGCAGCAAAGCACGATGGGGGTCTAGATGTGGGATCAATCAGGGCTCTAAACATAGCACTGATGGTAAAATGGTGGTGGCGATTAAGATCAGATCCATCTCTGCTTTGGTGTAGAGAATTGTCATGCATACATAACCTCCAATCCAAACCTGATGATCATTATGCGGATAATAGAATTGCAGGTGTATGGAAAACATAGCAGGGGCAAAAAAGGAATTGGTGAAAGTTGGAATTCCTGTTTCCGATGTAATCTCAAAATCTGTCATTGGGGGGGATCATGGAGTGGAGGTGTAGAATTGCGCCTGACGGGCTTTACTCGGTACATTGTTTGAGGAGCAGAATTGACCAAAGTATCCCAACCAACATTTCGAAAATGGACTGGTTAAAAGAGGTTCCACCAAAAGTTTCATGTTTTGTGTGGAGGGCAAAACTAGGCAGATTTCCATCGGTTGTGGCGCTTCAAAAAAGGGGAGTTTGGTTGGACTCCATAGCTTGTACATACTGTAATCATGATGAGGAATGTGGGGATCACATACTGATTAAATGTCCATTTGCAAGAGAGGTGTGGGAATGGATCCTCAAATGGTGTGGTATAAATCACACGCCATTTCACACAATTGTGGAGGTTATTGACTTCGCTGCTGGATGGGGAAATTGTCCCAAGAAAAGGCGCATTCTTCAGGTTATCTGCTATGGAACCTTGTTGAGCATTTGGAAGGCGAGGAATGATCGACTCTTTAATAACCGGCGAACATCACAAGCGAAGGTAGCAGACATGATAAAATCTCTTGTTTTCACTTGGATCAATTTTCTGGGAACTTATGGTAGGACCTTGAATTGGAGCGAATGGTGCTCAGTTCCGTTGTTATGTATTTAAGCTTTCTTTCTTGTACTTCTTAACTTTGTACTACCCCGTCTCTAGCTACTTGCTAGAGGCGGTTTCTTTATTTATATACAGTGTTGCAAAAATCGGCCTACTCGGCCGAGTACTCGGCCGATTACTCGGAATCGGCCCTCCACCGAGGGGAGTAATGTGAACTCGGCAAAACAACTCGGATTAAGTCAAAATCGATTAAAAATCAGTCAAAATTGGTCAAAAATCGGTCAACATCTCTCTAACTCGGGCCTACTCGGTATTACTCGGTCTTACTCGGGCCTACTCGGTCAAACTCGGCCAACTCGGTCAAAATCGGTCAAACTCGGTCAAAGGGTCAAAATTGTCATAAAAAGAGAAAAAATCAAGAATTCCAAGATTAATATGTATAATACACTTAATGATTTATTATTTAACACACACATGTGATTATTACTACATATATATCTTAAATTTTCAGTAATTATTTATGAAGTGAGACATTTGTGTGTATTTCTGTTTTTATGTATTCACATGTATCTAATTTTGTTATATATTTAAATCAAATTATGATTTTAACTTATGATTTTGACATATATAATTTTCCTAAAAATATTTCTACATGAATTACCGAATCCGAGTACTCCCCGAGTACTCGCTACTCCCCAGTCGGCCAAGCAGGTACCGAGTAGCGAGTTCTACAACCTTGTTTATATATATATATATATATATATATATATATATATATATATATATTTGCCGGTTCCAAAAAAAAGAGCATAGAGATATGACTGTAAAAGTAGGGAGATGTTAATGAGAGGAAAAAGAAAGAAAGGTGATGATGGTTGAAATGAGGCCCTTATCGACAATAATGGAAGAAAAGGCCTATGGATATTGAATCCATGAATTGGATATTAAACAAAAGTAAGGATTTGATGGGATATAGAGGGAGAAGAAAACACTTGCTTTTTTTCACTGTGTTATAAATGGGAATTAAAAAGATGTAGAATACATGGTTTGACTATTGTCGTGGTACTTGGGTTACTGATCCGATCAAAATCAAGGAGGTAATTTGGAACTTTTTCTCTTTGATGAATGCAAATTTTGAAAGGCCAAAGCTAATAAATCTTCGCTTTCGTATAATCTCAAAGGAAGATGAGATTTTTCTTGAAAAATCATTCTCTCAAAAAGATATTAAGAAGGGCGATCGGTGTTGTTGTGACAAAAAAACACCACGTCTGGATGGGTTCATTTTTAAAATTTTAAAAGAATTTTAGGAGCTTGTAAAAGTCAATTTCTTTGCATTTTTTTTAAAGAATTTGAGCTCATGGGTAAGTTAAATAATGGGTGTAATGCCGCCTTTATTATGTTAATTCCCAAAATTCTTGATCCCTTGACTTTAAAGGATTATAGACATGTAAATTTAATCGGATGTTTGTATAAAATTATCTTAAAAGTTAGTTTTTTTTTCTAACAGTAATTTTTATAAAAAGGAAACAACTAGCAAGAAGCTAGAAAATAAAAAAGCTAGAAAATAAAATTACAAAGAGTTTTAGAGTCAGGAGCCAAAAAAAATTTTTGGGTGTTCCTTATAAAATAATTGGTATATATCTACTCTAATAAATGAATATCCATTTTGTCACATGTCAATCTCTCATAAGTTTTGATACTTGTCATTTCTTGGTATTTTTAAAATAAATAATATCCACATGTCAATTTATAGGTTTTTTTAATTTTTTAAAATTAAAAAACCACATAATACATATAGCTATATAAGTAAAGTATTAAATATAATAAATATGATCTTAAATTGCAATAAATATATTTATTCTTTCCTTATTTTAAAATTTAATTTTAAAAAATACTTAATGTTTATATTTTGATATTTAATTTTTTTTAATTAACTCATGTAATACATGGGTCTCACACCTAGCATATATATATATATATATATATATATATATATATATATATATATATATATATATATATATATATATATATATATATACAGGAGCGGACGCAGGACTATATAGTAGGTGTTGCCGGTGGCACATTTTATAGTAGAAAAAAGAAAAAAATTGAAAATTTTGCACTAAGTCTGGAAAAACTAGGTGTTGCCGGTGCCACCGTTGGCACCATAGTAGATCCGCCATTGTGTGTGTATATATATATATATATATATATATATATATATATATATATATATATATATATATAAAAGGTCGGTCCGTTGAGTTTGAAGGCTCTATACGAAAAGTAAAATGGTCTTTTAAATACAATTTTTTTTATATATAAGTAAAATAAACCTAAAAAAGAAAAACTAAAAATAAATAAAATTATCTAAAAATGAAATTATGCAAATTTATAAAATTTAAGGTGTGAAATATGTAAAATTTGAAAACTAACTTTAGAATTGAACTTCTAAGTATGAGGACCAAAAATCTAATTTTAAAAATAAATGACTTAAAAAGGCATGTCATAAGGCCATGTAATCAATTCATAGTGTCTAAGAAAGAGATATTATGTCTTATGCAACTACAAATATTTTTTAAATAACTTGCAACAAAATAATATGTTATTTCTAAATACTAAATAAATAAATAAAAAGTTTAGGGTGGCCCTAGGCCTACCCTGGTTCTAGGGTGGCTCCGTCCTTGTTTGGAGCATTGGGTTTTGTAACCATAACATTCAAATAATAGATCTACTACCACTTATATTATAAAACCAATCAAAGGAATGCAAAACAATATTATCAGAAAAGAGAGATTCTCTTCAACTTGATATTTTGTATGGTTGCAGAAATCGGAATTAATCGGTGATTAATCGTTTGACGTTCTCCAACCGTCGATGATTAGGGTATTAATCGGAAATTTATGATTAATCGGGTTAGGCGGGATTAATCGGTCTTGGCGGGATTAATCGGTCAACAAAAGTCAAAAAAACTCAAAAAAGTAAAAAAAAAATAAAAATTAAAAAATTAAAAAATCAGCTTTTTTTTACTTCAAAATTTCAAATATTATACAAAAATGTTCATATTTTCGTATTTTTAAAACTTCAAATTACAAAATTTCTTATTTTCTAATTTTGAAGTACTTGTTTTTCTTAAGATATATTAATATTTGATTAATTTTAATATTTCATTAATAATCTATGGTCCCCGACTAATCCACGATTAATCCCCGCCAAGACCGATTAATCCCTTAACAGCGGTCGACCGTCGAGCTACCGTCGAACGATTTTTACAACCTTGATATTTTGGAAAACAACACCATTCCGAAACATCCAAAGCATCCAAATTATAGGGTGATCATAATAATGACTTTAACTGCTTTCTCTCAAAAGTGCTTGTGAATCGACCTAAAAAGCAATTGCCAAGGTAATTAGCCAAGAACAATCGACTTATATGGAAGGAAATAAATATTTTGGATGGCCCTTTGCTTATAAAGCTCGACGGAGTGGCTTCGACAATAGGCTCGGCGACCTCGGCGAACATCGGGCCGACCGAGCTCGGTTCGACAACTCGGTAGAGATGTGCCGAGTCTCTTTCTTCTTCCTCCTTCCTTCCCCCCACTCGACAACCCACCCCTCCCTTCTCCCTCTCTTCTTCTTCCGAGTTTCTTCTTCCCCTTTTTGCTGATGTGGAGTTCGACAATAGTTGCACGACTCTCTTCAGCCTAAATGAGCTTTTATTCTTGGGCTAAGAAAGTTAAAAAGAAGGTATATCACTTCGAGGTGGATTTCGACAAAACATTTGACTCTTTTTATTGGGCATTCTTAGACTCAGTTTTAGAGCAAGTGAAACTTGGGATAAAATTGAGAGGGCCAAGGATTGTCTTTACTGAGAAAGAGCATCGGTTTTGGTTAATGGTTCGCCTAAAATTGAATTTCCTATAAGAGGAGGTGGTGGGTAGGGTGATCCTCTATCTCCCTTTCCTTTTATTATTTCCATGGAGGTTCTACGGTAAACATGGTTAGTGGTCTATGTATGGTAAACATTATGAATCTTAACAGATTGGTAAGATGTTTCTATTTAGCATCCAGTGTAAAAGTTAATTTACACAAAAACAAGTTGTTATAAAAAAGATGTGGAATTGGGGTAGATAATCTAGAGGTTGCTAGACTCGTTCATGTATCTGGGGCTTCCGTTGACTATAATATGAAGCTTGCGAACAATTTATCTTCTATTGTGGACAAATTTCAAGCGAAATTAAATTTTTGGAAGGCGAAAAACCTAATTTTTGGCAGGAGGACTACACTTGTGATTTCGGTATTAGGGAGCCTTCTACTTTATTATTTTTCTCTTTTTAAGGCTCTCGAGAAGACAATTGATAAGTTGGAAGGAATTAGAATGACCTTTTTTTAGGATGGGAGATGGGTGACACAAGAAGATTTGTTAGGTTGTTTGGCATTCCATACTTCGACCCGAAAGTTGTAGTGGTCTTAGTGCTAATTGCTTGAGATTGTCAAATCTTGCAGTTATATCCAAATGGTGGTGGCGTTTGAAGACACCTAACGGGATTCGGACAAAATGCATTATCGCAATGCATCTTGTTGACAGTAAACCCATTGTAAAAAAAATCCATAAAAGGTGTGTGGCTTAATGTTGGACAAATTGATTAGGATATTTTGGATTTGGGGATTTCTTTAATAGATTTACTCAAAAGAAAAGTGGGGGCTGAAAATTTTACTTATTTTTTAAAAGAAATATTTCCGAAGTTATACACAATTGAAGCTAATAAAGATTGTCAAATCCAGATTTAAAGTGGGTGCCATTGAAAATTAATTTGTGTGGAGTTTTTTCGGGACAGGATTCCTCTCGATAGTCAATAGGAATCTGAGTTCAAGGGGCTTGGTGATCGTATCCACGGTTGCAGCTGCTTCATCCTAATTGGTGTTGTTCGTTATATTTAACACTTGTTTAGTGACTGATTCCTCTTATCCTCATGTATTTTATGTACTTCATTATGTCCAGTTTTCCACCGGTATTATTTTAATAAATTTTATTGCCGTTAATCGCTTCTCTTTTTTTGTTGTTTATATAAAACTTTCTGCAGTTCTAAATAAAAAAATAAATACGTGATTCTCGCATCAAATTGTTTTATTATAGAATTGCGGCCGCCCGCCGCCCAAACATAAAGCCGGCAAAAATCAACGTCGTAGCCCCTTCCGCGTGCCACGAGACCCACATTTCATTACTCCATTCACCCGATTGGGCGGCGCCTTTTGCCTACTCAGTCAAACCCCTCGTTGACCCCACCACACCCTGCTTCCTTTATATAAACACACACAACTGTCTCACACAGACACACAAACACACTAAAACACTTCTCTAATGGTTATGAAGAATAATGCTTCAAAGCCTGTAACAGCGGCCAAGATTCCCGGTGTGGACCAAGTACATTACCGGGGAGTAAGAAAGCGGCCATGGGGCCGTTACGCGGCGGAGATCCGCGACCCTGGAACGAAAACCCGGGTGTGGTTGGGTACTTTCGACACGGCGGAGGAAGCAGCCAAAGCATACGACACCGCCGCCATCAACTTCCGGGGCACCAAGGCAAAGATAAACTTCCCTCCATCCATAGACGACGTCGACGGCCAGAGCCCCAGCCAAAGTAGCACCGTCGAGTGTTCCACTTCTTCCCCAGATGGTCGTCCTCCGTTCCACCGGCCGTTGGAGCTTGACCTCACGCGCCGCCTAGATGTTTCAGTAGCTGGGTACCAGTTGTTTCATAATGGCGGGCAGCAGACGGTGGCGGTCGTACCCCATCCCCATGGCCATATCCATGGCCAGCCGATTATGGTGTTTATGGATCGGAGTTATCCGTACTTGTATCATCAGTACAATCCGAAGATTGAACAGGAACATGTGAACAGATTTAATGGAGTTTTGAGCGAGTCGGACTCTTCATCGGTTGCAGATTGTAGCGCCCCTTGTGATACAAGCATGTCGAGAAGAGAGCTTAATCTTGATCTAAATTTAGCGCCACCGGCGGTAGATGTTTAAGAAGATAGATGATAGATAGCTGTGTACTTGGTAATAGACCGAACCGGGTTCAAAATGAATCGTCTGCAGGGTAGACCGGTTCGGGTCATTTGTTTGAGTATTTTAGATTAGAACGGTGGGGTTTTTTTTTGACGGGCAGACCGGATTTTGTGCAACTCCCTTTCTCGACCGGTTAAATTTTATGTAATTATTCAGTATTTTATTAGGAAATTTATAATTCTTAATATAAATTATGCATTTTTGTAATTTTTGAATTTCTTCTGATGTTTGTTTTTGTAATTTTAGGTATAGTTATTGAAGTATTTCATTTGCAAGTTTATATAACTGGATAAACAATCAAATATTTTATGAAAAAATGGAAAATAGGGCTAATAATATTAAACACATCATCCTTTATTTTATCTAACCAAAAAACCCTTTATAATAGTGGACGGAGTCGAGGCGCAGGTCGGTAGTTTTTGGGGCAACGACGGCGAGTTTGTGGTACTGTCAAGCAGGCGGGTCAAGCGGATGGAGGTAATAATGCATGTCAGCGGCTTTAAGAACCCGTTCAATCATTTACTACCTCATGCATTGTGTATTTGTACTCTTGCTTTAAGACTTGTAACAAAATAATTTTGCATGCATGTTTTTAAAACAGTTTGTGAATGAATTTTTGTATGTTTCTAATATTTTGTAAATTAGTTGTGTGTGATGTTCTATTATTTTATGTTTATTTTAAAATTAAAAAATGAATATGTTGAGTGAGTTGGAAAAAATAAAATTTTTATTTGTTGTTGGTCGAAAAAAGACGAAAGAGATAGGAGAAAAATACTGATATGATGTGACTCCCTCCACCCCTAAATGTTATATTTTGGTATTATTATTTATTTGCTTACATCTTTATGTTCTATAAACAGAGGATACTCCCATCCTTTTTACAAATATTCTAATTTATTTTAAACCTAACAATATCAAACTCTTCCCAAGAAACCTTCTTAAATAACATGCATGTAATATGTTATGAATACCGTCAAGAACTCAAGATCACGAGACAATGCGAGCCTTTAAGATTGCTTTCCACAAATTTCAAAATAGTGAATGGTCTAATGTAGTAGAGATTTATATAACTTATGTTTTCCGGTTAACTAATCCTCTCTACGGAAAGACTTTCAGCAAAACCAGAACATCCACTTCAAATGTTATAGGTCTACTCTTCAAAACCACATAACTTTTTTTTTTGAAAGATTTTGAGCAAACATTCTTTCCGTATTATTTTCATTATACCAACTTCACATCTAAAAAGTGATTCTCTCTATCTTCTAACCAACGAAATGATGTCCTACACTTTCTTTTGTCAAGTGTTTCATACTATGTCATCTTAAATTCTTAATACTCTTAGTGGTAGATGTATTATATGTTTTTTTTTTCAATGGGAGATGAAAGATGATTGAGCCAACTTCCCGAATATCCTATTTTGCATGCCCTCAGCATGTCTCCAGTGTTTGAATTTTTTTTTTCACTTTACCCACTTGGTTGTCACGTCATTTTAGATTTTACCTTTCTTCATAAAGTCGATGATCGATTAAAATCAATAAGAAGCAAACTGGGTTTTCCGCTAATGGAAAAACTATGACCTCTATATCCTTTGGATTTGTCATCTAATCAAGAAGAAAATGGTCTGGCTGAGGGTATCTAAAACTCCCACTGATTCGTTGCACCGACAATACTGATGGTATTGTCCTTAGACTATTCACATCGGGTTTTCAAGATTTATTTGCAATGCAACTTGGAAATTTAATTTGTATTATTATTTTGTTATTTTATTTTAAAAATATTCTTCTAACTATATTAATCATATTTTTTATTTATTATCGAGTAATTATTAATGTTTAATATTTAAAATATATGTTAAAAAATATATAAAGTAATTATTGATGTGTTAATGGGGACATTTTTAAAAGATAGTGATAAATATTGGAGAACTAAAAAAAACGATATAATATGTTTGAAATATGAATAACATTGTATTGATGTGGATAATTTTATCCTGCCACATCTACCATAAAATATTTATAAAAGCGTTTTAATAACTAAAAATAAATAGAAAAGTGATATGAAAAAAAATAATAAACTTTTATGAGAGGTTAACATCGGAAAATGCCTTATAATAATGTGTGTTTCCCTTTTGTTAATACTTAATTGAGCCTAATTGGAATTTGTGGGTTGTTACGGATAGGTGTCAAGGTGTGAAAGAGAGAAAGATAAAAGCGGCGTTGGTAGTGGGTCCACCAGCTATCACGTCTTGACTCGGTCAACCCACTAATACACGTATTCCGTCGCTGCCGTCCATAACAATGAGTTAGAGTAAATTATAGTTTAGTCCCTTTAGTTTATACCAATATGCAGTTAGAGTCCAATTTTAAAATAATTATGTTTATCATCCTAATATTTTAAAAAATTGACACGTCTTGTCCCTAAGATTGTCAACATCACGTCCTATCCGTTAAAATTGCATAAAAGGACCATTATACTCATTTTTTTTTTTGTATTTTATGATATTTTGAAATTTTTATTAACAAAGGATATTTTGATAAAAATCCAAGGGTAATCTCTAAAAAATCCTAATATTTTGGAAAAAAATTTAATAAAGTCATAAATTTTATTTTTTGAACAGAAAAATATTAAAATTTTCACTTTTTAAATAGAAAAGCCCAATAAACTAGCTATTTTGTTCACTTTAGCCCATTTGACCGGTTCAATAGATCATGAGACTAAATTGTTAATTTTTCCAAAATAATAGTATTTTTCTACAGATTTCGTCAAAATTTATATATAATGTATAAACATATTTTTACGTATTTATATATATTTTTACGTATTTATATATTTTTTTAAGTTTTTATATGTATATGTTTACGTATTTTAAATGTATAAACATATTTTTTTTACCTATTTATATGTATTTTTAACCATTTTACATATTTTTATGCGTTATTTTTTATGTATTATGTATTTAGATGTATTTTTACGTATTTATGTATTTTTTAAGTTTTTTATATATATGTTTTTGTATTTTAAATGTATAAACATTTTTTTATATATTTATATGTATTTTTAAGTATTTTACGTATTTTTTATGTATTTTTATATGTATTATGTATTTATGTATATTTTATAAAATTTATATATATATGTTTATGTATTTTAAATGTATATATATATATATATATATATATATATATATATATATATATATGTGTGTGTGTGTGTGTATTTTTAAGTAGTTTACATATTTTTTGTGTATTTTTATGTATAATCGTATTATTTTTATGTATTTATGTATTTTTACTTTAAGTTGTCTTCACCATTTCATCTAATTCACATAGCTTCTTCGAGTATGTCTAGATGGTTTTCCTACATACCCATATATTTTAAGTTTTTCCCATTCGATATTTAATTTCAAGATAAGCGAATGGGAAAAGCTTACAATATGTGGGTATGTAGAAAAACCATCTAGACATACTCGAAGAAGTTGAACGAATTGGATGAAATGGTGAACACGATTTGAATAAAAATACATAAATACGTAAAAAAAAATACAGTTATACTTTTAAAATACATAAACATTTTTATAAAAAACTTTAAAAAAATACATAAATACATAAAAATACGTAATACATAAAAAAACACATAAAATATGTAAAATACATATAAATACGTAAAAAAGTATGTTTATACATTTAAAATACATAAAAATACATAACAACTATATAAAAAACTTAAAAAAATACATAAATACGTAATACATAAAAAAATAACACATAAAAATTAATAAAGTAATGTAAAATACTTAAAAATACATATAAATACGTTAAAAATACGTTTATAAATTTAAAATACATAAAAAAATGTAAACATATGCATGTAAAAATTTATAAAAAAAATACATAAATATGTAAAAATATATGTAAATATATAATACATAAAAAACAACACATAAAAATACATAAAATATATATATAAAATACTTAAAAATACATAAAAATACGTAAAAAAAATACGTCTATACATTTAAAATACATAAACATATACATATAAAAACTTAAAATAAATATACAAAATAGGTAAAAATAGATATAAATACGTAAAAAAATACGTTTATACATTATATACAAGTTTTGATGAAATCTGCAGAAAAGTCTCATTATTTTGGAAAAATTAACGATTTGGTCTCATGACTTGTTGAACGGGACAAAAATGGTTAAAATGAATAAATTAGCCGGTTTCTTGGGCTTTTCTATTCAAAAAATAAAATCTAAGACTTAATTAAAAAATTTCCCAAAATTTTGGGACTTTTCTGGAGATTTCCCAAAATGGAAAAAGAACCGCCAAAGCCCTAACATATCATCGAGAACCATTTCACATATTTCTACTCTCTCATATGATTGGCAGACCCAACGATACCCTCTTTATATCTCTCTTTCTCTCATCCCCCTCTCTTTATCCTTATCTATCTATCTCTTTTTATGGTCGACAACTCCAACACCACTACACCTCTCTCTTTCTTCCTACAACTATCGGTGTAACCCAACCCCATATTACTTCAGGCATCGATGTGTAACATCCCAAAAATACAGACAAAAAAAATTCTTTTTAAAATCATTTACTAAAACCATAATTCATCAATATCATAATAAAATCACAAATCATCTCTCTCAAAAAATCATGTCAAATATTGTATCAAGATCACGTGAGAAAATACCAGAGTCTAACAATCCCAAGCTAAAACTGTGGTGTGTGTCATGCGATCATCCCGAGCCATTCCCCTTGCTAGTGGAAGTACCTGAAACCAAAACTGAAAACCGTAAGCACGAAGCTTAGTGAGCTCCCCAAACTACCACATACCATACACATAACATATAACATAACTTTGGGACTCCGCCGAGCTGCATCGGGACGAACCCGACATCGGCTTACCCGGCATCAGGTCCCACCCGGCATCGGGCTTACCCTGGCATGAGACCGCATCTGGCATCGGACCTCGTCTGGCATCGGGCTTGCCCCGACAACGGACCAAAGCCCGGAACGCATGACACATAACATATAAGCTAACATACATCGGGCTTTCCCTGGCATCAGACCGAAGCCCGGAACGCATGACACATAACATATAAGCTAACATACATCAGGCTTGCCCCGACATCGGACCGAAGCCCGGAACACATAACACATAACATGCAAGAATCACAAAGACATCAACCATACATAAACGCTTCTCGGGACCGCCCCGGTATCGGACCATAGTCCGGAACTACTAACATCTAAACGGGCCGACATTGTGGTCGTAGACCCGTTCCTACTGGAGAAAACTCACCTTGCAAAGTTGTCTGCAGAATCTCGTGGTGATGAATATCTAATAGCTGATCCAACGACTCCCCGGCTATCAATATCACAATAATACTTAGTCAAAAATCTGATAATCCTTCTCAGGGTAAAATAACCATTTTACCCTTAGTCAAAGTTAACATCCTGGTCAAAGTCAAAGTCAATGTCAACTCCCAGTCAACCCCAACTCGCCGAGTTATCTCCCAACCCGGCGAGTTCATGTACCACTCAGACTCGTGTTCAACCGAGTCAACTCGTCGAGTCCCTTCCCAGACTCGTCAAGTTCCTCCTACCATAATATCAGGATAAAACGTATTAACTCGTCGAGTCCCTCCTTGGACTCGTCGAGTTCTTCATTATCCGAGTCCTAAACTTTCCCAACTCACTGAGTCATCTCCTAGACTCAACGGTTTCACTCAACCCAGAAAAGGGTTAGGGGTCCACGACCCGACTCGCCGAGTCACAAGAACAACTCGTCGAGTCCCCCATATTCCAAATCCATACAGTCGATTCTAATCAATTCCAATGCTTCCAACTCATAGATCTGGACTCCTTAGACTAGCTTTACACGTAAAGTTGCTGACTTTACGTGCATACATGGTGTTATGAAGCTAAAACACCCACCACAAGCTAAAATGGAGGTCTAAGTCATGGAATAGGGCCATGGTTGAATAAAGGTGGCAACTTTGAGCTTCTAAAACTCAAGAGTGCCCAGATCAGAAGTCCTTACATCCCCAAGGGTTCAAATCTCGGAATGACCTTGGAAATGGCCCAAAAGTGACAATATACAAGCTCAAATGAATATCTAAGTGAATACAAACCAAGGTATAAGCTTTATACCTCTATCAAGACAGAAATGAGTCCTTAGCTATGGATCTTTAGCCTTCCTTCTACAACTCCAAGTCCTTGCTTCCTTCTTCTAGCTTTAAATCACAAAAATGGCAAAAAATAGCTCAAGATCACTCAAGGTTGATTAGGGTTTCAAGATTAGGGTTTGGAGGTGATGGAGGCTGGGGTGGAGGCCGGATATGATGCTTATATAAGGTGCAATCCCTAAAGATTAGGGTTTCATCCAGACTGTCCTACTCGTCGAGTAGCTCACTTAAAACCCGCGCATATTTTGCCTTTTACTCGACGAGTTAGGGCCACCAACTCGTCGAGTAGCCCTTCAAAAATGAATAAATAAAAATTTTAAGTGTATACCAGGAACCAGACGTTACACGATGCTAGAACTGTCTCTCTCTTTTTAACATATAATTGTCAGCGAAAACCAACCTCACTTCGCCTATAACACCAACAATAAAACACCTCTTTTTTTTTTTTGGTGTGCAATTGTTGATATAACCCAACCCATCTATCACTCTGGTTTTGATTAAAAATATATCCTTCTTGTTTTTATTTATTTTGATTAGATATGTCCTTCCTATTTTTTGTTTTGATTTTATTTTTAAGCTAGCATTTTAAGTTGCTTATGATTTTACGCTACAACTTCTAATTTTTGGTGCCACTTGTGGTGGTGGTAGGGGCAGTGATGGAGGTGGTGGATTCCATGGTGACGATGGTGGTTGGTGGAATCAATGGTTGGTTAAAGGTGGATGGGAAAGATAGTTAGCTAGGTTGGCCCTTATATTAATTAAAATAAATATAAGATAAAATTTTAAAATTTGTCCCTATGGTTTCTAAAAATTATCACTTTAAGGATAACGGTTAAAAATACATCGTCCGTCCTTAGTTTCAAAACCTTTCATAGTTGGTTCTTTGTTGGGTCTTTTGACTAACTATGTTAAAATATGGAGGTTAAGTAATTGTGAAATTAACAATTTAC
Source organism: Lactuca virosa (assembly GCF_052849685.1). NCBI lineage: Eukaryota > Viridiplantae > Streptophyta > Magnoliopsida > Asterales > Asteraceae > Lactuca > Lactuca virosa. The sequence continues at coordinate 130,271,075 of NC_136429.1, forward strand.
CATTCTTTATTTATTTTGTCAAGTTTTTGTTTAATTATATTTATCTCTTCTATAGAATCGTAACTAATAACCATCTTAGGATGTCTCTTTCTCTCATCACCTCACCAGAATCACACAACCCTTAACCGACACATCGCTACCATCTTAAGTTATTTTTTCTTCTCCACTCAAAATTCCTAGGCCAACTCTAACACACTATTCCTGAAATCAATCTTTTCATTCATCTTCTTTACTTTAAAATCAATTTATTTCTGTCCCTTTTTAATTTTGTCGAATAATATCCAAAAATAATTTATTTTATTGTAGTGTTCAAGTAAATTTGACGAAGGAAATGAAAGATGGAGTTCCATGACACTAGATATAACGATGTCGGGGGTGGGAGACGACGATGGATGAGGTTCTCATGACAGTGGAGATGTTTTTTTATTAGTTAAGAGACGGGGATGATCCCACTGTCTTCTATGAGTTTCTAAAGTGTTGGTGAGCTAACTTATTTTGTGGATTATCTATGGATGGGTGTATATATGCTCATGGAAGTTTCATGATGTGATTTTTAAGAAAATGAAGTGAGGTTAAAACCTCATTTGGATGATGAATACAAATTGCCGAAAATATATTCTAGATTTTTAGGTTAGTAACTTTGACTTTGATTTGTTGGATTTAATTTTTCTTGGGTTTTGAAGGACATATGAAATAAATTTAGGGGATTTTTTTTTTTAGGAATCATATATCACCCGATTTGATTTGGGTAAATCTCTCTTCTCAAGATTAACTTCGTTAGTCGTTGATTTTTTTTTCTGCAATTGAATTTGATTTAAGGTTGTCTTGTTTGTAGTTGTCATGGCAGGAAGAAATGGGATCTTTGAGGTATTGACTTGGAACGTCTGCGTACTCGAAGGTGAGGGTTCCAGTTGAGTGTGCTTCTTGAGTGCTCTGTAGCTAATGTGAACCAGTCAGTGTCTTTAATGCCAACATAAAATCTAATGAATTATTTAGAAATTGGGTTACATTAATATATTATATTGATGATTGAACTGTTTTAACATATATTATTAAGGAATCTGGATAGCTTTTGATTCGAGGTTAAGTTGTTGGAAATGACTAATCGTGAAATTTTGTTTAAATATAATAAGAAAATGAAAAAAAAAGGTGCAACCTTGTCATTTTACACATAATTAACAAAGAGGTGTTGATGGTAACCGGAGACCAATTGTGAATAATTTTACAACCATGAGGATCAATCACATCAGTTTTTGAAAACATAGACTTAAACTATAAATTGATCTAAAACATAAGGACCAAAAGTACAATTTACTCTATGAATAATGACTTGTGAAATGGGACCAGCCCTGTCTCCCGTTCTCGATGCAATCCATCCCATCACACCAACTCCAACGTGTACATCAAATTCATTATTACGAAAAAAAAAAGAGAACATATTTCATGGAAACAACGAGAGGAAAACAAACCCATGCCTAGCAAGACGAGACGGGACCAAAAAAAAATAGTTCAAACATTAGAGCATATGGTATGGATAACTTGAAGTGGTGTTATAACAAGAAGCAATAAGATGAGGGAGTGGTGTTCATGGTGTTATAACACCATGTTAAGAGGAGAGAGATAGAGAGAGATAATTTGACAGCCAATAGGTGATCACGTTTCTTCTTGTCATGGAGACAACAAGAAGCACCACAACAAGATGCAACAAGGAGGGGGGCGGTGTTTTTGATGTTATAACGGCGTTATGGGCTGCCAACTCAGCCACAACAAGAAGCAACACGACCCACACCGTCTGCTCTTATATTTTGAGAATTGAGAGAAAAAAAAGTAACAATACCTATGTGACCAACTAATATTTTCTTTTTTATGTTTAAATTTGAACCAAATAAAGACCATAGTGTTATCTGCCGTCATAGTATGGGTAGTATGAACCAAAGTTGTTAAAATTGTGATCTTGACCGTAGGATCATACGATTCTACAATCTTACACAGGTAAATCAATTCTGATAATACCAGTTGTTTTGGGTAAGATCATAATAAGATCGCAAGATTGTTACTATTTTTGTAAATTATATAATTTTGTCTTGGAATAACTAAGTACATTGAATATGAACCATAGAAAACTTCTTTTGAATTGTTTATTTCTAAATGATGTATTGATTATATATTTTTCATGTTTCAAACTATTTATTGTTAAATGATCGACAAAAATGTATTTTTTTTTTAATGTTTTAAAATGTTTTTGCTAGGATCTTATGATCTCGATTCAATCTTAAGATCACGATCTTGCAACTCTATTAAAAAAATTATGATTTTTTGCCTTTCAAATGCACCAAAGTAAGCCGTAGCAAATTACAAATACGAGTTTTCTTTTCTTTTTTGGACAATGTCCCCATGAAGCCGCAAAGTTTGTAAACTCCAATACTTCCGAGAAGGCGAGAATTATTGTTGGGGGAATGCTACAACACCTTAGAAGCTACTGCCTAGCGTCCTTCAGCAACAAACATATGATAAGAAGGTGGTTTGTCGATTCAACATTGAAGTTGTGAGAATGCATTTTCCCCCAAAAAAGAAAGGGATAAAGGTGCGAAGCGGACTAGTTGTACAAAAACTACATATCATCCGATGTGATATTCACCCCTCTGTCGTGTAACACCAAGCCTAAAGTGATTCAATATATACTAGTTCGCCAAATGAAGCAAGAAAACTTTAATTGTAAATATTGTATACATCTACTTGGGTCAGAGCATGAAATAGATAATTCTGCATTCATGTTTTTACGCAAGAGATCAACCGTATAGATTCCATCCGGGGAAAGGGAGCATTATCAGTAGTCACTAGTCACTGAAGGCCTGTAAAGAGAAATGAAGAACAACATTAACAATAATAGTTAATTCGCAGGGCCGGTCCTAAGGGTGTGCAAAGAGTGCAGCCGAACAGGGCCCGGAAAAAAATAGCGCCCGGCTTCTAGCAAAAATTATCTAGTTAATATATCTATATATTATTAAAATAAAAATAAAAAAACCTTCTTTTAGCTCAGCCGGCCAAAGCGCTGGTCAATGGCGTTTTTTTTTTGCTGTTTGGCGTTGGTTGGATCCCCACAGATCTCAATTTTACATCTTTCTTTTAAATAATTCAATGAAAGTTACATCTTTGGCCCTTCAAATTTAATAATTATTTTCATTTAGTAAATCAATTTTCATAACTTACAAGTTTTACCTCTATAACTTTGAAAAATTCACATTTGGTTTCACTTAATCAATTTAATAATTTTTTGTTTTTCCTAATACAATTTATCACCCTTTTAGATTTAATATATATATATATATATATATATATATATATATATATATATATATATATATATATATGGGCCAATATTTTACTATTCGCACAAGGCCTTCAAAATTAAAGGACCGGCCCTGTTAATTCGCTTTAAAGGACCGGCCCTGTTAATTCGCTCCCCTTAATCAAGCTGCTTGGCGGGTTTTTTCCAATCGCACATCGGCCCATCATAGGAAATTATCTTTGTAATAGTGCAACATTTCATCTTCTCAGCAACAAATAAGTTTGGGCATCGAGATTATAGTGTCATAGAGTCCAGCCACTCTTTCTAGAAAAGTGTGTCACTACCATTCCCAATTTTGTGAGAAAACACAAATTTTATGTTAATCATACTTAAAGAAAATCATTTGTGGACATTTTTCCAAAAATTTAGAGTTTATGATTTGTGGAAAAACACATTGGTCGCAAAATAATAAGTTTGAAAATTAATGAGGTTGTTAACAATAAACATATCAAAACACGATTTTAGCTCACCACACTTTTCACAGTCTTCTTAATGTCCAAGTTAATCCCTACCCAAGCTAAGGTCTTCAATTTGATCACATATCAAAATAAGTTAGACAATGGATTTGCCTAGTGAGTTACCCGAGGTCGTTTCATTTAGAGTAAATGATGGTGATCGATGATACTCGAATCAAACCTCCAAAACCAAAAACATAAATAAATCACAACTCATAGAACTCATGGATTTAATAACCCAAATCAAGGGTCTCCCAAAAGATCAACAAGCAATATTATTTCCAAAAGATTGTCTTTAAAAATAAAAACTAATCAAGAGTAAAATAGTAATTTCAGATCAATTTTGAAATAAAACGGAACCACATGGACAAGGTACGCAATAAATTAAAACATAAGGATAATCTTCATAAAAAAATTAACAAAATATACGAGTTTAGAGTACCAAATGAACGATTTATGTAATTTTCTACCTTATTAATTTGTCAAATCATGTTTTCATTAAAATAAATATATCTTTAAGTATAATCTTCAATGCATAAACTTTTTTGTTTAATAATCACAAATTCATCGTCCTCTTACTTTTACGAGCATTATTATAGCAAATATGGGAAAACAACTTAGTTACAACCACAAAAACCGATTATTAACAACACCATAAACAGTGGCGGAGGGAATACCGGGGCTCGCCGGTAGGGGTGTTCAAAAATATCCGTATCCGAAAAATCCGATCCGAAAATCCGAACTAAAATTATCCGAAATTTCGGATATCCGAAATTCGGATATCCGATTTTTCGGATTCGGATTCGGATATCGATTTTAAAGAATTTCGGATATTTCGGATATCCGAAAACCCGAAAATATGTAACTTCTATTTTTTTAATTTTTTTATATAATGTGTTTTTGTTTAGTCTTGTTATGATTTACCTGTCAATTTACCTTACATGTATGGATTGGGGTTTTAATTTATGTAGCTTCAAGATTAGTTTTTCATTTTTCAATTATACTTGATCACTTTCAATTTTATTTTCAACTAGTTTATAACTCGTGGAAACCACGGTTATAAAATTAATTCAATTTTCATAACAAAAAATTCATAATTATTAATCAATTATTTTAAATAAATAATTTTAAATAAATTATTAATTAAGAGATGTACAAAATTTTAAAGTTAGTTATAACTTCAAATTTAACATATAATTAAAAAAGTAAATGTTTCTATAAAAATTTTAAAATCTATTATTTAAAACTTTAACCTCATTAATTGTGATAGTGATTTGCCTAATATATCTCTTTGACACATGGCATAATATTAATGTGGAATTGTATTAGAATGACACATGACAAAAGGAGAATAAAACTATTATTTTATTAGTATAGGGATATTCTACGATTTCTTACAAAAACAATAAACCTTTTTTTGAAAGGTTATCCCTTTTAATATAAATTGATTCCTAAGAAAAAAAATCATCAGTTTGTGTATTTTCCTCCCATGTTTCATTGTTTCAAGTTGTATTTTTGTTTTTTCAAAATTAGACTAAAATGTTTAAAAATATGGAGTGATTTACAAAATGGTTTTCAAGACCGACTAATTTTTTTGCATCTCTTTTATGAGGCCGACCCAATTCTTGCATATGGGTGGTAAACCGGTAATGAATCCAATATTTAAAAAAGAATTTTGATGTATGCACATCGACCGTGAATATATACACTGATTTATGAACATTTTTTGTTGTGTAATGTTTGTTTGGCTACTAGATGCGATGCATAAAATACTTTATAGAGGATTTAAAAATATTTTTTAGATGTTTATTTTGAAAGTTATACATTTTTCGGATATCCGAAGTTAATATCCGAATCCGTATCCGAAATTTCGGATATCCGAAATTTCGGATATGGATTCGGATATTAAAACCTAACTATCCGAATTTTCGGATATCCGGTTTTGAACACCCCTACTGGCCGGTGCTCAGCCCCTAATATTAGTCTGCTTGTTATTTCATTCACCATAGTTGAACATAACTAGACCTGACAATGGGGCGGGTTTGGAGCGAATCGACCTTGATCCAAACCCTTTTAACAAATTCCAAAACCCGATCCAAACCCGCTCCATAACCCGTTAGGGTTTTGAATAATCAAACTCATATCCTTATCCACCGAATCAGCAGATATCCAAACCCGCGCCGTAACCCGTAGGTTTTTGAATAATCAAACACAGTTTACTTCAATCATAAAATCACATTTGTTAAATAAAACAAATGTTGATTTAGAAAACACATTATATACTCAAAGACTTTCGATTGGAATTAAAATCATTATTGTAGTTACTTCCAATTGGTTTTTGACCCTCGATTGCATTGATAGAGAATAACAATTACAAACTTTCTTCCAGTTGATAAATGAATTTATTGATTTATAAATGAAATTGGTGATTACATGATAAAATATAAATGAAATGACATCATGATTCTTGGGAGAAGACTGAAAGTCTAGAAGTTGAGTCCCCGAGTCCTATGTATAAATAGTTTAGTCTTTGGCCTTTTCTCTTTGGACTTTCGATTGGAATTTAAAGTAAAATTTAGGGAGTATAAAATATAAATGTATAATTCTAAAATTTATACGGGGCGGGTTATAAATGGAGCGGATCGGTGATGATCCATACCCGACCCTTTTAATAAAAGGGTTTTAGCGGGTACGGGTCGTTAACGGGTAAACAAATCAAAAACTATGCTCCAAACCCGTATAATTGTTAAGGGTTTGGATCGGATCAGGGTCAAAACCCGCTCCATTGTCAGGCCTAAACATAACATCTAGAAATTGAACGTAGCATTTAGAAGTAAAGCCCCTGAATTACAGATTTCATTTTGTATTTCATCACATTTACAGAACTAGTCCCTTCACATTGTATAATTACCATATTCAGTCGATTAACATTTCATGTTGTTTTTTATAACTCGTCAACAATCAACACATACATTTCCATTGATACAAAATTCACATATATACTATTATTATTATTATATATTTTCCATCTTCCATTCTTTTATTACTAAAATATACAAATATAATTGGATATGTATATCTATATTAGTTTTTTTAGATTTACTTCCTATTTAAAGAATATATAATTATAAGTGAAATCGTTGTTGTAATTTTTATTTAGACAAATTTTTCTTTGTTAATTTCTTTTACAAATTTAAATACTATTAAATATTCAAAGATCAAATATAATTTAATATAATATTACGATGATAAAATATACTTTAACATATTACTACGATGTACGGCCCCCTTTATTAAAAAATCTTGACTCCGGCCCTGACCATAAACCAATTATTGAACTTGATAATGTAGAAAATCAAACTGGAATCAACATGAAATCATCATATCAGCAAACAATAGCAACCAACTTTCTCTCCAATCAAAGTCTTGAAGTATCAGTCTTGAAATACCAGCAACAAAATACCAATTAGTTAAACAACCAACACCGATGAAACTTGATCTTGTAATATAAAGACAACCAATGATGTGCAGCAATAACATCAAACTTTTTTGGATAAATCGCCAAAATGCAACATTGATCTAATGGTATTGGATGGTTTTAAGTGGTTAATAAATAATATTATGTCATAAAAAGTTTTCATTGTATATAATCTTACTTATAATATTATTTAGACAAAATTACAAAAATGGTCAATATTAATTTAATCATTTTCAAATTTATTTACACGGATGGTCCTTATGATTTCAATATCTTGTGCAGTTGGTCCTTGTCAATAATTCCATGAAAAAAAATGGTGTCAAAGTGTTTATAAAAAAAAACTATTTTGCTTTTTTGCTGTTTTCTTATCTATGTTTTTTTTTATATCTAATTAAAGACCTTACCTTCACCCAAAACCACCAATCTCTCTCCTCAACATATAAATGTATCATTCCCTACTGCTTAGTACTTACCATTTCCGACGACTCATCCCATCGAATGTAATGACCTCCCTCAACCCTTCCCCTTCCCCCACTACTTTGTATTTTCAAAAAATGTCCCTTAATTGTTCTTAATGTTCTTAGGCTTATGTTTAAATCTTGCATCACAAATCGTAACCATTGCAAAGAAAGCAACAATCTTTAATGTACTCTTAAATAAACCCACCAAAGAAATCCTAGAGGTTGATGTTAATCAAACAAAGGCTCATTATAATAATTTACATATATTGTTATTCCAAAAAAATTAATGGTAAACTGCACTATGTAAACCTATTTTAAGGCTCACGTGGAAGGTCAATCAGATAAAGCTAGCAATATTTTGGGTCTGCTAAGGTTTTAACTTAGACCTAATGTGGTACTTACACAGCTCAACCACTAGGTTCCCATCACCACACTATTGTCATTCTATGATTCAACCTCAACACAAAACCGTAGTGAACGAAACAAGTAAAATCCACATCATCCTTTAAATTTAGTGAACCATTGATAGACTTTCATTTAGTCACACAAAAGTACACATTATTATGTCAATCGACCGTCAATTTTTTTTAAGAAAACATGAAATTCATGGATATTTAGGCGTTGAAAAAAGAGGTCATTAACTATTAAGGTTGTCCACTGTTAATATACAAAAGGATTAGAAACGAAAACTCCATGATGGTTGGCATCCACAACTATGTGACCTACGATCCTACTCTCAGGCTTCATTATGCATAAACATTATAAAGGGCTTAATCGAGTTTCATATAGATTTTGAGTTGGTAAAATGGTTTCTGTTCACATAAGTCTACAGTTAAATACAAATTTAAAAAGTTTAGGAAACTGGTTTGTATTTTGATGGGCATACATATTTAAAAACACAATAATACTATTTAATAATAGGCCAATGATTTCAATGAAAATTGAATAATACTATATCTCACATTTAGCCCAAAATTGCAACCTAAAATCATTACTCATTAACAAGTAAATAAACAAACGTATCCAAAACAAAATCCATACTTTTCTAATTGCATTACAAATTTAAGCAAGTTGTCGTAACCTATATCTGAAACTCAGTGATTTTCTTAAAAATAAATTAAGCAAAATTGATGATGAAATTTCCAGTTTGAGTTAATGAGAGTCTCATTCGATTTCTTGAATGATTCTGTTTTTACGTACAGACTTTCTTGGCATGCTTCCAGGGGCACTGTGAGCTCTCCTCCTGTCTTCCTTCCTCTTTTCTGCATCTGCCATTGTTCTCCTAAGCAACCCTGCCTTGTATATTGGTTTTGGCAAGTGCCTATGCCTGCAAATTTTTTTTTTTTAAAAGAAAACATATATATTATGTATACAGATAGAATAATAAATTAAAAAATAGAACAAAGTAGATATAGTTAGAAACCAAAAACGTTAACTAAGAATCAAAAAAAAAAAAAGGGGGAAATACCTTAATATACGTTTGACCTCAGGAAGGTGCTTGTAACGATTCTTGACAGCCTCCATATATTCATGCTTCTTCCGTTCTCGTGGAAGAATCTGCCACACAAAATTCAATCATTTTACACAACATTAATGAAACAATAAAAAAGCGTTTTAACAGATGAATTATTAATGACAAATGTATGTAAAAAAAAAATAAAAAATAAAAACTTACAACACCGAGTTGCTCTGATGCTTTAGCTTTCCAAAGTCTGAGATTGGTGTCATCACTACCCGAGATCACATAACTTGCATCACCACTAAACTTCACGCAAAACACCCTAAAAATTCATCAATTATCAAACTTAGTCCCCAATTTAATCAAACATATGCACAGAAAATCAAAATCAAGGGGAATTACGATTACCTTTGCATTCGCTTAGTGTGATAGATTTCCCTACTATGTCCACCATTATACTGAAAAATTCTCACCTACGAAAATCCAAAATATCTTATTTACTAAAACGAATACAAATATAACTGAAAATTAGTTTTTTTAAAAAAAAGGACTTACTGTTCTGTCATAAGATCCAGTTACAAATTCACGACCGGTTGGTGAGTAATCAATATCCATACTGCAAAGTCATCATCAAATCTATTAGTGTCTTCATATAAAAAATGAATTTGTTTAAAATCACAGTAGATATCTTACACTGCAGACACATGATCTTTATGCACACACTTGGCTTCTTCTAATTTTCTTGCATCAAAACTGTAACAATTGCAATTTTCATTTGCCTGCCACAAAATTAAGTGTTAGAAACCATATATGAGGGCGGGCATTCATGTCTTTTGCGCAGATGGGATGTGTTTTTTGGTTTCAGATTTTTGTAATTTGAACATTTCAACTTACACATGATTGATAAGATGTGTACTTTTGTAGATTATTCCAATATTTTTATAATTTATAATGGTTTGGGGATGTGGAAAGTGCATGTTGTAGATGATGTCCAGTTGGTACTTACAGCTGTGAAGTTCATCGGCTCCATTGGATTCCAAGCAATAGAATTTGTTTTTGTCTGAAAAGAAAAAAATATAACGTTTAATAATAAAAAATTAAAAATGGTTAATTCGACCAAAATATTCTACAACTAAGATAGCATTATATTATACACACCAATATATATGTATGTATCTATCTAGGGAAATATGTCAACTATAATTATATATTTGCATACATACCCTCATGATAAGTTTTCTTGCTGGTGAAGACGTTCGAAGATCATATATTGTTATGCTCCGATCACTACCAAAAAAATAAATAAATAAATAAATCTTTAGAGTGTAGCTGTTTCTTGCATTTAAGCCAATGTTATATATATTATATAGAATCAACTGACCTCCCAGATGTTGCAAGTATATTTGGTTCCCCAGGATTAAATCGGACAGAAATAACTGTGTCATTTCCCCATTCGAAACTGTTAACTGGCTGAGACCTATATCATGAGCACACCAATTAGACACACAAAACTATACAGGTCTTGGATGGAATGGAATGACGCATTCCATTCCTTTCCCTTCTCAATTCCATCATACGAAACAAAACACTATTGTATCAATGATCTGAGCTAAATTTGGCTCATTACCTATTGGGGTCCCATATATCAACTTGAGCACCAGCTGTGGCAAAAAGATTACCTTCCCATTGATGGTCCACACCCCTGAAAATAATAAAGTCACAATCCATGAAAACATGAAAAAGATAATCGTTGAATTTCACAATGGGTTACATGCAACTTGCAAGAGATAGTAATATACTAGTAAACTTACCAGAAGGCATTTTTCCAAACATAGGATGCAATTAACTGCAATCACAAACATAAATTTGCATAAACATGTTAACATGAGCAAGAATCAAGAAACCAAACTAGGGTTAGCACTTAGCACTAACCTTTTCTGAGGAATCAGATGAGTCGATGCCACTTGAAAGAGGAACCCTCCACAGTCTAACACTGATTCAATTAAGTAACAATAAACACATCAAAGTTAATGTTCAAGTTCAGGATTATAAGACATTTCCATGATACCAAACACTACCCAAATCTAACATCATAAAGCTTACGTGCAATCAGTTCCACATGAAACAAGAACACCCCCATCTGTAGATACAGTTAAACCTCGTACTGCACCTTGGTGCCCAGGATATTGACAAATTGTTTTCCTACAATACAAAGTTAGATTTCCAAAGAATTATAAGAAACAGAAATTTCTTCATATGTTGTTGTATGTCATATGTCATGTCATCAAGAATCATATTGTATTGGATATGCTAACCTATTCAGGTCATATATATAACATATCATAGGTTGCAGAAATATAATTAATGAAAATTGAATAATTACAAGGTTAGAACAGAGTAAAGTATTACCTCGAAGCAATATCCCATAAACGAATATCTGCAAGGAATCACAAATTCAACAGGTTACAGAACATAACTTGGTTTTTAAAAACATATAGCCAAAAGAAACACTTGTCTTTTCAGTTTGACAAATAATACATACTCCATATAGTGACTAAATCTTACTGAAAACTTAATGACCAGTAAGTAAACAAAAATTGCTATATAACGTTATAAACTTAGTGTTACATCTTTCCCTATATCAAGTTAAGTTCACAAACGTTTGAAAGAAAATCTTTGATCTATTTGTATGTGTTATTGAATTAAAAGAAGAAAAAACATAGGCCAAAAGAAACAAATAAATATGGCAACTGAAGCATACCTCCATCCATAGAACCAGAAAATACACCTTTCAAGTGACTAGGGTTTTTTGCCATACATGAGATGGCGTCTATATGCCCATCCATGGCTCCAATAAATGGTCTTGCAAATACCTACCATGTGTCCATGTCAAAATTAATCTCAACTGTAACAAAAAATAACTAAAAAACAATGATTTGCTTTAACATTCAAAGCACAACAAATCTATTAGTTAGAAAAATGAAAAGCATATCAAACAGGTATCGAATAGAGAGAGACTATTACCTTATCTAATTTAGCTGCATTAAGGGCTCTAACATACTCCACCGCCTTCTCTTGAGTACGAAGGTTTGGGTCGTAGTTTCGAGAAACCCTCTGATACAATAGGAAATGAAATTAACATCAACGAAATACACAGACTCCCATCGTTTCAAAAAAAAAAACTACGCTTGAATTTTGATGTCAATCGAAGCACTCATCGCACGAAAACTCGACAGGGGTTTTGTAGTAAATCTAATAAATTTGCTATTCTTTTCTCGAAATCATACAGACAGTGAAACAAAATTACCTGAAGATCATTACTCCGCTCGCGTGTAAAATCATCTGCAGAGCGAGAAATAACCTTAACCCTCATACTTCTAAAAACAGTAAGTGAACGTTTGTTTCGTTGCAGAGTTTATCAAATAGATTTAGATGCAGAGCTTCGGTAACGTTGATGGTAGTTCCGGCGGCGGCAGAGGTGAGAAAGCCGATGATTCACGAGGACTTGCGGCCTGTAAGGGGGTGTTTGGCAAAATTACCAAAAAGGGCTTCCTTTTATATTATGACAATATGTATGTTCTTGTTATGAACACAATGTGTATTTCCTGTTATGAACAGCAGCAATTAGGCAGCAATTGAACCATTACACAACAATTGAACAGATAAACAGCAGGCAATTTCAACTGAAATCAGGGGAAAAAAGAAAATCGAAGCAATTGAACACATACATCTAAAGCAGACATCATACAGACTTCGATTTCAACAAACACATGATTTCGTTTTCATCAGAAATCGGGGGAAAAAGGAAAATCGAGAGCAGCAAAATACAGTTGAACGAAAGCAGTAAACGATGAAGAAAATCGTACATAAATCGTATTTGTGGTGTGCGACAGTATCCGACGATGGAAGTCGGCGGTGAGCAATCAACGACGAGGAATAGGGAATCGCCTGAGGAGCGACTGGAGAAGAAGGGAGGCTGCGCTGTTTCTTTGTCTTCTGGTGAAGCATACGAACGAAAACTTTATTAGGTTAAGGGTATATTGCTCCATTCCTAAACGTAAACGTAGTGAAATAAGTAAGAGGACGTAGTGGCAAGGGGACGTAGCGGCTTTTTTTTTTTTTTTTTAAATCTAATCCTTATAAATGATTTTTTTTACTATTATCATATATATATATATATATATATATATATATATATATATATATATATATATATATATATATATATATATATATATATAGGGGAGGGTTCATTTGAGAAAAAAAAAGGTTGAGAATGGGGAATCATTCTCAGCCACTCATTTATTTTTGCCGCAAAAGCCTCCGTCGTACCAGCGGAAATGGGAAATAAATAGACATGTGTTTTCCAACAAAACATATTTCCTTAAACTATGCTAATCATTACCTTAATATATACAAAAACATAGTTTTTTTTCGTTTTTTTTAATTTTTAGAAGCTATTTTTATCAAAAAAATGATTTTAAATATACCAAAATTCATGATTTTTTATTCTCTACAAATAGACATTCATATTGATATAGTTTTAAGATAAAATAAAAAAAAAAATTATATTTTCAGCTATCGTTATTCATAAGTGAATAAAAATGCATCAGAGTACATTCGTTATTCACTTATGAATAAAAAGTATGATTTATTTTTTTTACAATTTAAGTATCATTCATATATGAATATAGCATATAATAAACATAGTATATTCATATTTAAATATTGGACGATGTATTCACTTGTCAATATTAACATAGTATATTTACTTGTAAATATTAGATGGTATATTCACTTATGAATATTAAATGATATTTCATATGTGAATATTACATAGTATTACATGGTATATCACATGTGAATATTACATAGTATATTCATTTGTGAATATTAGATGATATATTCACTTATGAATATTACACATTATATTCACATATGAATATTACAAGGTATATTCACTTGTGAATATATTCACTTATGAATATTAGAAGGTATTTTGACAAATATATATAATTTTTATATGTTATTCACATATGAATAACATACATAATTGCATATTTGTTTTGTCTTTTTAATAATCATATACTGATTCAGGTGAGAAAACATATTCATATGTGAATATAACGTGGTAATTTAGTTTATGCATTTCATCAAACAGTTGGAGTGCATACAAGTTAACTAATTTAAAAATGTTAAAAACATCAAGTTATCAATTCCAAAATCATCATATACTTCCGATTTCGACTTCAGATGCGACATCCTATGTCTGATCGATTTCTCATTTTGATTTTGATTTCCGAAAATCCGATTGGGAACCTGTGAGTACCGATTCTGAGTCCTTCAATGTCGACTGTGACTGCGAGTCCAGAACTCCGATTCCAATTTCATGAACAACGAAGAAATTCCGATTCCAACTGATTTCGTTTGCGAATCTGGGAAATTCCAGTTCCAAAACCGTTATGAACTTTAACAAATGCTTGCAAGCTACGAACATTCGGAGTATTCAACAAAGAAATCGATGAAATTGATGAATTTAGGTTGCGAATCTGTCTTGAACGGCGAACCTCCCAGCCACGAATATCGATGATTGATTAACATTGGATGATTGTTGAAGGTTGGAGGAGAAATTTTGATGATGAACGAACTGTTATCGAACTCTCTATAGTTACGTATTTGAGATTGAAGGTTATTAACATATTTACAAGTTTGCCACCGTGTCTTTTTATGCTTAGATTAAATGATTCCCCCATTCCCAACCTTTTTTATTTTCGTTTTTTTTAATTTTTAGAAGCTATTTTTATCAAAAAAATGATTTTAAATATACCAAAATTCATGATTTTTTATTCTCTACAAATAGACATTCATATTGATATAGTTTTAAGATAAAATAAAAAAAAATTATATTTTCAGCTATCGTTATTCATAAGTGAATAAAAATGCATCAGAGTACATTCGTTATTCACTTATGAATAAAAACTATGATTTATTTTTTTTACAATTTAAGTATCATTCATATATGAATATAGCATATAATAAACATAGTATATTCATATTTAAATATTGGACGATGTATTCACTTGTCAATATTAACATAGTATATTTACTTGTAAATATTAGATGGTATATTCACTTATGAATATTAAATGATATTTCATATGTGAATATTACATAGTATTACATGGTATATTACATATGAATATTACATAGTATATTCACTTGTGAATATTAGATGATATATTCACTTATGAATATTACACATTATATTCACATATGAATATTACAAGGTATATTCACTTGTGAATATATTCACTTATGAATATTAGAAGGTATTTTGACAAATATATATAATTTTTATATGTTATTCACATATGAATAACATACATAATTGCATATTTGTTTTGTCTTTTTAATAATCATATACTGATTCAGGTGAGAAAACATATTCATATGTGAATATAACGTGGTAATTTAGTTTATGCATTTCATCAAACAGTTGGAGTGCATACAAGTTAACTATTTTAAAAATGTTAAAAACATCAAGTTATCAATTCCAAAATCATCATATACTTCCGATTTCGACTTCAGATGCGACATCATATGTCTGATCGATTTCTCATTTTGATTTTGATTTCCGAAAATCCGATTGGGAACCTGTGAGTACCGATTCTGAGTCCTTCAATGTCGACTGTGACTGCGAGTCCAGAACTCCGATTCCAATTTCATGAACAACGAAGAAATTCCGATTCCAACTGATTTCGTTTGCGAATCTGGGAAATTTCAGTTCCAAAACCGTTATGAACTTTAACAAATGCTTGCAAGCTACGAACATTCGGAGTATTCAACAAAGAAATCGATGAAATTGATGAATTTGGGTTGCGAATCTGTCTTGAACGGCGAACCTCCCAGCCACGAATATCGATGATTGATTAACATTGGATGATTGTTGAAGGTTGGAGGAGAAATTTTGATGATGAACGAACTGTTATCGAACTCTCTATAGTTACGTATTTGAGATTGAAGGTTATTAACATATTTACAAGTTTGCCACCGTGTCTTTTTATGCTTAGATTAAATGATTCCCCCATTCCCAACCTTTTTTATTTTCTCAATTGAACCTACCTCTATATATATATATATATATATATATATATATATATATATATATATATATAGAGAGAGAGAGAGAGAGATAGGTTCAAATGTTTTCTCACATCTATTGTGTGCTAGAATGCACCAATAGGAATTTAGTATTAATTATATGTATATTAAATGTTATCCATACTTATAACTCATTTTTATGGAAACTGATTAAATTTTTCATTAATGTCAACAATAATATTCTTTCAGAATGAATTCATATCTAGAAGAATGAGAGTGTATTCCAGCAGAATGAGAGTGTATTCTAGTATAATACACTCTCGTTCTTCATATTCCATGCAACTTTATTGTATTTTAAGTGAGTGAGTTCTGAAACAAAATACAAACTCATATATAAAAACCTAGATGCGAATTTATTCTGAAAGAATGTTATTGCTAACATTAATGACAGATTTAATTAGTTTCCATAAAAAGAGAATTATAATTATGGATATCATTTAATATACATATAATTATGGAAATCATTTAATATCTATATTTATTTAATTAAATAATTATTTAATTTACTAAATTCCTATTGGTGCATTCTAGCACATAATAAATATAAGAAACAAAATAACCTAGCCCTACATATATATATATATATATATATATATATATATATATATATATATATATATATATATATATTTGGTAAAGTAAATACATTCTCCGGAACACATTGTTCCGTGAGGTCTTCGGAATTCCGGAGTATGATTCTGGACCATGGTTCCAAAATAGATTTGATTTTCTTTTTGCATGTAAGTTTTGCTTTCATAAAATGTATAAGTTTTGCTTTTATAAAATGTATAATTTTTGGTTTTATAAAACATAAAATACAATTAAAATGATCAAACAACTAATAAATACATAAACTAAATAAAGGATGTGTCTATATGTCATATTACAAATACGATGTTCAAATTATATTTGTCATTATACCCCAAAATATGTCCACTAGTCGTTTTCTATAACGCATAGTTCATGGACCAGCGGTTTTACCCTTTATAGAAATCGATTTCCCGGTGATCAACGTCTCTAATGACCAACACAAAAACACTCCATAATCTTATATGTTGTCAGTCTGTTGTGGTACGTTCGGGGTCTTTTCGAGGGTCACCTTGAAGCTCTCAAGTGGGATTAAATCAGTTGGTTTGGTACCCCAGTAGTTGACTCCCACTAACAGTTTGTGGATGCGTGCTGTCAGACCTATAAACCAATCCTCATTTCCGAACAGTAGCCGCCCTTCCAGTGGCTATTGTATATAGTCATTTGGAACGTCTTCAAATCAAAAGCACCCAAATACCAATGAGTTTGTGGTATGTTGATTGGGATGTAAAGCTATAAAAAAAGGTTAGAAATAATAAATTAGTATGTAAATACTCAGGTAATGTAATCCAAACAAAATTATATCGTATCACGCTTTGCCCAAGCTAGGTAAACGGATCTGTCAGTCATGTCACTCCAGTCATATGTATCAGCGTTGAAAGTTGATAGCAAAACCGTCCATCGAGCATCATCCGCTCTACGCTCTAGCAGCAATGTGACAACCCGAAATTTCAATCTTGTACAAACCATCCAATCCAATCAAAGTTAGACTTGTTCCTGCTAACTTGTAGCACTATTTTGAGTCTATTTGAGCATTCCGAGCCTAGTATATCCAAGGAATAAGTGAATGGAAGTGCTAATTGAAGTTGTAACCCATCAAACATGCCATAAACCCTCAAAAGAGGAGTTTACGGCCAAGGGTCATGGGTTTACCGGAGTTTAAACATGCCGTAAACACATGGTGGCCGTAAACTCCATGATATATATATATATATATATATATATATATATATATATATGGCCCTTAGTCATTTTTCAGCCACTTTTCACTCTTCCAAGCCTAGAACTCGAATTCTCTCCCAAGGATCTTGAGACTTTTGCTCCCAATCTTCAAAAATGTAAGTAAATCCTTCCATATATGAGTTAATACATCTCTTCTCCTTGATTCACTCTTGATTTCATCCATGAAATCTCTTCTTTTGGGTAGATCTTCAAGTGTTCTTCATTTCACCAAGAACACCAAGAACGCACACTAGTGTTTTTGGACTCTAACCACCCTTTCAAGCTTCCACTACGTAAGTACACTATCCTTAGCTTGTTGGATATTATAATCACTTGTTAAACATCAAGAAATCATGAACAAAAGGGTGTTTACAGCCAAGGCAATCTCCCTTGGCCGTAAACTCTATTTAAGTGGTGCAAAGTTGCCACAACACCCTCCTAAGCCTTGAAACAAAGCCTAGAACACTTCCAAGATGATTATAGGACCTTAAACATGCGAAATGGTACAAGACACCATGAGTTTACGGCCGTAAACACCATGGGCCGTAAACCCATGGGCAGTAAACACCATGGGCCGTAAACCCATGGGCAGTAAACTCATGGGGGCTTACACTTGGGCCGTAAACTCCAATGTGGGGCCCTACAACCCTTAGATGCAACCATTAGTACTTCTAGCACTTAAATCAAAGTGTTTTCCTTGTCCTAAGGTGTGTCTACTTGTTTAATTAGTTGTTTAATCACTAATTAGATACATATATGTGTCATTATATGTTAAATAGGATCCGTGTGTGCTCAAGTCCTCACTTGACACTTAGCATCCTACCCATCACTTCCATCCAAACCACTCACTACATGTGAGTTCATACCCCTTAATCAACCTTTGAAATGATTTTAAATGCTTTTATGGGGGGGGGGGGGATACAAGTTGAAACATTCTAGTTATTATATTAATCACATGTGATTAATAACTAGAACAAACAAAAATATTTTCTATTACTTTCAAATTGTTATCAAACTTATGGATTTCAAACACTTCAAAACATTTTAAACTCTTTTATATGCTAAATCCTTTATAAAACTCTTTTTAACTTATATTATTGCCAAACTCATGTCTATACAGATATATTTATATAAGTAAGATTTGAAGGGCTTATGACTGATAGCTCACTTTATTTCATGTTCCTTGTTTGGTTGTGGACTTAGAGTATCCTGTTATTTGTCTGAATGTCGTTGAAACCTTAGTTATATATCATGTATATGTGTTTAGATATAAAGGCTTTTATTTCAGTTCATTACCTTTGGGTAGCAAAGGCATACAAACAACATTACTAGTAAACTATAATAGGTATAGTTTAAGAGATTACTACTTACTATTACTAGTACAACGAAGCATACAAGAGTCAATACGTTTACAAGTCATCACAAACATACTATACACTATATAAGAGAGCATACTATACACTAGTACAGAGAGAACATTACTACACTATGATATACTATACAAACATACGAATACGATAACTAGAATGTGACATACTATTTTCGGATACGACAAGACCGTGTTGTATCATTCTTGTAACCAGAGTCTCCTGGAGGGAGAGCAGACATTGTGTGTATAGATCTATATAGGACAGACACTCCCACACCCCGACTGCTAGCTACAGTCCCAGCCGATAAGGCCAAGGGGTGACAAAATGTCACCTCACTACATATGACACCGGAGGGTCATCATTTATTCAGTCGTCGATCAACATGGTTACATACGAGTTCACATTCAAACCTTTAATTAACCGACTAGGGATTAAAGGCAAAAAGACTCCCCGAGGTGTATTGTACATTCAATACTACCTGGAGTCTGTATTTTATTACTTTATAGCCAGCAGTGTTACTGCTGAGGTAAAACATTATTTTCCCTGTTACATTTACTTTGTGATCTTCTACATATTCATAAATGTTTAAACTATATTTCGTTAATGATAGACATACTTGGGAAAATACACACTTTTACGCGGAACAAACATATAGAACATTGGTGCCTTGGTAGAAGGCCACTTTTAGTAGAAAATATAGGATTTTCTAGGAGATACTATTACTCACTGCAAACATTTACATTGAGAACTTACAAACATTTTCTTCAAACTTACAAGCGTTTTCATACAAACAATGACACTAAATACTTATGAACTCGCCAGCTTTAATGTTGATAAACTCTTTCAAAATAACTTGTATTCTCAGGTCATCAGTAGACAGGTACCGATGAAGCTTTTGAGAAGATGGAGCACATTCAAGACTCATCTCTTAGTTTGATTCATATTTTTGGTGTCTTATAAACTATACAGAACACGCTTGTATTAAAATTATTCTATTAATGCAATGGATGTTGTTGCTTGTTTACTATTATGCATTGTTATGATACTGTACATGACGTCCTCCGCCCCAGAACGTTTCCGTCGTTCCGGTTTTGGGGTGTGACAGATTGGTATCAGATCATTGTTTATAGTGAATCGAGTATATCAACCCATAAAAGATATACAAACTATAAACGCAACGGGATTAATATACTCTGACCAAGAGTTTATACTTTTAAATAATAAAATATTTAACCAAGTATACATATCTGCATTCATACTAAAATCAGTGTCATTAGGACAGAACAAAAGTATTACAATTGTTGAACAACACGATTAGGCTTAGAGACATATAGTCAAACATGGGAGGATATAGCCTAATCAACTATATTTTCCGAGGAGTGACTAGCATGTGCCTAAGTATGGTTGTGGTGTTGCAACAAGTCTAAAAACTTACCAACACTACTACAACGAGAACATTAGAACATAACACGCTTGTATTAAAATTATTCTATTAATGCAATGGATGTTGTTTCTTGTTTACTATTATGCATTGTTATGATATTGTACATGACGTCCTCCGCCCCAGAACGTTTCCGTCGTTCCGGTTTTGGGGTGTGACAAGCAATGAGATCCACATCATGATGTGCTGCCACTTTTTTTTTTGCAGTAAAGTAAGTATTGTTATTAGAAGCGTATTATGTAATAGCAAATAATTATATCACTTACATCACATGACAACCATCCTCCACGACAATCCGCATATAACCGTGTCCAAAACTCAAACGTAGCAAAACCAGTCAAATAATTGTGACCAAAAAACAATGATCCACCCCGTTCTTTATAAACAGTGTGTACAGTAGGATCTAAGAGATTGTCCAACGGTGTTGGTTGTTATCGTGTAACACATTTCCTCTTCATTTGTATCTATGGCAACTTATACCATATAAACATAACTTTTTGGAGTTTAGAACACCTAAGAGGTGCTGGCGATGGTGTTTTGTATTCATCCCGCAAAATCTCTGTTACATCCGACGGGTGAATAACCGGAGACGGCTGCTTAGGGCCGACATTCAGCGGCTGTTCAGGACCAACATTCATCGGCTTTTCGGGGGGGGGGGGGGTGCTTAAGATATAATCATGCTCTCATAACTCATTGTCATTCAATAATGTATACTTGTAAATGATGTAAAAACATAACGACCATAAACGATGAAATAATTAAAAATGTACCTCCATCCCCTTCGAGGTACCAACATCGTCTCTGGGAGTCTTATTGATAAGTTTTAGAACCATGGCTAAAGTAGCCTCATGCTCTGCTAAACGCTCCTCCAGAGACCGCAACTGCTCGCGACATTGACGAACCTCATTTTTCAATTGACCGACCTCGTTCTACAAGTCAATAATAATTTGGTCCTTGTGAATTAATGGGCCAGTGGTCGATGGTGGTGGTGGTGGCGGGTGAGATGGATCATCTATATGTGCCTTCTTTTCTCGATGCTCATGTGTAAGGGAGTTTTTGGGTGATGATGTTAGGGAAGGTGCCTTGTGAACTTCAGTGTTGGGAAAATCAGGGCGATCAATCCACGTCGAGCTAACAATCCACCATTCAGCACGCATATCATCTTCAGTCGGTTCCAACTTCGGTACAAGTATATTACCCTGCTAACAAAATTATAAAATTATAAATAAACATAAATTATAAAATAAATAAATATTTAAATAATAAAGTAACCACATGTCGTCTATATATAAAATCTTGTTGCAGTGAGTCTTTTGTAACGCCATCAGTTTTGACCATGAAACAGCTCGAGGGATCACATTCTGTTGGTGAGTACCAAATAAACTACTCACCGAAAAGTCTCAAGAATCCATATCTGAATGTTAGCAAACAAATAAATAAAAATAGTTAGAATGTTAGCAAACAAAAATAAATAATAAAGTTTTCATTATATACTTACCTTAAAAGCGTATAAAAACCCCAGTAGGGTGTAGGTCAATTTTTGAGGTTCGCGGTTCGTCTGGATGTATAAGCTTCTCAACCTTATTGAATACAATAAAATTTTGCTTATAAAATTGATCCCAAATTATCCTCCCTCATGAATATCTGCCACATATGTAACGACCCAATTTTTACGGCCAAAAATTTCGTTTAAAATAAATGGTTTGCAAAACATTTGTAGTAAAACATCATCCGATCATATCATCTCATAAAATATATCTTATGTCTGAAACCAAATCATAAAATAAAAATAATAATGTCAGAGTACAATCCCAGAACATCTCATAGTGCGGAAAACCAATGTGTGTGTATGATGTGCCGCTACCGCGCCAGCTCCTTCCCATTCGCTGAAGAGGTACCTGAAACCAAATTGTAAACTGTAAGCACGAAGCTTAGTGAGTTCCCCCATCGTACCACATACCATACAATCACATAACATACAGATACTGTCAGACATATCTGGGTGCCCGACCTACCCCTTCGGTCCTTTCGACCGGATACTGCCCAGCATATCTGGGTGATGGCCTCCCCTTCGGTCCTTTCGACCGGATACTGCCTAGCATATCTGGGTGCTGGCCTCCCATTCGGTCCTTTCGACAAGATACTGGAGACTATTTCACCCCTCTACTACTACCACATAACATATATCACATAACCATAATCTGTCTAATATGACTGGGTATGACTACCCCTTTCGGCCCTATCGACCGGAAATCCTGGGGACTATCTCCCCTACTGCTACTAGCACATAACATATCATACTAGCACATAACATATCAGGTAGTAGCAAACCTAGATGATATCACAAAGACAATCATCCAACATACAACTCCTACTGGTGGGCCGGCATTGTGGCCGTAGACCCACCGCTACTGGAAGCTAACTCACCTCGAAAAGTAGCTGCTGGAAGTCTGCTCGCTAGACGTCTGACTGCTGCACCGGTAATCCTCCGGCTATAAATCCATAAACATCGATTAGTCACTCATAAATACCCTTAGGTCAAATGACTGACCTGCCCCTGGTCCAAGGTCAACTCCTTGGTCAAAGTCAACTTCCAGTTGACTGGACTCGCCGAGTCCTGGCACAGACTCGCCGAGTCCGTCTCCCACTATTCCCTTACTAACTCATCAAGTCCCTTTTTCCTACTCACTGAGTCACCCTAACTCACTACTTGGGACGATTAGACCGGCTCATGATCCGACTCGCCGAGTCCGAGAACAACTCGCCGAGTCCCTACGAGCAGATCTCCTACTCGCTTCCAAATCCTCACCAGAGCATCCATCTTGAGGATTTGGGTTTCTGGGACTTTTGCTACTCGATAAATTGCTAATTCCGCGAGCAGTTACGAAGGGTTGGACCTTCTACACTTAAACCCCTCTTAACTCAGTAACTGTTCATATGACTCGCCGAGTTGGAAGAACAACTCGTCGAGTCCCAGGCAATCTTCATAGGACTCGCCGAGTGGTTCATCCAACTCGTCGAGTCTAAGACCATCTTCATAGAACTCGCCGAGTGCACTATGTCACTCGCCGAGTCCCTTCAACCCTCCTTCCAAATAGACCAATTCTTAGGCATGCAATGGTTCCAAACCATAGATCTAAGCTCCTAGGGCATGCTTATCACGTAAAGTTGCAAACTTTACGTGCATGCATGGCCCTATGAGCTCCAAAAGGCAAATCCAAGCTCTTTATGAGGTCAAACACTCAATAGGGACCTCAATCACTTCAACCACAGAGACTTTACACTTCTAAGATGTCCCTAAGGTCCAGATCTGAAGTCCTTTCAGAACATGGAGCATAAACACATGGAGTTTGAGGTTTTAGGGCTTGAAAACCACAAATTTGGGACAAAAAGGGAATCTAATGAACTAGTGATCAAGGTAGGAACTTTTCTACCTGAATGGAAGCTTCCCACAGTGTAGATTTCGGATCTACTTCCCCTCCTTGCACTCTTCAACCTTCTCCTTCTTCTTCTAAGCTCCAAACTTCCTTCACAATGCCAAAATCACTCACAAGAACAATATAGGGGCTAGGGTTTCGCTCTACAGCTCTTCTGGAAGTGTTAGGGACAAGGGAGGCCGAGTTAGAGTATTTAAATAGGGTGCAAGCCCCTGGATTAGGGTTTTTGTCCAGACAGCGGCTACTCGCCGAGTCCGGGACCCGACTCGGCGAGTCCACAACTTAAACCCCGTGCTCCTTCCCGCTTCTACTCGGCGAGTCGAGCCTTTGACTCGCCGAGTCCAAGGCCAGAATGCAAAATACTCAAAGATTTAAATAAAAGAATACGTACCAAGAACCAGGTGCTACAACATAAAATAAAAAATTAGTTAACAATTAAATTTCCAAAAAATATTAGTAACGATAAGTAATTATAATCAATAATTATAAAATAGACGACATTATACCTGTTGAAATCAAGGTTGGATAGCAAAGCGAAATATTTTTCTGTAACAGGTTGTTTAGCCAACCGTCTATTGAAACTTTTATCTAAGAGGTATAAAAGACATACACCGACTGTATCCTCGTCTGATAACTCATTAAGTGATTGTTTAAACACATTCGTAACATGATGTTATTTGACGGAGACATTCGTCGGGACCATAGGAAAGGCACGAGAACAAAAGGCGGAATTGGATGCAGAAGCAGGAAAATAGTCACCAAACCGAAATCCGGTGATCAGACAAAATTCTTTCTTCCCGAAAGACAACTCGTAACTCCTA
Source organism: Lactuca virosa (assembly GCF_052849685.1). Lineage (NCBI taxonomy): Eukaryota > Viridiplantae > Streptophyta > Magnoliopsida > Asterales > Asteraceae > Lactuca > Lactuca virosa. The sequence continues at coordinate 130,296,316 of NC_136429.1, forward strand.
ATCTCAAAAACTATTTCCTCTACTTGGCTTCGGAGGTCGGTGACAACTTCGTGGGAAAAGACATAATGTAGAATAGAAGGACCCCCATCTACATTAGGAATGTCTAACCACCTCCCGAAACATGTATTCTGGAACATAGTCTCGCATTTGAGTCTGTTTCTGAATGATGTAAGGATTTCCCCGCCGATTTTGGGTTTACACGAGAGTGTAATTGATGCATCAACAATCATGTCGTGCTGCACAAATAAAAAAGGTGTTAGCACTTCATTTTAAAATGGAAATGACTAATATTCCAGACCAGTTTCGGAGATGTTCTTGATGTTCCGGATGCGTTTATCGTGTTTCGGAATGGTTCTTCGCGTTCCGGAGCCTTTTGAATGACATTTTAAGATCCGAAACACGACATTTCGATGTAAATCAACAATAACTACACATCTAAACTACTTTTCAGTTTGTCCTACAACAATGACATCTTTAATTTAAATTCTGGAACGTTTTCAGTTCATTCCGGAGGTGGTCTACTACATCCGGAACAATAAGTAACAATAGAAAAAGAAGAACATACCCGTAAAATAACAGGTTCGTAGTGCTTATCTTCCATGTCGAAGATAGGTGTCGAGTCAGAACGTCGTAATCTATTTGGAACGTCGAAATCGAGCCGAAACGTCAGAATTAGAATGCGCCTTTCTGGAATGAATTTGCCGCCTCATATAATATTTCGGATTTTGAAATTCAAAATCCCGATCCGGAACATATACGGGTCCTCCGGAATAGGCATTTCGGACCCAATGAAATGGGTCGGGCCACCCGGAAAATAATCCAGAATCCGTTCCGGAATGACCCATTCTGGAATATGTGGTCATTTTGCAAAAAAAAGTTATATTTTAAAAAAAACCCCAAAAAGTGGTTAGATTAGTCAATTTCCCTTTTTTTACTTAATAAACTTGTTTAGAAAACTTAATAAGTTCAACTATATAATACAGTTTCTTTTTTATTTAATGTTAACAAATTATCTTAGTGTATTAAATTGGAAAATAGATGTCGTTAACATTCAGCGGTAAACTTATATTTGTTTTTCGAAAATTACCCTCCACACCACTCACGATTTCCTCCAAATTAAAAGGTTATTATCATGATTGTAGAATTTTTTTTATTACTTATAAATTAGTCTATTTTTATAGGCTAGGGTTCGTGATTTTCCGTTTCAAAATAAAGGATAACAACATTAAAAAAAATTATTAAAAGAATACATTTAATAAAAATAGAATAAAAAGCAACATGTTTCATACATGCCTTTTAATAATTGGCATGTAAGTTCCAATTCTATAAATAAGGAATAATTTTTAATATATGTTTAATTTTCTTCATAAAATTGTTAATTTAGTATAATGAATATGTTAGATTTGTTTTTATTAGAATGTATTAGTTAACTATCACATTATTTTAACTTATTTAAAATTTAAAAGTTATTTAATGTGATGATACGCTTTTAATTTATAAAAGTTCTTAAACAAAGGATATTTTTTTATTATTTTATAACAAGTATTAAAGAAATGATAATTTATTATTTTAAACAGGAGGTTAAAATAGTTATTATTCAGATTCAGTAAGTGCATTCAGTCCAAAAAAAACAAAATTTATATCAGCAACATTTTATTAGTTAAGTCAATTTAAAATAGAACAATTATAAGCCATTTAAAAAAATTTGTTATCCAAACACTCTTTTTGGCTTATATCGGTGTGGTGTGGAACCGATAACAAGTCAAAAATCTTTTTAAATAAGCTTAGCCAAACACCCTATAAAAAAACAAAGAAGGGTTTGGGGTTTTAGACTTGCCCTTAAAATCTTATGTCATCGATATAAACTAATGTATATGTGAACAATATAATATGTTAAAAATGACAAACATATAAAAATTATACATGAACGATAAATTTGTTAATTTTAAGAAAAAAAAAACTTATAAAAAATTGATTCATTAATTAACATAAGTTTTTTAGTATGTTTTACAAAATAATGGTTAGAGGAAATATGATATGATAAAAATAACAAGTTTTTTGAAGTTAGCAATCGGAAATGTCGTAGGGAAAAATAGAAAAAAAAAACTGTATTTTGGTTTTTTGCCTTTTATGAAAAAATTTGACAGTTATAAGATATGTTAACTTGTTAAATCAACTTCTAAGAATAACTTGGTTGGTTTTTGGGTGAATTTGGGATAAAAAAAATATATGTTCAAGATTTGGCAATAACAATGTTAACATGTTAGTTTTCAATCCTGAAAGACCGTTGAGTACATAATTTACCTCTTACATAATGAGTTCGAGATTGTTCGTTATGAGTGGGGATAGGGTTTCCAAGATTCAACATTTTGGTTTTACGATAAACCTTGTTAAATACATACAATTTCTCAAACTTCATTACATCAATCAATTATTGAAGGTTATATGGCTAGCATTTAATAAAATGAAATGGATTCGAACATAAGAAAAGATGAAGTAATCGAACAAATTTAATGCCGGTTTTGATTATTTACAAAGTTGTAAGCGGTTTTTTACGGTTATCAAAGGTTTTTGCATTAAAAGAGGAAGATACGATCGAAGGAACATCAAAAAATCCCACAAGCTTCACCGAACAACTTAATGAGCACATAGAACTCAATTTTCACTAAATCACTGTGTATATTGAAATCAAATGGGTTAGATGCCACCCTTAAAACTTATAAACCAAGGAATTAGTAAGTTATGAAGATTTACAACTCACTCATTGAATTACCTTGAGTTTTAACTTCATATGAACACTACAAACTTCAAAACACCAAATATGACACTACTTGAAGGAATTACAACTCTAAGTATCAAATAATGAGACAATAATTATTTCAAACATGATAATGTCATCATAATATCAAATGGAGGTTGAATTAGTATCTATGAACATATATGTTTAGGAAATCCCCAAACCACAACATAGAAGCTAGGGCTTCATCAAAACTCCATAATCATCAAAACGAGACATGAATTAACAAATGACCCGACGATTTGAAGTTAAAAACATAGTCTAGTAATGAAATCAAGTCTATATCATTGCTTGGAATCATGAAATTGGATCTAAAACACCTAGGGGTTGAAAAACCATCAAACAACCCTAAATATTCCAAATCTATCAACCATTTGTTAATTATGGATTGGATATGGATCTAGAATGGAATCACCACATAAAATGTGTATGAACTCTATAACTAACAGAGGAAAATCATTTTTGCAAAATCCACATGAACCCTAAACGATTTTGAAGAAGCAATAAGAAGAGAACTAACTCGTCACCACTTTAGTCAAACACAAGTTTCACCAACTTGTGACATTTGACCTCTTTCTATTAACTATATTCATTCGACACCAAAATTCTATTATATTTTAATTACCATCTAGTGATGAGGTTTTATATTTTATCATTTTTTACATATTCGATTATAAATAATTTATTTATTTATTTTGGATGGAAATTTTAATTTACTAAAGAGTTCTAGCCCCAAATTTTAGATGTTACACTAATATACCATATATTTTGGATGTTATCAGTACTAGATACACATACAAATTACATACAAAATTCACCTAGAAACACAAGCTTAGAGGTTTTTATGTTGGTTTGAGGTATTTTGATCATTTTTCGAGGCTTGTTATTATGTTAATAAAAATAATTTGTAAGTTTGTTATATATTAATTCATTTTTATTGGTTTTACTATTCCTTTAATATAATTGTTGTATGTTGTGCTTGAATCGCTAATTTAAATTAGATCAAATACATGTTATCGATCATATGTTATATAGGATGATGTGGATGATATTTAATTAAATATGTTATACATGATTCTTTGTTTTGTGTTGTTTCAAAGAAGTAATTAATTAAAAATCATTGATAGGTCACATTTTTCATGTTAGTCTATTTTAAAATACAAATAGTCTATCTTATCACGATATATTAATATTGTGTAACGCAAAGATATACGTTTAATTATATTATATATATAATATATACCACTTACTAACCATAAGTTAAAAAACGTTTTCACTTGTAGTGATTAATTATTTAAAGTTGAAATCATAAATACACATACCTAATCATATATATATATATATATATATATATATATATATATATATATATATATATATATACACACCACAACGCCCGCAAAATCGGGCTAAGTATTTAACATATAATATAAGTTTAATATTAAGAAAAATAGGAAAAATCAATCGAATCGTCCATAAATCATAAAAATAAATGCGCCAAAACATATATATATATATATATATATATATATATATATATATATATATATATATATATATATATATATATATTGAAAGTATACGTCGACATGATCCCAAAAATATAAATTTCGTAGAAATCCGAGTTCATATGAAGGAAATGTGAATTTTATAAGATATAAAAATCAAGCGTGTAATTAAAAATTATTAACATCAAAATGTACGAAGAGAATGACTGACTTTTGGGTAAAGTCACCAAAATGAAAGTCATATTACTCTTTAAGATATGAATTTTGGTAAAAGGAACATCAAAATCGGAGTACGTACGAGAGAGTTTTGATTTTTTTCAAAATTATTAAATCATATAAAAATAAGGGCTAAAAATAAAGTCAGAATTAGCCGATGGAGCCTAAAGGAAAGTTGTAGTACCCGTTGAGAACTATGCGTGGGAAAAAAGAACGTAAAAATGGAGTTCGTATGAAGAAGTTATGGAATTTACAAAATTTATGTTTTTTGCCGTGCGTTTTGCTCGCCAGGTGTGCGTCGTGCGCTTCTAGAATGTGAAAATGCGGACCACGAAGATCCTAACACGTGGCACAAAAATGATTGGGGAGATGTCACCTTAAAATGCGCGACGTGCACCCCATTTGCATATTATGCACCCCAAATTTGGCTATAAATAAAGTTTCAGCCCCCATTCAACAGTCACACGTCTTCAATTCATTCCTCTCAAGGTCCTTCAACTTTTAGCCCGTTTTCCCTTAGTTTTAGTCTGCAGCAAAGCCTTGCGATCCCTGAAGTAGTAGTAGCTAGCGAGTAGAAGCTCTGTTAGTGCAATTTCCTAACTTTTGTTAGGAAGAACCTTTGTAAGTTAAGCAACACTCTAGTCTTTCAGTGTAACTTATATTTATGGTCATACGTCGTTATTATGAACCTATAAATAAGATTTATCAGTAATTCCAAGCCGTTATACTGATTGATCTACTTACAGGAGAGGTGTCTAGAATGGTCACGTTGGCTTGGTTGTTGGATTTCAGAAAAACTATTATGCCGAGATGATCTTGTCTCCCAACTATCTTGCCTGGTTGATCCTTATTTGATAAATTTTGATATAGACATTGGGATTAGTGAGGATCTAGACTATAATTATTATAGTCGTCGGGACTATGAATCTAGACTATAATTATTATAGTCGGCGGGACTATGAATCTAGACTAAGACTTAGTGTTATACATTTAGGCCATTGAAAGTGCTAAGGCAAGGTTCTGCCCAAAATTTGAGGCATTCACTTTTTATCAAGTGAGTGCATAATTACTTTCATCTTACACATAGATATGCAGTATCTAGATAATTACATGCTTATGTGCTTATTATCTATGTTGAGAATATTATGCGTTAGATAAGATATTATGAGATAATATTTAATTGATTTAATTATATAAGTATTATACATTTATAAATATGTATTGGGTAGTAATAGGTGATAGTAGATAGGAGATGATAGATAGGTGTTGATATATAGATAATGATAAATAGGTGATGATAAATAGGAGATTACTAGGAGATTCTCTGACCTTGACTTACGATGTTGCAATGTAGTCATCTACCGGAGTATAGATGACGACCACTGACTAATCTAAACAAGTCATGTGGAAACACCTACAGACTCATAATGTAGGTGATGAACTACAAGTTCAGGTGATGTAGTAACTACGTATTCATGCGATGATACTCTAACCCATACTAGACACGTATTGGGGGGAGTAATCCCCGAAACAGTACTGTCTATGCGATGTATGCAATAATCTTTATGAAAAATCCTTAGTAGCAAACATATAAGGAAATGTGATGTAGGCGATGATAGATAAATGTGATGTATGAGATGACCCTTAGGATAAATTCTTAATGAAGAATAAATAATAAAACTTTTGGATTAGGTGTCTAAGCCCATAACTATAATTGGTATATACTTGAATTGATAGTAGCACGGTCCTTTTGGGTTGCCCTCAAAACTAGCAAACTGGACAGATGATTTTGGACAGAGAGGTTGAATTTATTATTTGATTAATAAATTGAAATAAATGATTTGTTAATATATTATGAGAATAATATATTAATTTGAAACAATAATATTTAATTAATATTTAATCAGAAATTAATTGGAATTAATTTTGGGATTAAAAGTGTAGTGACTGAATTGTAATTGTTCAATAGTTGAGCAAGATGCAATCTAGAACCATCCATAAGGGATGGGACGATTTCTTGGAGCCTAAGGGTTCTAGAATAATCCCTAATGGATAATCAGAAAAGTGGATAATTACCCGGTTTAAGATAATCTTGGATTTGGGCTTATCTAGGGTTTCCTTACTACACTATAAATAGGGCATAACCCTATAATTTTCGGCCAACTGTTTTTTTGGAAGACCTGGCCGAAATTTCTAGTCTCTATCCTCTTTCTCAATCATTCTTCCATAACTAGTGTTGGGTGTGAACCATTAGAGGCGTGACATTTGTGACGCTTGCTCTCAAGGCTTCAAAAACATAAGGATTTGGATTGCTATTATTATATAGTGATCAAGGTATGATTATTCTAACCCTATTTGTGACTTTAAAAATTTATAGTAGCATGTCAGGGTTTGTTTTGTTGTTCAAGTTGTATGTTCAATTAAAGAAAACATATATCAAAATTGTTTAGGGTTGCATGCACACATAGGATTGTTTGTTATGCTCAAAACCCTTCAGTGGTATCAGAGCGTAGGTTTAGTTTTATATTGAATTGATACAATGGTGAAGTTGATCAAGGAGGAGAAAATAGAATCGTCATTCTGTTCATTAAACACGCAGTGGTGTTCTTCGAACACGGCGTGTTGGCATCCAACACGACGTGGTGATCATAAAACACGACATGTTGTGCTATCAGATCTGAAATGTTATGTCTTATCCGCCTAATATGATTTTATATGGTAATTACTTTCTATACTTATCCTCCAAATCTGATTGTGGTGTATCCATGATGATAAATTAAAAGCTTGGAAGTTAGGAGATAAGTATTTGACTTAATTAATTGTTTTTGTAGATTAATATGATTATTTTAAGTGTATAAATAAATCTAGATATTAATTGAATTAAATAATTAATGTCACATAATAATTGTTATTTTGAAAAGTCAGTCGAACCTCTAGTACGCCTCATTCACGAAGACATACTATAAGGGGAGTTTAAGGAAGCGACCTATAAAATGACCGCCATTGGGTATCCATTCTTACCCGCCGCTCTTTTGTATGGTGGAGGGTCGTTAGCCGAACGGGTTTGATAGGACATAACCTCATTAAAAGTATAATGATATAAAGTAATTAAACTATTTTAAAATCTCACTCTTAGTTACTTTAGGAAAAATGTG